>NW_008337053.1:3207514-3231411 GCF_000622305.1 Nannospalax galili | reverse complement strand
AGGTTGCACACAGTTTATCAGGGAGCCCAAGGTAGGAACTCAGGGCAGGAACCTGGAGGCAGGAGCTGGAGCACAAGTCATGGAGGAACGCTGCTTACAGGCTTGCTCCCCTGGCCCCTGCTCAGCCCGCTTTCTCATGCAACACAGGCCCACCTGCCCAAGGGTGGCACCACCCACAGTGGGCTGGGCCCTCCCACATCACTCATCAAGAAGATGCCCTTCAGACTGGCCACAGGCCAGTCCAATAGAGGCAATTCCCCAATTGAGGCCCCCTCAACCCAGGTGTGTCAAGTTGACACTAAAGCTATCCATCACAGTACCAATGCTGTGTTCAGAACTATCTTGGCCCGTCTAGGCTATTGTAACAAAATACCTTGGACTGGGTAATTTATTAATGGTGGAAAGTTACTATAATTCTGAAGGCTGGGAAATCCAAGATCAAGGCACAATCGGATTTGGTGTATTCTGTGTATCCCCTGTGGCAGAACTGAATACACTCCCTTAGCCCTCTTTCTTCAGGACTCCACTCTCATGATTTAATCTCCTCAACAAAACCCCTGCTTCTTAATACCACCATGTTGGGGATTAGATCACATGAACTTGGGGGGAACACAAACGATCATGCCATAGCAGATGCCAAAGTATATCTCTCTGCTCATGGTTCATTCATTTTCAACACACGTCAGCTCTGGGATAGATATTACCACGACCCAGAGACAGCAATCCTGCACTACCCTGTGAGTGCCAGCCACTGTGGCCATATGCTGTGTGTGCCTGAGTCAGATACTTTAAACAACTTGTGTTATCAATCTGCACCAGTTATTGGAGGCCGAGGTTATTGCTACATTTTACAGATAAGGAAAGTGAGACTTGAATACTTAAATTACTTTCCTCCAAAAATAGAGGTTTTGAATTTATTCAAGGTAAAAAGTACTATGAGAATGTGACAATAGGTCAGGACAGGGCAAAGGCCAGGAATGGCACCTTGGCAGTAGCTCTCCCTCTCTGAAGCAGGCACCTAGCATTTAATTTATTTTCAGCTACTGATACTAAAGGCACTTGGTTTTTGTTTCCATCTTTACTTTGGGGTGTGCTCTTTAAGGTTGCAATAGGCTAAGGCATCCTGCTCAGAACTCTGAACGATAAGGGAAGGGGTTATTATCTCTCGAATCCCCCACCTCCTTGCCATGCTCCACAAAAACCATCTCCCATTTTCCTAAATGTGAAAAGGCTTCTCTCTGGCAGCCCGTGTGGCTTTGGAGGAGATGACTGGCCTTCTTCGAGAGGCGGCACCTACAAGGAAAGCAGCCCACAGGCTCAAGAAGCCAAGAGCTTCCATTCAGGAGGGCCACAAATTAATACTTCTTTGTGGCAGCAGCATTAAAGAGCACAGTGACTATGGGCTGTATAATCACTGAAATGTCCTCACCAGCCCTGGGTTAATGGGCCATCGTTCAGAACATAGTTATAGCCAGAAACAAGCCACAGAAAGAAAAGAAACAAAACTTCCTTTCCTTCTAACTCATCCCTCTATCCATGAAAATATTTATTGGATACCTATTGTATGCCTGCGGGTTCTAGATATGTCCCTATTTTCAATGAGCACACAGCCTAGAGGGAGAGGCAGGTGATTAAATGGATAATTACAGCACTGAATGAATGTGGATAAATGTGAATCATAAGGGACAGGGTAAATTAATCATGTAACAGCCGTACAATAGAGTCTTATACAGCCATTAAAAAGAATGATGGAGCACTCTATTCACTGCCATGGAGAGATCTCCATAGTATATTAAATAGAAAAGGACAAGGAAATTGCACACGAGTATTTTATAAGGTTTTCCTTTCTGGAAAATTGTGTTTTATGTCACAAAAATATTTGAAGAATGTTCGCCAATTTACTTTCCAGTTAGCTTTGGGCAATGGCTTTCAAATCATTTTTTACCTGTCTCTCATTCTTTGCTGTTTTGTTTATACAATATAAAATTTTCAAATGAAAGCAGGTTTCTGTGTTGAAAATGAGAGGCAGTCATTCAGCATGCTAAATTCATGAGTGGAAACACACCGCCCATTCTCTTGGGGAATAGCTTCCCTATCAGTATCTGAAAGATGAGTGATGGTGTCTATTTCACTTTTGGTTGCCTAACAATAAACTAGGCTGAACTTATTTGAAGATAGAGAGTTTGGAAAATAATAAAGGATACCAAGTGAGCTACAGGTTTGTTACCTTCAATGCAAACAATGTCTTCATGTCCCAAATAGCAAGCTTTTGACAACTGGACCAATTGGCACTAGACACTATAGCCATGCACTCAGCAGCACACCATCCAGCCCGAATGCATACCATGCACTCCCGACTACACACAAAGTGGGGTGTGAGGGTACACACCTGATCCCAGGGTTTATTTTTTCTGATGGTACACCCGGGCAAGACTTGGGTTTTAGGTTTGTTTCTTCACTTAAACCATTCAAAAACCCTTCTCTGTGTGCTTACCTTCTGTCAGGAGTTATGCACAAAGGTGAGTGAGACAGGTACGCCCTCTGTCTGTTGCCACTCAGGAGATAGAGGGCAGAACGAAGCGGTTCTGGAGTCAAATCCTGGCTCCCCATAGTCTAGGTAGGTGACCTGCTCAGGTTAGTTAACCTTCTGGGCTTCAGCTTCTCTGTCTGACAAGGGGGCACAGTAAATTTAGCTGGGTGTTGTGAGGATCCAAACAGACGATGTGTGTAAAATGCTTGGTGTCAGGACATGGCCCACAACCACTCTGGATGAAGGCTAATCAACATTGTCATAGCCATTTACACTCTGTAATGAACTGTTGTGAAAGAAGAAAGTGTACAGAACATGGGCTAGGCATTCACCAAGGAGAACGACCCAGCATTTTCCAGCTTCACCACACACCTTCCTAGGAAATGGACCAGTAGGACGAATGGACAAAACAGTGAGACTTCTTTAATTGAAATAACAGGCCTCAAGAATCCCTAGCCCTGACCAGTTTTCTGACCACATGGCTCAATGCTGGCAATACTGAAAGGAACGTGGAAGCAGAATGTTAATACCCTCATTCTAGAAATGTATGTAGAGGGCATCCCATGCTGACTTTTTCCACACAGAGTAGTTTTGATTAAATGGCCTCCAATTCCTCTCCTACAGCTCAGGAGACCATAAACAAAGAGGGGGTGAGTGGCCATTCAAATTTTGGGTTCACTGAAAAAGAGACTGCAGTAAAGCACAGTTATAAAGAGAAAGGAACAGCATCTACAGTAGTGGAGGGGCGGTTCAAAAGCTGGAGCTTCCCAGGAGCTTGGGGCTGATGCAGACTGAAGCCTTTGCTCCTGGTCCTGAGCCAGGCACAGCCTTTCTGAGGACCAATTAATCGCAGGCACCAACATCTGCCCTCAGTTCTTCAAGGTAATTAGCTCCACATGTTATCAACAGGAAGCCCGTGCCCACGGGCACTTGAGATAATTGTTTCAATGCCGGCACATAGTCTGCCTACCGTGAAAGGTCACTGCAGCCAATAGATCTCCTCTACTCCCATCCTTCTCATTAAATGAAGAAAGCTGTCCCTTCTCACCGAAGTTCTATAAAGACATCAGCATAGGGATCAGGGCACCATGCAAAGGTTTCTTTAGCAGTGCGTATGCACCAAGATTTTGCAATCATCATCCGTGCAACTGCCGACATCTAATGCCACACCCCCCTCTTATGAGCGAAAGCTGAGATTTGGTGAGAAGGTGCCTGATGTGCTCAGAAGAAGAAATGTAAATGCATTGGGTGATTGTGATCAAAACTGTATAGGAACATATACATACTACATATACACATACATACCTCTCTCTCTCAAAATCTTCCCAGCAGAGTGTGGGTAAAGAGAACTCTTAAAAAATACCCTTGCCAGAGCCTGTACCTATGTTATGACCATGCCACATCATCGTTGCTAATAAGTGCTATTCCCTCCTCTCCGCAACCCATTGCTTCTCTGGGACACTCTACTCCCCTTGACTCTGCCTACTAATGCTAAGGCCTCCTCCCCCAGAATAGCCTTTCCTCCAGCATGATTCCCTAAAGGCCAAGAATGATGTTAGAAATTTATACCCTTCACACATGTAAACCGTGTTTCACTGCCTGCCCCCTACCTTGTAGTGAACCCTCCAGTGAAAGGAGCTTCTATCTTGTTCACCCTTCTATCTCCCAGACCTGGCAAGAGCTGCGATAAATATTTATTGAATGAATTTTGAACACATGGAAGGCATTTGACACTGCACTGGCTGAGTAACATGGAATTCAGGAATCATTACTTCCTTGACATATAAACATCAAATCCTTGATTTCAGAACAGGAACAAGAATCACCCTGTGGTGGGTGCGGTAATGCATGCCTTTAATCCCAGGAATCAGTAGGCAGAGACAGGCGGATATCCATCCGTGGATTTGAGGAAGGTGGGAAATAGTGAGGAATGGAATTCATGGCATAGGAAAGCCGAAGTTGGAATTAACTGAGGAAAGAAAAGGTAGGGACGGGGTGGAGGAGGGCAGCTGGGAAAGGGGACAAATAAGAACACTGTATAAAGACACACACATGAAGATGCCATTAGGAAACCCTTTACTTTGTATGCTGACCTAAAAGAATTAACTTAAAAATGAAAAGGAACAGCGTTGAGCACAGCACCATACACATGCAATCCCAGCACTCGGGAGGCTGAGGCCAAAGGCCCTTGAGCTCGAGGATGTATGAATGTCAGGGAGGGAAGGAAGGAGGGAGGGACGAACAGAGGGAGGGAGGGAGAGCGAGGGAGGGAGGGAAAGTTCATATGACTTGCTTAAGATGATCCAGGCCCGAAAGTACAGAACATGGAGAGAATGTACAGACCCTGTGTCTCTCCAGCTGAGGCTCTCCCCACTATGTGACAAGGGCACTATTTCAAACTAAAATAATCCTGAAGGAGGCAGATACTGCCTCCAGGCCTACAAAGCCTGGGGAGAATGCCTCCCATCAACAACAACTCCAGCTGAGCACAGTCAGGAATGCCTGGGGCATCAATGACAGAGGCTGCCAGCTGGCCTACAGCTGAATCACAATATCGTGGGGCTGGTTTTCAGTTGTGTACATTTAAGAATCAATAACTTTCACCTTAAAATATGGCAGCCAGCTTCTCCTGAACCCTCAGAGCCCTGGCCATCCTGCATCTGCATCCCCGTGGTGAGAGTCCGCTGGCAGGCAGCCTTCCAGCAGACATGCCATCAACTGTTCGGCCCAGGCCCTGCAGCTAGCTCACCTCCTTAAGCACCTGCTGGACCCCGCTTGCATTAAAGTTCAGCCCCTGATTTGTAGACCACAGGCACTTTGTTCCCAGGACTGCAGATAGAGGTAGAGCAGGCAGACAACAGAGGGACTGCTGAAGAGAGAGAGAGAAAGCACCAAGAAGGACATCTTGTGAAGTCGGGAAACATGCCACCGCCAGAAATAAAAAGCAAGTTTCTGCAACAGAGAGAAACTGCAGACATAAACTCCCTTTAACCAGCAGCCAAATGTTTTAATATTTATGCCTAGACTTTCCCAGGCAATTTTAATTCACATTTACACTTTTCCTATAGAAAAAAAAGGAAGACAGGGGGTACTGAATGTAAAAAATATTCAAAATACCATCATTTAAATGGAATTGAATACCTTTCAAAACAGTCTGTCCAGAGAAACTATGCCTCAGAGGTGTTTTGCCAGCTCTGTATGCCACTTGCAACCCATTAAAACCTATAAAAAAGCACCTGCCGTCTTCACTCAGCTGCACATCCATTTCCTCTGGGTTTGGATTCTAATGTACCCCTTTGCAGAAGCAGCAGAGCTGGGGGCGACAACTGAGAAACTGCTCAGGCCTATGACAGGTGAACTTGTTATATTATACTTCAAAGCCAGGCATTGTTATAAAGAGTAGCAATGCCATTGGGGGGCTGCGGCATCCAAAGCCCACATCCAGCTGGGCTGGCAGCAGGGGGTGAGCAGAGATACAGAAATAGCCTAGCACTGTTTTCAAGTCCTTTAGAGTTCAGCAGCTCAAGTTGGTTCTTTCTTCCAGTGAATTTGTCTCCTATTGGCTACGGGGTTGACTCTGGGTTTGGACAGAGTCAGAATTAGTTTCTCCCAAAGTGAACTTTCAATGAACCCACCTTCCGATACAGGTTTACCACCATTCCCCTCCACCCTAGATGGTTCTACCATCACTCAAACCTCATGCCTTACTTCCTTCCCAATGGCCGGAGTCCTTGGTCATTCCAACCTTTGATCTGCTACTGCAGGTAAGATTACTTGCCCTTTCTCGTGAGGATCCTTGTGACTAACCATGCTAAATAAGCTGGTAACTGAGTGCCCTGTTTTTCTTTGTAAACATTTATGTGGTAGGTGTTCAGGGGGAACAACCACTCTGCTGCAGTGGGCCACCTGGACCTTAGGCTTAGGCCTTCCAAATGTGGAAAAGAAATAGCCACAGGCTTCATTAAGCCTTGACACTGACTGAAATCTGGTACCCAGCATTTGCTCAAGTAGAAGCAGGGGGCAAAACCCAAGAACAACTGGGCATGAGTACTTACCAGGTTGGTAGGATAAGAAGAAACATTTATAGAAAGTGAGATATGTTATACCTCTGAATTTGTGACCTGAGCCTCCCACCAGCCTCAAATCTAGCTGAAAGAATGACAGAGAGCAAAGAAATGAAGTGCAGGTTTTCACCCTCACTACAGAGGAGGCAGTTCTTGAGAACATGTAGGAGGCAGGGTGCATTGGCGCAGAGAAGGGGGTTCGGTCTGAGTCCCAGAGCTAGGCTGATGGCACAGATCTGCTATATAACCACAGTGGCTACTGGATATAATTTCTGTATTGATATCAGTTGGTACCCGGACCCCTATGCTATATCCCCAGAGCAAACCACTACAGGCCACTTGAGAGCCCTCAGAGAAGCAAGGTACTTTCTGAGCAGAAAGAATCAGTCAGGGGGAAATGCTGAGTTACAAAACCATGCAGTGTCACACTGTAAGTGGCTATCTTCCCAGCAAGCTCCAGGAAATGAACCAAGATATCCAAGCTGCTTTCACCAGCAAGAAGAGTTCCTGAGGGGCTGGAGAAATGGCTCAACAGTTAAGAGCACTGACTGTTCTTGCAAAAGGACCCATGTTCAAATCCCAGCACCCACATGGTGGCTAACAACCAACTGTAACTACAGTTCCAGGGGATCCAGGACACTATTCTGGACTCCATGGGCATTGCATGCACATGGTGTACTTACATGCATACTCA
This sequence comes from Nannospalax galili, assembly GCF_000622305.1. Lineage (NCBI taxonomy): Eukaryota > Metazoa > Chordata > Mammalia > Rodentia > Spalacidae > Nannospalax > Nannospalax galili. Next base: position 3,224,123 of record NW_008337053.1, on the reverse strand, counting down.
CAAAAAAAAATTAATAAAAGAGTTTCTGAGTGAAGAACTAATGAGTGAGCCAGTCCATCAATGATGCCCACATCCACCATTCATTCATTAAAGGAATGTTTGCTCAGTCCAGCCACCACATCCCATGTACCTGCAATTACTCTCACAGACCGTATGGGTGAATGAGGTAGGCGGGGAAAGATACACTCCACCTTCACGGAGCTTGTCCCCTAGAGGGAGGAGACCACCAAAACAAATGATGAAGCTGTCAGGAAGGGAACAGCGCAATGCAGGAAGAGCGAGGTGCAAGAATTAAAGTGTTCAGGACTATCTCTGTGACCCAGATGTGGTGACACACCTTTAATTCCAGCATTTGAGAGGCAGAAGCAAGTGTATTTCTGTGAGTTTAAGGCCACTCTGGTCTACATAGTGAATTTGAGGCCAGCCTGGTCTACATAGTGAGTCCAGGCCAGCTGGGACTATGTAGTGAAACCCTATCTCCAAAGAAAGGAAAGAAAAGAAGACAGGAAAAAGAGGAAAAAGAAATATCTCTGTGGTCAAGAAGATGGCCTGAGTGAAGATCTGTGCAGACATGGGGAACATGCTCCAAGCAGAGGAAAAGCAAGAGAAAAAGTCCTAAGACATGAGAAGTCGTGCCAGGAGAAGCAACGCGTCCCTGTGGCTGTGGTAGGAGGGATGGCATAGAAGGAAGCAGGAGAGGGCTGCACAGGGTTTCAGTTTGTTAGCCACAGGGTCTGCCTGTCAGTCATCTACCTTCATACCTGTCCAAGAGGGACTGCTGGAAGTCTCCAGATTGCCTGCTTCTGCCCCTAATCTTATTATTATTATTATTAGTATTATTAGTATTATTATTATTTATTAGTCTTTTTTTGAGACAGAACTTCACAGCTGGCCCAGATTCAGTATGGAGACTAGGCTGGCCTCTAACACATAGAGATCCCCCTGCCTCCTGAGTGCTAGGCGTGTGTCACCACGCCCCGCTGCCCCTAATTTTAATGCGATTAGGGCCTTGCCGGTAAGAGAGTCTTATGAAGCCCCTCTCTCTACATGAGCTACAAGGGGGTGTTTTTCAAACCCCAACTTTCTGAACTTTCTATTCAGGGCCCAGCACTTCTGTCTATATCAGCCTTGAAAGGAAATTTCCTCTCAGTGCATTAGTTACATCTGTTCTGCTATTTCTGCATCTAGGGGAGCAGGAAGCCCAAATGATGCCTCAATTTAAGGAAAGAATCTGGAGGTTTCTCTTTCCTGTGCTTGAGTCACTTAAGTGATGCTGAGCTCCCAGATGGAAATGCCGACAGGACAGACAGAGATGTTCCTGAGGCCAGGAATTGGGCCTTGTGACTGGACCAGAGGGAATGGTTCAGACCCTGGAAACCAGTCACAGAAGGAGCAAGTAAGAAGAAAAATAAGGGCACAGGTCAACATTCATGACCAGGCCTGGTGCGTACCTTCCATGTGCCCCTGACTCCTTGCCTAAGCTGTGTCATCTCTCACATGGACCTTCACTGCAGCGGCAATTTCTCTACCTGCCACATGGTACCTATGCTGCAGGTAAGGGATGGGTTTCTCTGAAATGCAGAGGTCACCTTGTGGCTCCCTATTGAAAACCCTTCAAATGCATCCCACCACCCAAATGCCTTTCACGTCCTTGTGCCCAGCATCTCTCCATCACTTCCCCACAGCCTGAGCCTCACTCAGTGCTGCAAGCCAGCATTTTTCAGACGCTTAGGCTGTGCCCATGGCATTATATATCCACATGTTCCTGGAAGAAACAGAAAACGTATACCCCAAAACACATGGCAGAGCCTAAGTTTGATGAACTTCCCTCTGAGACTGTCCAGTCTCTATAGTGCCTGCCACATTTTGTTACATTGGCTTGTATCTGTCTTTCCACTAGGTGGCAAGGGGCTTGAAGGCTGTGGTATGTCATGTCCTTGGAAACCCACTGTGCTTAGCAAACAAAGTACTCATTATTTGCTGAATGGACCTAGAAGCATGCCGTTATCCTAGTTTACTGATAAATAAATTGACGGCCAGAAGGTTAGATAAATCAGCCAATGTTATAACTGCTAGCCATGGTACCTGTGGGATTATACCTGCCTCATTCTAGGGTCAGAGCACCATTTCCAGTGCAATAGCTTCCTCTCGTAGCCTCCATAGACGAGAACCCTGATGTATGCACAGACCCAGCACTGCCCTCATGGGTGAGGATCCAAAGTAAGCCATGAAGTCTGGAGCAGGATTGCTATTCATTACCCTGGCATCCTTCAGGGACCTGGTCCCCAGAGCTCTTATTTTTTCATTCACCAGGGTTGTCTGAGATAAACTCCCATACTTCTAATGCTTATTGGATACTCCAAGATAGATATTATCCTAAATACTATAACTCATCCCAATCTCTCTCTCTCTCTCTGTCTCTCTGTCTGTCTCTCCCCCTCCCTCTTCTTTGCCCTGTCTCATACCATTTTTAAGTAGTCTTTCCTCTCTCCTAATTTTGTTCTAATCTCAAAGTATTCTGACCCCAACATTGCTGTCCTGGCTCTCCTCCTCTTCCTTACTCCCTTACCAGTTTACCTGGCACCTGGACTTCTCTGTACTGCCCCTCACCCACCGACCACCATTCTACTGACTGATGGTTAGCCTACTTCTAATTCATCACCACTCTATAGGAATGACTTTTACAAAATGGACATTCTGGACAAATGACTTTTACCTAATCTTACAACCAGAAAGTTACTGGTTTTTTTGTTGTTTTGTTTTGTTTTTTTCCAAAAAGTTACTGTTTATAATATAAACAAGTTCATTGAGTCATGTGCCCTTCCTCTGACTTGGTCATGTGGTCTTGATCCTTAGCACACTTCCTAGACTTCCACCTAAGATAGCGTATATGCACACTTTACATATCAGAGCACGAAAGTGTTGTAAACAGCACTGCTTATCTAATTGAAAGCAGTGGGCGAAATTTATAACACCTGTTTATGACTGTGTGCGTGTGTGTACGTGCGTGTTGGGCTATACGGATCAGAAAGGGCAAGATTTAATAAGATCTCATGCTACAGATATTTTTCCAATGGAGAATAAGTGAAACCCTTGCTCAAGAGCACAGTTTTGAGAGAAATCTGAAGGAACAGGTCTTCAGCAGTTGGGGTCCACGCTTGACCTTAGAATGAATGCTAGGACTTAGGCTGTCTTTTTTATTGCATAGCCGTAGTGTGGCTTAGAAACACTGCAGCTGTCCCCTGAACTGCAGGAGTGCTTGCCAGTTATGTCTTCCTCCTTCCAAACATCCCTACCTGTCAACACCCACAAACCCTAACACATCTAAAGCACAAGTCTGTCCAGGTTTTTCTTCCTTGGCAATCCTCCAATATGTTCTCTCATAAAAGCACACACTTAGGTAAAACTCAGTGCCTAAGTCCACTTCTGTGAACTGATATTAAGAGACCTTTCTAACCGCATGCCCCCATGACTCTGGCACATATGCTGTACCTCCAGCCAGCAGGTCTGTCAGGCATGCCATTTTTCACATATGCCTCCTACTCCTACCTATACCTAGGCACGTTTACCCAGTTGCAGGCATAGGGCTCACCAAGAAATCACACCATCAGGAGAACCATCCCAACAAACCTCATGATCCATGTAATGGCGTCTTGTATCAAGTACCAAGTTGAGTTCATTTATGAGGTAACCACAGGAAACACAACCACAGTTACGTTAACTGTGAAAACAGGCAGTAAAAGTATCTAGTGGAGTCAAAGGAAGGTATGTGAACGAAGCAGCACAAAACCGGAGGCGTTAGAAAGGCTGACAACCTGGAAATTACAGCAGGTCAAAGGTCCCCGTGAGCTCTAGAAGGCAGCACTGGCCTGATATGCCTTCAGGTGGGTCCTGCTTCGGTATAAGAAAGATCTTTCTGTTCTCAAATAATATTCAAGTCTTCAGGGTAACATAACGCATAAATATCTGCCTTGTGAGCAGGGCTTGCTCCTTTCCAAATGCAAAAAGGCTAGGGCCGTCCCTCCAATCCTACCACAAACAAGGAATTGGTCCCTAGAGATCCCATCCCATGAGAACGGCTTCAAGTGGATGATCAGAGATCCCTAAGTCAGTCCCTGTCTGCCCCCATCCCATGTCTGATTCTTGCCTTAGCCTGATCATCCCTTGCTTGACTGGGGTCCCAACTCTGGCATTCTAAATGCCTAATTGAGAATAGCTGAAACTCTTAATTACAGTTCAATCATTATACACCAGTACCACAGCTGCTTTAAGTTTTAGTTTTCATTAAAGCAATGTTTTCAAGAGCCTGTTTTTAAAAATAAAAAAAAAACCTCCTGAATAATCACTTACAATTTAAAAAGTAAATAAGACTAAATCAGGATCATGTTTATGAAACAAAATGCTCCTCCAATCCAGTTAATCATGAACATATATGTCTCTCTTGATCACATGAAGCTTCAGGTTCATGCACTAAGCTCAGTAACTGCCTCTAAGATTCCAGGGCTGTTTTCTAGTAATAAAATTCTGGGCACAGATCTGAAGGTTGACAACACAAAATGTGAAATGATGCTGGGTATTCTAAAGACAATAATCACACTCCCACCCCACTGAGACAGCATTTCCCACCTTAGAATGCTATTCAGGTATTCATAGTCCAAGCTCACTTTCTTTGGTGATTCTTAAGCTTTTAACAATGTGAAAACTCTTACCCATAAAAAGGTACATGGATCAAACATACACAGGATTTTCCATACACTTTTTTTAAAGTTCACAAATTAAGTAACTCCATCCAAAAATTCCTTAGAACTTGTTTACAAGGTTGTCAGTGTTCATTTATTTGTTTTTACTAAAAAACTAAAATGTGGCCTGGTGTGGTGGCACACACCTTTAATGCCAGCACTTAGGAGGCAGAGACAGGTGGACCTCTGTGAGTTCAAGACCAGCCTGGTCTACATAGTGAGTTCCAGAACAACTGGGGCTACAGGGAGACCCTGTCTCAAAAAGACCGAAAAAAAAAAAAAAACAACCTAAAACGTGAAGGCGCTTGAAAATTCTACATACCATGAAATTTTCAGGCATGACTCTTTCTGACTTCTTTTCCCTACAGTAACTGAGCACCTGCTATGTCTAGGCATTGGAGTAGCTTCTAGAAGAGAAGAGTGTGGTGATGAATTAAACCAGACCTTAAAGAGTTCAAAGCTGTACTTTCCTAACAGTTAGACAAATATTTCAGGCTATTAGATGCCCTGACTCCTCTGACAATTGTTTGACTTTTGTTAGTTTTGCTACACTTATGTGTAATTCCTTACTTTTATAAATACTTGAATATTAGATTATATTAGAGAAATACTAAAGAATATTAGAAAAAGGAACAAAGACCTGTTACTAGAGGGAAAAAGCATATAGTTAGCACAGTTTAGAAAAAAAGATGTAATTTATTTAGTGAACCAAAAACAATACATTCTTAGTCCTAACACATGAACTTAGGATAATAATGTATATATTAACTTAGGAAAAGAACAAAAGCATAAATACGTCATTATTTAACAATTAGTTAAACTAATTTATCACAAATATTTGTCATTTCTCACTCTGTACACCCTACTAAAATATATTAAATTATTTTTATTCCCAACATAATGAGAAAGGGATACCAATGAATAAAAAATTTCCACAACATTGAGGAAGATAGAGGAATAGGAGCACAGACGGATAGAGGGTTACACGGCACTGCAGAGCAAGCTGTCATCAATATACCTTTAAAATGGAAAGAGCTACAGTTAAAATAAGACAATGCCTTCCTCCTCATGCCCCCACACAGAATCCTAGGCAGGCCCAGGTCCTAAGGTCTCAGCACACTGAAAGGCAGAAGGAAGGGAATGTGAGACTGAAAGTAGAACTTACTAGAAGTAACCAAGACCCAAGCTTTCTTCCCAACCTGCAGCCAGGTGACTCACTCCACTCCCTTATCCCCAAGGAAAACAAAGGTTTATTTCTGGACACATGAGATAAGAGAGACTCTGGAATTCAAACATTATACTATATTAGATAAAAAGATCTGCAGTTCCTTCTTTTACCCCAGTCCCAAAAATGAAGCATTCTCCTCTCTGTCTGGAGATGAGGCCATTTTCTTTTTAACCACACGATTAGAAGAAGCATTTCGTTACAGCTTTAACATATTCAATAACAATTTCCAGAGCAAGGATACATCCCTTTCAAAAGTGGCTGTAAATTTTTAGGTTCACAGTTGGATTAATACAGTTATACAATATTGAACTCACTATAGACTCTGTAAGACATAAAATTGAATGAGTTTTTAACCTTTAAAAAAAGATGAGGCCATTTTTATCCACAGAAAAGATGGCCAGATTCTTACATTTGTTTGGCATTACTACAGTGAAGCCAACTATTTGGTCAATCGCAATAGTTTGCTCGCCCCCCACCACACACACACACACACATTTCAGGTAGCTTTTAACAGCCAAGAGAGGATCAGTTAACATTTATTTGACAAATATCTCCAATATGAAAATCAGAACAAAACAGATGGGAAAAAAGAAAACTAAAGCACTACAGAAAAGCTCATGTCATTTAAAAAATCTTTTTACTATTTCAATTCAATTTTTGTTCATTTCATATAACACATCTTAATCATATTTAGACCCCTCCACTACCTGCACCCCTCTTATAGCCCCCCCATCAGATTTCATGCATCCTGTCATATATGTTAAGGCCTATCAAGTCAAGTTTCTGTCCCCAGATGTCCCACAATGTGAGTCCACCCCCTGGAGCCTGGTCAGTCTATCTAGCATCACTCCCTTAAAGAAGACCAATTCTCTTTCATCCAGCAGTGATCAGTTGCCAATACTTCCTCAGCTCAAGTTGGAGCCTCTTACCCATTACCCCAGTTCTATGTTGGGTTTTTGTCTGGTCTGAGTTTGCATGGGTCTTGTGCATGCTGTCACCTTCGCTGTAAATCCATATGAGCAAGTTCCCTGCTGCCTAGAAAACTCTGATTCCTTGTCAACATCCACCACCCCTGGCTCTTACAGTCTTTCTGTCCGCTCTCCCACAATGGTCTCTGTTCCCTGTGTGGCTGAGGTTTAATATGGGAGTCCTATCCAGGGACACACACTCTGCAATCTCTTACTCTCTACATTTTGGCTAGTTGTGGCTTTCTGTGTTAATCACCATCTGTTACGTGGGGAAACTTCGCTGGTGAGAGTTGAGAGATGTGTTAATATTCTCTCTCTGCCCCCGTTCCACTCTGTTTTGTGAGCCTTAGGTGAAGAGGTTGCATTGTAGATGAGTCAATTAGGACTGAGCATCTCATAGACACTTATTCTCTGCATTGAACCAGTTGTGGAACTCTGTAACAGTCTCTTCCATATGTTGAAAAAAGAAGATTCTTGATGAATGGTGAGAGGTATAGTTATCCATAAATATAAGTATACATATTTAAAATACAGTAAGAAATTACATTTGTCTAGGGTTGTGCCAAAACAAGCAACATGAAACAAAACAATGGTGATAGGTGGCTTAGCAGAGAACCACATTCACATGGTTGTAATTAAGTGATCAGAGAGTCCTACTTCAACCTAAGCGCACTGTAAGTATAATGTACTAAATGAAGGAACAGCCATGAGGTAAGGGATAGGGAGAAGGTAGGAAGTAGCGTGTGATTATCCCAAACCTGCTGATTTCGAACAAGAAACTAGCAAGGTCCAATGTGAATGATTTAAAGAACAGGAGTATAAGAATGTTGTTTACAAATATGGAGGTAGGTGGGCTGAGTGTGGTGGCACATGCCTTTAGTCCCAGCACTCGGGAGGCAGAGGCAAGCGGATCTCTGTAAGATCCAGGCAAGCTGGTCTACATAGTGAGTGCCGGTGCTAGACCAGCTGGGCCTACAGGGAGACCCTGTCTCAAAAAGACAACAACAACAAAAAAAAAATAATAAGGAGGCAGGAGCTGGAACGATGCCCTGGCTGTTCTTGCAGAAGACCCAGGTTTGAATCCCAGCACCACATGGCAGCTGACAACTTTCTGTAACTCCGGTTTCAGGGGATCTGACACTCTTCTGTCCCCCACAGGCATTTCATGGCATGGGTGCACTTACATATATGCAGGCAATACACACGTAAAATTTTTCAAAAATATAGAGGCAATTTAAAAGCTGCACATGTTGGGACTGGAGAGATAGTTCAATGGTTAAGAGCATTGACTGCTCTTGCAGAGGACTCAGGATTGGTTCCCAGCACCCACATGGCAGCTAACAACTGTCTGCAACTCCAGTTCCAGGGGATCTGACACCCTCTTCTGACCCCACATGCATTGCATGACATGGGTGCACCTACCTACATGCAGGCATTACACTTATACACATAAAATAAAAATAAAAAATAAAATAAAATGAATAAAAACTACACATGTTGAAAGCAGTTTAGTATTGCTAATCATAAACTTTTAAATGTCTGAGTGTATTGTAGTTTGATAAAAGTACATTTAACTTAAAATACACATGAAATATTAACATCTTAACTAAGATTTAAATAAAAGATTTTATTTTAATGTGAGGATGTTCTGGATAGCTTTAGTGTCAACTTGACACATGTGGGTAGAGGGAGCCTCAATTGGGGAATTACCTCCATTGAACTGGCCTGCGGCCATGTCTGTGGGGCATCTTCTTGATTATTGAGTGATGTGGGAGGGCCCAGCCCACTGTGGGTGGTGCCACCCCTGGGCAGGTGGGCCTGTGTTGCGTAAGAAGGTAGGCTGAGCAGAGGCCAGGGGAGCAAGTCAGTAAGTAGTGATCCTCCGTGGCCTGCGCTCCAGCTCCTGACTCCAGGTTCCTGCCCTGAGTTCTTACCTTGGGCTCCCTGATAAACTGTGACCTGGGAAATGTAAGACAAATAAACCCTTTCCTCCCCAAGTTGGTAGTGGTCAGACTGTTTTGTCACAGCAATAGAGAAACAAACTTCAAGGCGTATGTTTAAAGGCAAGCATAGATTCCAGTGTTAACTATCTCTACCACCCAATGGGTAACGGCTGCCAGCCCTTGCAACCTGGGTCCATGCATGCCCTTACAGCATCATCATTGGCCCAGCCTGTCTGGCACATACAATAATGATCCCATCACTGTTCCCTCTCGTAACAACATGGCTATGATTTTTCAACAGTGAGAGCCCTGAATGTCCCAGAAGGCCAAACCAAATCTCCTGTTTGCTCAGTAATCTACATAGTCACTGGGAAAATGATAAAAGTAGTACTTTTCAAGGTAATAATATAATTATAGTGATTAATAATTTCTTTAGAATGAATGTCACATCTTCATCAAGCAGCCAGCAATAGTTAGACACTATAAACTGTGAGGACCTCTGGGGTAGGGGACAAGAATATCTAGGGCATCTAGCACCTCTTTCCCAGAGACTATTCTGTCCCAATGTGGACGCCAGCCTGTGGAATAAATGAGACTGCAAATGGGCCAGGCTTGACATGAACCACCTCAGCCCAAATCTAATCATGTCAGAATCCAGTCTAATTAAAATTAATGACCTCTCACAACTGGCTCCAGGTACTTCCTTTTTTTTAAAGTTTATTTCTTATTTTTATTTTATGTGTATGCATGTATTGCCTGCATGTAAGTAAGTGCACCTGTGTCGTGCAATGCCCGCAGAGGTCAGAAGAGGCTGTCGGATTCCCTGGAACTGGAGTTACAGACAGTCGTTAGCTGCCATGTCCTTTTTTTAAGTTTTACAATTTTCATACAGTATAATTTGGTGGTATTTAGGTCCCCTCCCCTATACGGTCCTCCCTTATTGTCCCCACCCAATTTAGTGTGCTCTATAGAGTCTAATTTGTGTCTCCAAACGTCCTTCAGTGTAGGTCCATCCACGGGAGCCTGGTTAACCTAACAAGAGTACCATGCTTGAAAGAGACTGTCTCTGCCCCTCTCAGTAGCCATCTGTTGCCATAATATTTTTAGGTGCAGTGGGTGCTTCTTACCCACTTCTTCATTTCTATGCTGGATTTTTTTCTTGTTTGAGTTTTCATGGGACTTATACATGCTATCACCATTGCTGTGAGTGCATATGAGTAACTGACCAGAAAACTGTTTCTTTGTGGTCATCCACCCCTCTGATGCTTACAGTTTTTCTTCCCTCTCTCCCCCCAATGATACCTGAGCCTTGAGAGGCAGAAGTTTGATATAAGTGCTAATCCCTATTCAGGGACACGCACTCCACAGTCTCTTATTCTCTGCACATTGACCAGTTGTGAGTTTCTATGTTAATCACCATCAGTTGCATAAGGAAACCTCTCTGGTGAGAGTTGAGAGATGCATTAATTTATGGGTATAACAATGTCATTAAGAGTCAGTTTCATATGATAACTGCTTAGGGAAAGCTAGTATTAGATTCTCCCCTATGTCCTGTGACCTGATTAGCATCAGATTCCTAAGCCTGATATCAATGTCAAGTATGGGCTCCATCCTAGAAAGCAGACCTTAAATCCAATTAAAGAGTATGTGATTATTCCCATAATATTTGGCCACTGTTGCACCAGTGGGCCTATCTTGCCAGAGTACTTGTTATTGTGGTTCACAGGGCCCAGAGCTGGGTGGGGTTGATGATTTTTTTTTTTCCTTCTGTAGATTGCATGGCACCTTCCAGCACTATAAATGCTAGCTAGTAGAAATAAGGCTCTGAAGTCAGCACCAGCTTGATTTAATCCTAATTTTTTCTACAGGTCATGTATGTAGTATCTTCAGCAAGAGGATCTTACCATCTATTCTCTATTTATGGTGGGTAACCAAGAGCAGGGACAATGGACAGTATTATTTGAGGGTCAGTGGGGCACCTGGTCAACAGCTGATAGAGGGAGTTCATTCCTAGCATTGAGTGTTTTTTTTTCATTAGCCTATGATGTCTAGAAAGGAAAATTCCCCATTATAGGATAACTCCTTTTAATCTCTATTTATGATGTATATGCATACACTTTAAGAAGCTTCCATAGTAATAGGTTTCTATACGGCTTTTCTAAATGACTTTGGTGTTTACTTATCCCTCTCCAACTCCCTTCTCTGCCTTGCCCTCCCAGTTCCCACCCCATTTAACCCTTCCTAGTCTAATGTTATCCTTTCCTCCCTTAATATCACTGCATTCTACAACTCCTCCCAGTAATCCCCCCACCCACCCATGGTCCTTTATTAGTTTCTCTACCTCTTTGAATTTTCAAATTGAAACGTGCATATCCAAGATGTCAAAGGTAGCATCCAGCTATGAGAGAACATGTGACATCTGTCTGAGTATGTGTTACCTTATTCAGGATGATAGTTTCCAGTTCCATCCATTTACTTGTGAATTTCAGTATTTCTTTTTAAGAGTTGAATAATATTTCATCGTATATATGTACCACACCTTCACTATCCATTCATCTATTGACAGACATCTAGGTTGTTTCAAATTTCTGGTTATTATGAAAAGGGCAGCAATGAACATGGATGAACAGGAATTTCTCCAGTAGGTAGAGTCTTTTGGGTACATGACCAAGAGTGGTACAGCTGGATTATATGGTAGATAAAATTTCAAGCCTTTTGAGGAATCTCCACACTGATTTCCAGAATGGCTGCAGCAGTTTGCACTCCCACCAGCAGTGGATAAGAGTTCCCCTTCTCTACAGGCTCACCAGCATTTGTTTTTCTTTGTGTGAATCTTTGCCATTCTAAGATGAACTCTCAAAGGGGGTTTAATATATATTTTTATTGAGTTCTTATATATTTCATATAAAAGGTCTTAATCAAATTTAGACCCCCCTCTCCATTCATGTTCTCCACTGGATTTCACGCATTCTGTCATATATGTTAAGTCCTATGCAGTCGAGTATGTGTACCCAGACATCCCTCAGTGCAAGTTCATCCACTGGAGTCTAGTCAGCCTACCTAGAGTCACTCCCTTAAAGATCTACTCTCCCTCACCCCATAGTAATCAGTTGTCAATAGTTCCTTGGATAAGGTTGGGGCCCACTCTCCATTTCCCCAGTTCTGTGCTGGGTTTTTGTCTGATTGAGTCAGCATGGGTCTTATGCATGCTCTCACCATTGTTGGAAGAAATGATCAATACTTTCAGCAAAGTGGCAGGTTAAAAAAAATCAATTTACAAAAATCAGTAGACTTTCTATATACCAATAACAAGCAATCAGAGAAAGCATTCATGAAAACCCTTCCATTCACAATAGCCTCAAAAAAAAATATCTAGGAATAAGCCTAACCAAAAACATTAAAGACCTCTACAATGAAAATTTTAAATCTTTTGCCCCAGCTGTCCTGGAACTCACTATGTAGACCAGGCTGGCCTTGAACTCACTGAGATCCACCTGTCTCTGCCTCCCAAGTGCTGGGACTAAAGGCATGCCCCACCACGCCTGGCCTCAAAATTTTTAAATCTTTAAAGAAAGAGGAAGAGGGAGACAGCAGGAGATGAAGGACCTCCTGTGTTCATGGATTGGCAGAATTTATATGGAGAAAATGACCATCCTACCAAAAATAATCTATAGATTCAATGCAATGCAATCAAAATCCCCATGGCGTTCTTTACAGAGATAGAAAAAAATCCTAAAATTCATGTGAAATTACAAAAGATCCCAGACAGCCAAAGCAATCTTGAGAGCAATGCTGGGGGTGGGGGGTCACCATACCAGATCCCAAACTATATTATAAAGCTATAGTCACACAAATAGCATGGTACTGGCACAAAACCAGACACATAGATCAATGAAACATAATAGAAGACCCAAACATGAGCAGATGCAATTTCAGCCACCTGATATTTGACAAAGGTGCCAAGAACACACAAGAGACTAAAGACAGCATCTTCAACAAATGGTGCTGGCAAAACTGGATCTCCACCTGTAGAAGAATGAAATTGGATTCTTATCTTTCACCTTGCTCAAAAGTCAACTCCAAATGGATCAAATGGATCAATATGAAACCTGAAACTCTGAAACTTCTAGAAGAAAACATAGGCAGCAGCCTACAAAGTATAAGTGCAGGAAAGGGCTTTCTAAATTGGACATCAGTTGCTCAGGAATTAAGGTCAACAATCTACAAGTGGAACCTCATTAAACTAAAAAGCTTCTATACAGCAAAAAGAAACCAAGGAAGTGAAAAGGAAACCCACTGAGTGGGAGAAAATCTGCACCTGCTACACATCTCATAGAGGATTAATATCCAGAATACACAAAGAACTAAAATAAACAAATAAGAAAACAAACCACCCAATAAAAAGATGGGCAAAGGACCTGAACAGAGTTCTCAAATGAATAAATAAAAATGGCCGAAAACGCCTCAAAGTGGTTTTAATCTGCATTTCCCTGATGATTAAAGATGTTGAACATTTTTTAAGTATTTCTTAGTCATTTGTGTTTCATCTTTAGAGAATTTCCTGTTCAGTTCCTTGCCCCATTTTTAATTAGGTTGTTTGTGTTTTTATATTTGGTTTTTTGAGCCCTTTGTATATTCTAGATACTAACCCTCTGTCAGAGGTATAGTTGGTAAAGATTTTTTTCCTATTCTCTAGGTTACCTCTTCCCTCAGTGATGTCCTTCGATGAACAGAAACCTTTTAGTTTCATATGGTCCTTTTTGTCAAGTGTTGGACCTAATGCCTGCCCTATTGAATTCCTGTTCAGAATGTCCTTCCTGTGCCTAAGAGATCCAATGTATTCCATACTTCCTCTATTTGACTCGGGGTATCAGGTAATTTTTATTCAGCTCTAAGGAATTTTTTATTTCTTTCTTGATTTCACCAGTGATCTAATTTTCATTTAGTAGTGTGTTTAGCTTTCATGAATTTTTGTATTTCTTGCCATTTTTATCATTGTTGATATATACCTTTGGATTGAATCCAAGATTATATCTCAATTTTCATAAATCTGTAAACATTTGCTTTGAGCCCTATTATGTGGTAAATTTTGGAGAAATTTCCATGGGCTCCTGAGAAGAAAGTATATTATTTGGTGTTTGGATAGAATGAGCTGTAGCTGTCTGTAAATTCCATTTTATTTATCATGTCATTTAACACTAGGGTTTCTCTAGTTTTTGTCTAATTGACCTGTCTTTCGGTGACAGAAGGGTTTTGATGTCACCCAGTATTGCTGTCAGTGTGAGATTTTAGAGCTAATATAAAGATTTTTATAAAATTGGACACCCCTGTGTGAGATACATATATGTTTAGGATGGCAATTTCTTCTTGGTGGATTTTTCCTTTAATGGGAATGAAATGCCCTTCTCTATGTCTTCTAAAGAAGAGAATGTGTTTCATGGAGGGAACAAATTCATGAAGCCTGTTTACTATTCCAGTTGGTTAGTCTGTGTCTTTTTACTGGAGATTTGCTACCATTAATGCTGAGGGTTATTACTGACCAGTATTTATGAATTCCTGTTATGTTGGTGTTGTAGTGTTGTCTTCTTATAGTTGACTCTTCTGGAGTATTTTATTCTTTGTGCATTCTTGAGAGTGTTTAACTCTTCTGACTGAAGTATTCCATCAAGTATTCTCTGTAGAGCTGGTTTTGTGCAAATAAATTCCTTAAGTCTCTTTACGTCACAGAAATTTTTCTTTCTCCTTCGATTACAACTGCTAGTTTTGCTGTGAATAATGATCTGGGCTCTAATCTGTGTTCTTTTATGACTTGCATATCATTGGTCCATGCTCTTCTGGCTTTCATATTCTCCAGCGAAAAGTCAGTTGTTATTCTGATGGGTCTGCCTTTATATGTGGCTTGATCTTCCTCACAGCTTTCAATATATTTTCTTTGTTCTGTATGTTTAGTGTTTTGAACATTATATATGTGGGGAGTTTCTGTTGTGGTCTTGTTTACTTGTTCTGTATGCCTCTTGTACCTTGATAGATACCTCTTTGTGTAGTTTAGGAAAAAATTTTCTGTGACTTAATTAAAAATATTATCTACACCTTTGGCATGGGTTTCTTCTTCTTTTTCTTCTTCTGTGCTTATGACTCATAGGCTTAATCTTTTACACCGCCCCAGAGGTCTTACATATTCCATTCTTGGCTTATTTTAGAGTTGACATTTTCTTCTATTGAGTGTATTGCCTGCATGTATGGAAATGCACCTGAGTCATGCAATGCTCACAGAGGTCAGAAGAGGGCATCAGACCCCTGGAACTGGAGTTATAGATGGTTATTAGTCACCAAGTGGGTGTTGGGAACCAAACCTGGGCCCTTTGCAAGAGCAGTCAATGTTCTTAACTGCTGAGCCATCTCTCTAGTCCCTTGATTATTTATTTTAATATAAAAATTAAGTCTTGGTTGAATATTTTATGCTTCAGGACACAGAGCATCTTCAGTGTTTTTCAGAGCTGAATAATATTTTAATTTTATAATCGCTAATGCTGCTCCATACATATATCTGATATCAAATGGCAGCAGTATGTTTAGGAATGTTTCAGAAATTGTTGGAAATTTTCTTCTACTCCCAAGCCAAAATGCATTTAGTCATTTTTTTAAATGAAGCTCGAGCCAGCAACTCAAATAGATATTTTGAAAAAAAAATTCTAATACAAGATAATACAAACACAGACTAATGTAATACTTACATATGAGGAATGACAGTAGGAAAATACTAGAAGTCCTTTTTTCATGATTAAACTATTATGTTTCTATAAGGGCAAAAAGTACTTCATGTAGAGTAAAAGCAATGCAGTTCATAGGACAACAGTCTTGATCTGACCTGAGGCATTTCAGACAGTGCTCTTTGGCACTGCATGGTGTGACAGCATGCACAACGCGAAACAATGTGTCATGTCCTCAGAACCAAGGCTACAGTGTCACACCTGCAACATGGGTGAGTGCTTCCAGAAACAACTGGATTCATTGTTTGATCTCAAATTCATTCTGGTCATTGTGTGTTCGGAGACCTTTTACTGATGCCAAATTTTTCAAGATCTCCACATTTGGTTATGATTCCTCCCTCAACAGGATCACAATCCATGTTTTCTCCCCTCCCTTAAACTAACCCAATTTGTATCCATATCTCCCTTATTAACGCCTGTTTCCTACTGTTCTTCTCTTTACCTGGCTTTGGTATTAGAGTGATGCTGGCTTCATAAAAGGAATTTGGAAGTTCTCCCTCCATTTCTATCTTTTTGAGTAACTTAAGTAGTATTGGATGTAGATCTTCTTTAAATGTCTGACAGAATTCTGCTGTAAATCCATCTGGTCTGTTTTTTTTTTTTTAGTCAAGAGATTTTGCAATACTGTTTCAATTTCCTTTTGTGATATGGGTCTGTTTAAGCTGTTAATCTCTTCTTGGTTTAGTTTTGGTGGTTCCCATGCCTTTAGATATCCGTCCATTTTCTTTTAGGTTTTCAAATTTAGTAGCATATAGGTTTCTAAGTATTCCCTTATAATGTTCTGTATCTTTCTGGTGTCTGTTGTGATGTTTCCCCTTTCATCCCTGATTTTGTTGATTTGGAGGTGCTCTTTCTTTCTTCTGGCTAAGTGGGCTAAGGGTCTATCTTGTTTATCTTTTCAAAGAACCAGCTCTTGGATTTATTCATTATTTGTATTGTTTTGTTTGTTTCTGTCTCATTG
>NW_008337053.1:3168963-3205789 GCF_000622305.1 Nannospalax galili | reverse complement strand
TCTTGGTTTTTGGTTTATCATGTTGTTATTTTTTCTCTGTGATTTTGACATGCGAATTTCTTTTATAGTTTCTCATTCTTGTGTGAGACTCAAGTCTTCAAGTTTAGATCTGCTTCTTTTTGTAAACTTCTTTATGGTTTTCTCACTGTACTCCTCTAGAGGACTATTGGTATTTGGTGGGGGTATGTTATCTTGGTTTATCATGTTGTTATTTTTTCTCTGTGATTTTGACATGCGAATTTCTTTTATAGTTTCTCATTCTTGTGTGAGACTCAAGTCTTCAAGTTTAGATCTGCTTCTTTTTGTAAACTTTATGTGTCTTTATGGTTTACTTTTGGGGCATGAAAAGCTGGTTCCTCTAAGCTTCCGGTTCTCTCTTTTGATTTTATATTGGAGTTGCCAGATTGATTTTGTCTGCAGGAGTTCCCACAGAGGCCCAAGTCAGATGAGGATCAGATGCTCTCAGGCTTTCTCCTAAGGTCTGGATCCCCAGGAGAGAGGCTGGAGGGTTATGCAGGCCCAGGGAAGCAGAGGGAGGTGAGGGCAGGACTGGGCCCAGAGGGTTCCTGGGGACTGCGAGAAGGAACTGGATTCATTTCCACAATCCATAGTTTTAAAAGTTGTGCTTTTGGGGCTGGAGAGATGGCTCAGCGGTTAAGAGCACTGACTGCTCTTGTAGAGGACCTGGGTTCGATTCCCAGCACCCACATGGCAGCTATGAATGGTCCTTAACTCCAGTTCCAGGGGAATCTGGTGCCCTCTTCTGATTTCTGTGGCATTGCATGACATGGGTGCACTCACATACATGCAGGCAATACACTCATATACATAAAATAAAAATAATAAATAAAATATTTTTTTAAGTTGTGCTTTGCAGCACAGTCCTTGTTTTCCTCTTTGGGGAAATGCTTCACTGCAATAAAGTTCATTCATTCATGCACCCATCAGATTGGTACCAAGGTAATAACACTAACTGTGACATACCTCTGGCGAAATCTATCTCCTATGGTCAATGGTAAAGTTCCCACCAGTGACTAGTGCTTCACCCCTCCCAGAGACAAGGAGGCCAAGGGAGAACACAGCTTCTGCCCTCCAGAGTCCTTAAAAAAAAGGCAGGCCGCAGTGGGACTCCCAAACAGTAAAGGGCCTTCCGACCCTCTTCTACTCCAGTTCTTTTATCTTGGAGCTTCAAAAGGAAACCAAATGAGTTGAAAGGTAGCGAACTTGAACTTTGGAATGAGAATTCTGAAAACATTCCCAAAAGTCCTTTATGCATGGACACTGGCATATTTCAGCCTCAGCCTAAAGCAGTCTCTGCTGAAGAATGGCACAGCTGTCGGTTCCATAAGGGTTAAGAGGAGGAGGAGTAGACCAGCTAATGTTTCAGGTAGAAAATCAAGAGAATCTCCCACATAGCTCACCTCAACCCCATTAACTCATCCTCTGCAAAGCAGCTATTAACAGAAGCACTTTACAGAAAATCATAGCCGAACACTTCAAAAAACTTCAACACTGAAGATGCTTTTGATGGGGCTAGACAGTAATAGCTTCAGTCCCAAGAGTCTGCATTGGCACCAGCAGCCGGTACTGAGCCTTTAAGGTGACCCAACTCTTGGGAACAGCTTTTCAGAAAAAATTGGAAATGGGACCCTACCTTATCCATTGCACATGAATACCACAGCTATCACCCAAACCACCAAGTAGGAAAGGAGAGAACATGAGATGACTGGAACAGTAAAAGCTGCAATCACCCACGCTCCAGCTCCCCTTGTGCTCCCAGCCTGGCTGCTGTTCAACTCTGCTTCTTTCAAAGGCCACTGAAACTCAAGGACCAGGCTTGGTTCCTGCCTGTGGCCAGCATTCTCTCCCCCTAGCCTCCTGGGGAAACTGGAAGCCTCAAATCCTTGTCCTATTTTACTCTTGTCAGAAGACACTGGGTGGAGTCCCAGGGCTCCCACCCAGTATTTTCTTTGGAAAGCCAGGTCCTGAGGAGCCCCTCTGCACAGCAAGAGGTAATTACAGGTGAAGAAGCATGAACAAATGCCCTTGGCTGTGAGAGAAACTGGGCTCAGTGAGGCATTCATATTGGTGGTTTCAGAAGATCAGAAATGCAAACACTTTCAAAGAAGGAATCCCTAATACATACTCAAATTATTCCTCCGTAGTTCCCACTGCCTTAGAGACTCGTCACCCATCTTCCCAACTATCACAGCAATCACCCTCCCTTTTCTTTTGCTCCCTTAGTCTAGCACACAGATTGGAATGACACTCAGTCAGAGGTTTTTTCACACTGGGTTCTGACCTGTCACTGCCACACTAAATACTCTTCAAGAGCCACCAACTGCCCGTTACAGAAAGACCAAGCGAGCTCCCTGAAGAAACATCTATGGCCTCTCTGTGACACGCCCCACTCCTGCAACCTCTGCTGTTCCACCCCCAACTCTACTTTCCTTACACCACCCAACAGAAATGCACAGCACTGACAACTCCCAAAAGGTGCTCCGGGTTTTTATGTTCAGTTCTTTCCACCCAGCACTCAAACTCTCACTGCCTGCGCAGCCCCAAAACTTTCCCAATAAACCATCTTCAGTATCATCTCTCTCCAAAGCTTTCTCTGAACTCGGCTGACTTCTACCTAATTGTCCAGTAAAGCCTGTAACACAAAATACCAAGTGTTGGCTTACAGCTCTGTCTACCCAACTGGACTGAGGCAGAAGGACTGTGAATTCACAACCAATCTGTGTCTAAGACACTGTCCCAAAAAAACAAAGAAACAAAAGAAATTCATCCTTTTCCCAGCTCCTTACCCAGCATCTAGAAATGAAAGAATCTTACAATGGTCCATAGTCAGGTATAGTCATCCCCATAAACAGTTATAAAATCTGAGACTTGGAGGAGAAAGGCCAACCCACCTTCCATGCCCCCTCCCCCGATTTTGAACTAGAAATGAGCTTTCCCAATCCCAGAAGATTTTCTGGGGCTTCCCACATTGGAACACCTCTCTTTATAGAAGGTGTCATCTGTAACTTTAAGTCCCATTCAACCAGAGTTTTATGGTAAAGGTGTCTCTGGGCCCAAGCACCCCCTGGGGGTTGTCATATAATCTCACTGCCTTTCTATTCCTTCTAGGCTGGTCTCAAACTTTCTATGTAGCCACGGCCAGGCTTAAAGGCCTCATCCCCCTGCCTCACACTCCCCATATGCTGAGATTGCAGGCATGGGTCACCACATCTAACTCTCTGCTTTTTTCCAGTTAGCTCACTAGTATCCCTAGGAGTGGTTCAGGTCCAGAGGTCTAAACTCACCAAGGCTTCAGGTCTATGGAAGACATCACTCTAAGAACCCTGTGCCAGGAAATAGAAAAGTAGTTGTTGGTGATCTTGTACAGAGAGGAAGGGGACAAACGAGTGGGGGCTGAGAATACTTGGATCCCTCTCATTGCCTTAGCCTTCTAGAGTCATAGCAGAAAAGGCCACTGGGAGAGAGCTTTTAATTACCCGCAGGTGTCCCAATTAAGCAACATTGCCTCCCCAATTAGCAGTCCTTTCCATTGGAAATCATTAGGCTTAATTCCATTTCCCAAGAAACATCTTAATCAAGCAAGCTCTGTCCCCAACTCCTGAGGCAGCCAGGCTCGACAAAGGCCTACCCTGTCTGGCCTGGAGGCATGATGTTAAATGGGGCTTAGGGTCAATTTTCCAATTAAACCCATCCTTTTAATTATACTGTTTTCTAATGTTTATCCAGACCAAGGGGCTGTTTTTCTTAAACTGCTAACTGAAGGTACAGATATGTTGTGAAGGTCCCTCTCTAATCAGAAAGACATATTTGAAAAGTATCTCTTGTCTCTTTTGTTAGAAGTATGTCTGAAGCTAGGCGTGGTGCACTCAGGAGGCAGAGGCAGGCAGGTCTCTGTGAGTTCAAGGCCAGCCTGGTCTACAAAGCGAGTTCCAGGTCGGCTGGGGCTAGAGGGAGACCCTGTCTCAAAAAGACACACACCCCCGCCCCACACAAAAAGTAAATCTGAAACACCACAGTGTGACAATGACAACACACAGCTTCTCTCCAAAGAACGAGACAGGCTAACAGCAGATGCCTTCATTGTCAAAGCCAGGAGGAGTCCCCAATGTCTCCCCAACTTCCTTCCTTAATTCCAAAATTCTTAAAATTGAGGAAGAAAAACAGGAGAGAAGAGACCTTTCCAGATGCTGATGGCTGAAGTTGACATCCAACGTTCTCAGTGATGGAATCCAAACCTGCTGTTCACGAAGGTGGGGGAGAATGGTAGGGGAAGAAGATCTGGGTTTGTCCCTTCTGAGCAGCTGTGGATGAAACTGTACTTGGCTACAAATCAGCACTAAAGCCAGCTGCTGAGCATCAGCTCAAAGAACTTCAATGTCATGCTGACAAAGGGGTCATTGCTAATCAAGGGCTTCCCTTCCCCTGTCTACAACCTGAAATTTTTTACTCTTTATAGTTGCCAAACTGGCTTTGCTCCTCGCCCCAGTCATGGTATCCTCACCACACTGCCCTGCTTGACTCCTTTGGCTTCCTTCTCAGTAGACTCACACCTCCAGGAAAGAGGAGAGGGAAGAAGCGTACGAGATTAAATTGGTTCGATCACAATTTAGAGCCCCTTCAGAATTTATCCATTAGTACCCTACAAAAACATCTTCATTCACTTCAAAATAGACCATGAAGTTCAAATCAAATTCTGTTTCCTTTAACTTTTTCATATCTGTGTTAATTGCATTCCTATGAAATTGAGGAGAGGGAAGTGCCCCTCTCCGTGGTATAAAATTTAATACAGGGATGATTACAGGTGCATTTGTCATTGTTGCTTTAGAGAGCTTCGTGCATTAGCCTTCCTGAAATTAGATTAACGCCTAACTATTCCCTTCTGCTCCCTGAGTCTTGAGTACAGTGCCAGACCTTTAAAATAGCTGCCCTCTACTGGTTCTTCCCAAGTTATTTACTTTTTAAACATCATAATCAACTTACTTTAATTCACTACAGTTTTTAAACTTTGTAATCACCTTAATTCATTTTTATTCAATTGTCAATGACAAACATCAAATTCTGAGAACTCTCACTCTGACCCCTCGCAGGCTGGGATATTTCCATACACTATGCACATACACACATGTACATATAATTAGTCTGAAGTCAGCTGTTTTACATTGGATTTTACCATTTTTTTCTCCCTTCACCAAAGACAAAATTATTTGGAACAGGTCAACTCTCTGGATTGTTGAAGCTACTCTTTTCTTTCTTATAGAAATCCTGATTGGAAATGTGGCAGCTCCACTAGAAGCCTGGAAACATTCCCAGGAGCAAGCTACAACTTGCCACTGCATTCAGCTTCAAACCTTTCAGGTTGCAGAAAATGAATCTTTTCAATTTATCCTTAATGAAGGTTTAACTCACCCCCTGAGAATTCAGGTAACTTCAGACCTACAATCCACGCTGCTTGGAGCTCTGTGCTAGCTTGAGGGATCAAGCCAGGTAAAAACTCCAGGGGTAACAGTAGAGTAGTCGTAACCTTAAGGCTGTGATTCCTTACTATGTTCCAGAAACGACTGAAAAGTGTTTGTCCAGTATTATCTCATTAATGTGACAGCTATTTCCCACAATTTACAGAAAACTAAAATTAGAAGAGTAAGTTAATTTTCTCAAAGAATACACAGCCAGTGATGATAACCAGGATTCACGTCCAGTTTGTTCTAGTCCCAAGTTGTCAGAAAGCTCATGGTAAACAAGAGAGGAAACTAACTTTGATCTGTGGTTTTGTTTACACCTACCACATCCTTGATAAGCACCTACCCTACTTCACACTACTGAAAATTAATTCATTAATTAGACCTGACTCTGGGCTCAAGTTCTGACTTGGGTGAATCAATTTCCCTCTGGGTCCTAGATTTCTATTCTAGGCAATAAGGTTGTTTAATTGGGTTGCCACATGGAAAACCTCCAACTCTTATGGTTCAATATTTTAGGAAGATGTGCTGTATATTGTACTGTGAATGGAAATTTTAAACCAGAGAAGCCTCAAATGTATATAAAACGAGCAGCATACATGCTGCCTCTTTCCTCTGCTGTGTCCATGGTAGACATCACTAATGAATCATGATCTTCTTTCTTACTGAATCCAGTTGTTGCTTCAGAATCCTTTACAGTCCTAAGCCTAGGGAAGCAATTGAAGAGGATGGTGGCACATAGGACAAACCTGTTTTCCATCCCCAGTGCTAAACAACCTCCTCAATTTACAAACTAAGACACAGAGAGGGTAAGGAATTCAGTGCACATCTGTTGAACAATCAACTCTAATTTTTAGTTTGGTGAGGACTGCAGGCTGTTAATCAATTACAGTACTGAGTACTACTTGACCACATGAGGTAACATCAAATCTAGACAATCAGATTCACAAAAACACAAGTTGAGACTTGAAAGGAATTCAGAGTGTAAGATGAAAGGGTTAGAAGGTCATCGGAAACACAAAAAGACCTGGATGTTCCTCTGATAAGCCATGGTCCCACCTCCTTCCCACACTCTGTGGAAGGAGTCAAGCCCATTAAGGGGTAGAGCCGACACTGCCATATTGCGGACGGGCAAATGCGGACGGGGGCAGGAGATGGATGGCATGTGCATTTCAAATATGGAAAAGGAAAGGCCTGTAAGAATCCACGTTTTTGTAAGTCACCCCCTCCCAAATGTCATATAAACTATGCAAAATCCAAGTAGAATATCTTATGTCGGTCTGTCAGCCCTGGGGCCTCAGAGGGCTGGGGCTAGAGTCTCCCAAGAAGGGGGAGGGGAAAATTTACTAAAACAGAACCCAACAGTGTTACAAAGTTGAGCAGAGCCTTGAGACAAAATGCAATGAAGCTGGAAATGCTCATCAGAGGCCAGTCATGAAGGGCCGCACTCACTGTGTTACAGCATCCTGCACATCAACAGTGATCAGAAGAGTAGCTAAACACCTTCTGATACTCCTGCCATTACAGATGGGATCTATGTCCCCGCTCCTTGAAACCTAGTAAGTTTCTAAGAGCTTCAGTCAGTGAAATGGTATGGAAATGATGCTTCATGACTTCTAAAAGCTAAACCATAAAACTATCAACTTCTACCTTGCACCCTGAAGCATTAACTTAGAGTCATGACCCATCATGTAAAAAAGTCCAACTACCCTCAGACTTCTATGCTATAGAAAACAAAGGCAAGTGCTCTCTGGCTGTCAGTCCTTTAAGTGGAGCCCAACTGCTAGCCTTCCCCACTGAAGTGCTATACACATACATGAAACTATCAGCGGCTGAATGATAACCAACTGACTTCTATTGATGCCGCAGGAAGCAGAAGAATCACCCACCTGATCCTTGCCTGGATTTCTTATCTTCATTTTATGAGATAAAAAGACACCTTGGGGGCAGAAGAGATGGCTCAGCAGTTAAGAGCACTGGCTGCTCCTGCAGAGGAGCCGGGTTCAGATCCCAGCACCCACATGGTGCTAACAATCATCCATAACTCCAGTTTCAGGGAGTTTCTCCTCTGGCCTCTATAGACATTGCGTGAAACAGGTGCACTCACAGACATACAGGCAAAACATTCATACAAATAAAATAAAAATATATTTTCAAATGATTTTTTTTTTTTAAAGATGGGCATTGGTGGCGCACACCTTTAATCCCAGCTCTCGGGAGGCAGAGACAGGTGGATCCCTTTGAGTTCAAGGCCAGCCTGGTCTACATAGTGAGTTCCAGGACAGCTGGGGCTTCAGGGAGACCCTATCTCAAAAAGATTAAAAAAAAAGAGAGATGGACATTTAAGCTATCAAGTTTTGGGATCTTATGTGGCACTAGGTAATCAGAACAGCAAAGAAGGTTCTTAGGAAGGAGGATGGTGTGGTTATATTCTGTATGGAGAATGGATTGGGAAGTGGAGAGAACTAGGCAGATATGAGAGTCAAGAGTCTCACTTTTCTGAAAGAGATGACAGGGTACATGAGGGCCCCTGAGCTGAAATGGGGGCGGGGGAAGCTTTGTGAGAGGGATGGTTAGATAAGCGGGCACTAGACATGATGGGAGTGGCAGAAGCCTCAAGAGGTCCCTCTGGGTTGGAGAGCAAGATTTTCAAGCCAACCCCTGAAGGGTGGATTTGGAAGCCATGTGAGCAGCAGAATGAGCAGGTACCTCACTCTGAGAAGTGACAAAAGGAAAGAGGGAAGCACAGGAAGCGGTAGGCATGAGCTCAGCATGGGGAAGGGTTTGGTGAGCTCCCAAAGGTTGCTTAACACCTCTGCTCTTTTACCTACTGTTCTTGGGGATCTATGGGATTTTGATCATAGCAAACTGGGGCTGGGGAAACTGTGAGGCAAACCTGTCTCCTGTTTCTCTTGGCTACAGATGCCACCCCATGCCAAGTTTTCAAAACTTCTAAGTGCTTCTTTTTAATACTCTTCTTCCTATTCCTTCTGGCCTGATTGTTTTATTTTAAAATGCTCCTCATTTCTTTCCCATTTCATTTCCTTTTATCTGCAAACTGCTATTAAGTTTGTTTTCCCCACAGCTATTTGACACCAAAGCAACTTAATCTGTTCCCCTAATTAGCTTATGATACATCCAGAGGCCAACATCTCCCACACAGTGCACTCATCTCCCACAGCTCCCCATGTAAGAGAGTGCGCTCTCCCCGTGTGCTCCTTTTTCTTCCCTCTGATTCCCATGGCTCTTCTAGCCAAATCTTTCTCTCTGTGGTCAAGTGACCTTGGACTTGTACCATTGAGGTACCTGGTGACTAAAATAGAATTATTCCACAAAATGAAGCGCTGTCTCCAAAATTCCCTGTTAGAATGCACTTGTGAGCATTAAGCAGTTAGTCAGCAGTTGTAATGGGACGCTAGCTAAGCTTTCTTTGAAAGTTAACAGACTCAGATGAAGTAAGAAACTTCACACATAGGGGGAGATGAACTGGAAGAACAGACAACCTGATCAAGGAAACTGGGAACATAAGGGATTTTCACAGTGGGCAGCTTCAGAATTAAGACAATGCTCCCATGGGGTGCTTGTGCCATGTGGAGGCAGTGTGGCAGTCTCGGAATTCCTTGCACTGTCTTCTAAATATGCAAACAGGTGCGAATATGCACACAGGTGCACATGCACACACAGCTGAGGAAGCCAGGAGAAACATATCATTGAGCAGTGCTCCTATGTGGTCTCTGCTTCAGTTCCTGCTTCCAGCTCCTGCCCCTGGCTTTGCCTAATGGTGGACTGTAGCTTGTAAGCAAAATGGACCCTTTCCCCTCCCAGGTTGCTTTGGTCATTTCCCTTTATCACAGCAACAAAAAGCAAACTAGGACAAACAGCATTCACCTCTCTCCACTTCTTGACTGCAGATACAGTATGACCGGCCACTTTCTGTTCTCACCACCTGTATTAGTCAGGGTTCTCCAAGAGACAGAACCAGTAGAATGAATATATAGAGAGAGAGGTTTATCAGCTTAGCTCACAGAATAGAGTCCGAGTAGTCCAACAATGGCTGCACCACACTGGAGAGGCTGAGAATCCGTAGTCGCTCAGTCCACGAGGCTGGATGTCTCAGTAGTCGCAATCTGGCACTGAAGTCTGACGAATCTCAAAAGATCAGCTAGTCTTCAGTCTACAGCAGCAAGACGAACTTACCAGCGAGAGAGAAGGCAAGCAGCAAGAAGCCAGGTGTTCTCCTCTGCCATGGCCTTTTATATGGGCTGCCATCAGACGGTAACACCCACATTTAGCATGTGTCTTCCAGCGTCAGATGATCCAATCAAGATCTCTCTCATTTCAGTTAATCCCAGATCCAGTCAAGTAGACACCCGGGATTGGCCATCACACCACCATGATGGACTGTACCCTCTGAAACGGTGAGTCAGAATAAACCTCCCTTGCTTAACTTCTTTTGCCTGTTATTTTGTCACAGCAACAAGAAAAGTAACCAATAGACCTATATTCCCCAACATTCCTCTTTAGCCCCAAAGGAATCTGAGGACCACAGATGCAGTTAATACTGCTACAAGATCTGTATTTACAGACCAGCCTAAGTTATACCAGACCTCCAGAAATAGTTTCTATAGCTTCAAATGCTTTGGCTTTGCTTAATTCTTCACAGTATGGTATAAATAAGGAGTTCCACAAAACTACCTGTGATATGATCTAGGGGCATCATAGCATCATCCCTTGGCATTTCAAGGATGTCACCATATGGCCCACAGAATAAGCTGGAAGTTGCAACAGTGCTACTTCTAAAAATATCCATTTCTTAATCCTAAGAACACCTCTGCAGGTTGAGCCCCTGCCTCAGGTGCCCATAAAAAGAGCCATCAGTTCTCTAGAAGGAAGAATCCAACTATCACCTGAAGTGCAGTGTCTTCTGGAAGCTCACATTCCACCAGTCTGGCTCCTTACTCTCTATTTGAGCTCTCACTCTTCACCCCAGCATGCCCTCTGCTATTTCTAAAGGTATTTGGGCAATACCAAGCTCTCTCCTCAAACACATTTTGGGCTCTCTCCAATAAAGCTTATGGAGCCTGGACTCTCAAAGTTACTATACTAAAACCACATTTCCTATGTAACACATTTATCCCAAGTAGCAGTATTGTCCAAATCTCTGTCCCTGGTATTCTCAATGATTTCCCTAATTGTATTTTGAACTATTAGATGATAAATTGTGACTAATTCAATTAGAACAGTGTCCAAACCTACACAGTTCCGTCCTTGTCCTATCAAAGATGTGATCAGAACACACCTGCTGCTTCGGAATAACCCTAAATCTTGTTTCCGAAAGCAGAAAAGTAAAGACAAAGCAGGGTTGTGTTGTCGCCTCCAAATTAAGATATCTGTTGCAGGTCTGATCTATGGATATTCACTATAGCCAAGACTGGAATTAAAATGCACCAGCTTAGGTATTTTACCATCCACATGGCCCTAGGCAGATGATGAACTTTTTGGAGCATCTGTCTGTTTCATCTGTAAATTGGCAATGGTTGGGTACCTATTTCAGAGAATTTAGGGAGAAAACTCACAAACCTTCTAGCACAGTGCATGGTACATAAGCAGCATTCAATAAATAATGACTTAGGAGACAATGAGCTGGGGACGCTGGTTGCTAATGCTGAGCTTTGGGATTCAGTGCAATAGCTGTTCTTGAGAGAACCAGGTGCCTTTTAAATTAGTGATTAGTCTCAGATACCACATTCACTACCTATAGTGGGTCCTGATGCCTCCACCTCAGATTGCTAAATTCTTTCAGTGGCCTTTGCATGGACCCCTGAGCTCAAAGTTACTCTTTTGCTATGTTATTTCAGAAACAGTTGGAACATGAGTGTCAGCAAGCATCTAGTCCAAATCCAAACCCCACCTGTAGGGAAAGTATACTGTTCATTCCACAAATATCCTGTCTATTGCAGACCACTTTGTCTTCCTACCTATCCAAAATGGCAGTGAACTCATTTGATCAGCAAGTATTTAATTAAGACCTACTATGTCCTGAGTAGGTATGCAAGCAACAACAAACAACATGTGCAAAGTATCTGCCTTATGGAACTTGCATTCCCATCAGGGAAGAGAAACAATAGGCAGATACATTAATAAGCGGCACAGCTCTGTAATATAGATTGAGGTCTGGTATATTAATCCCCAGCATTGCTCTTTGTGCTCAGGATTGCTTTGACTATCCGGGGTCTTTTGTGTTTCCACATGAATTTTAGGATGGATTTTTCTATTACTGTGAAGAATGTCATGGGGATTTTGATTGGGATTGCATTGAATCTGTAAATTGCTTCTGGTAGGATGGTCATTTTCATTATATTCATTCTAACCAATCCATGAGCACAGGCAGTCTTTTCATCTCCTCATGTCTTCCTCAATCTGTTCTTCAAAGATTTAAAGTTTTCATTGAAGAGGTCTTTAATGTCTTTGGTCAGGTTTATCCCTAGATATTTTTTGAGGCTATTGTGAATGGAAGTTCTTCTCTGAACTCTTTCTCTGATTGCTTGTTATTTTTATATGGAAAAGCTACTGATTTTTGTAGATTGATTTTGCAACCTGCTATTTTGCTCAATGTGTTGATCATTTCTAGAAGTTTTTTTGGTGGAGCCTTGGGGATCTCATATATAACATCATATAATCTGCAAATAAGGATAACTTGACCTATTCTTTTCCATTTAGTACCCCTTTAATTTTCTTCTCTCGTCTCATTGCTCTAGCTAGAGTTTCAAGCATTGTATTGAAAAGGGGTGGGGATAGTGGACAGCCTTGTCTGGTTCCTGATTTTAATGGGGATGCTTCAAGTTTTTCTCTATTTAGAATGGTGTTGGTTGTGAATTTGTTGTATACAACCTTAATTATGTTGAGGTATGTTCCCCCCAGTCTAATTTACTCTAGGACTTTTGTCATGAATGCATTTCATATTTTTTCAAAGGCCTTTTCTGCATCTATGGAGATGATCAGGTGATTTTTGTCTTGAAGTCATTAAATGCATATGTAACAATAAACATAGTGCCAGGCAGGATAAACCTTGTTTTGAGTTGTTGATCAGGGTAGTCCAAGAGACTCCCAAAATAACACAGGCTATTGCCACAGCCCTTGATTGCCTCCAGGAATTTGAAGGTATGTCCCTATTGCTGACAATAGGCCATACTTTGGACACAGAACTCAGAGCAGTGGAGCTGGAACTGACCTGGAAGCCTCCTCCCTAAGGAGTAGTTCTCATAGTATCAGAGGATACTGTGCAAGCTACGAAGGGAGAAAACTAATCAATGGTCCCACCAAGCTGTAAAGCCTAATAAAGAACAATGACTGGCCCAGCAAACTCTCACTATTGGATTAGTAGTGGTACTTTTATCTTGTGGGAAATCGACAGCTGTCTAATTTGGATTCAAGTCCATTCAATGGGAGAGAACTTGTGTGGTAATGTACACATAGCCAAATACACATGGCTGGAAAGGTCATAGATCTTAGAGAAAAAAAACCCTACTTTTGCCACATCCCTAGATTAAATGTAATCTCTTACTATATTCTAAATATGCATCCTCATATTTACAGATAAGTGTACCTCTCACCACTCATCAAAGAAGCTTCTTTTTGTAACAGATGGAGACTATCACAGAGTTCCATATTGGTCAAACACAGAGAATAAGGGTCTGTGAGACTCTCAGCCCTAAGTAACACATCTTCAATGCAACCTCATCTCTCAACTCTCACCAGAGAGGTTTCCTTATGCAGCTGATGGTGATTAACACAAGAACCCACAACTGGCCAATGTGCATAAAACAAGACGTTACAGAGTGCTTATCCCTAAATAGGACACCTATTCCAAACTTCTGCCTCCCAAGGCTCAGAAATCATTGTGAAAGAGGGGGCAGAAAGATTGCAAGAGCCTGAGGTGGTGGATGACCACAAGAAAACAGAGTTTTCCAGACAGATGATCAGTTACATATATGAACTCACAGCAATGGTGACAGCCATGCACAAGTCCCAAGAAAGCTCAAACCAGACAAAATCCCAACATAAACATGGGGTAGTGGATAAGAAATCCCAACCCAACCTAAGGAAATTTTGGCAACTGATGGCTTCTGGGAAGGAGAAATAGTCTCTTCCAGGGATGGGACTCTTGGTTGTTTGATGGACCCATGCTGAGGGACATGTAGAGACACAAATCAGACTCTATAACATATATTGTATACATAGTGGAGCATATTAAATTGGGCAGGGAGCAGTGTGCAAAAAAATCATATACATAGAATAAAAATAATAAATAAAATTTAAAAAAATAAAAATGGAAGTAGTTAAATGGGAGGGGGAAAGAGAGGGTTATACAAGAAACTATGGGGATAAAGGGGACCATATGGGGAAAGGTGGGACCATAGCAGACAGGAATTATCAAGGGGGAAATGGGGAAAATGGGGACACTTTAAATGGGGAGGGCATGGAGGGAGGGTTAGACACGGAGAGAGGAGAGAGAAATAATGCCTAGCTAGTATAAAAAAAAAAACAGAGGGAATTGTATTAGTCCAAAAGCCTACCAAAAATTACACATACACTGTCTCTACATGAGTCCATGTGTACAGCTGAAGGCTACATAACAAGTAACAGTGCCAGACAGGAGAAACCTTCCTTTGAGTTGTTGACCAGGGTAGTGCAAGAGGCTTCCAGAATTACATAGGTTATTGCCATAGCCCTTGCTTGCCTCCCAGGACTTGAAGGTAAGACCCTATTGCTGAAGACAGAACATATTTCAGACACAGGATTTGGAGAAATAGCGCTGGAGCTGACCTGGAAGCCACCGCCCCATCCCCGAGACTAGTTCTCACAGCTTTGGAGAGCACCACAGAAGCCGATAAAGGAGGACATCGATCGATGGCCCAACCCCAGCTTCAAGGCCTAAAAACTACAACAATGACCAGCACAGCAAATGGCATTGGTGCAGTAGCGGCACTTTTATCTTGGGGGTAATCAACAGCTGCTTAATTGAACTTAAAGCCACTCAAAGGGAGGAAACTCATGTGGTTCTGTAAACCTAGCCAAATACACATAGCTAGAGAGGTCATAGATCTTAGAGAAAACCCCAAGGCTGTCACATCCCTAGACAAATGTAATTTCTTACTATGTACAAAATATGGATCTTTAAATTTACAGCCAAGTATCCCAGTCACCACCCCACCCATCAAAGAAGCTTCTTTTACAACAGATGGAGATTATTATAGAATTCCAAAACTGGTCACACACAGATATTGTCTGTGAACTGCCCAAGCCTAAGTGGCACATCGACAATGCAACCTCTACACCTAAGGCTCAGGGAACATAGAACAAGGGATGAAGAGAACACTGATACCTCTTTCAATTCTCATCAATGAAGCTCCCTCATGCAACAGAGGACCAGGAACACAATAGGACACAAGTGGCCAAAATGTAGAGAATAAGAGTCTACAGAGTGTAGGTCCTTGGACAGGACTCCTATATTAAAATCCACCCACCCAGGGCTCCGGGACCATTACAGAAAAGGGGGCAGAAAGATTGTATGAGCCAGGGAGGAGGTGCATGATCATATGGAAATAGAGTCCTACAGGCTCCTGAAATCCTTCTCATATGAACATACAGCAATGGTGTCAGTATGCACAAGACCCACGCAAACTCAAGCAGGTTCCTGCCCTGAGTTCCTACCTTGGGCTCCCTGATGAACTGTGACCAGGGAGATGTAAGCCAAATAAACCTTTTTCTCCCCAAGTTGGTATTGGTTAGGGTATTTTGTCACAGCAATGGAGAAACAAACTAGGACAGGGACTATGGGAGGGGACCAATGGGGAAAGGAGTATGAAGATGATTAAGAGGTTCTGTCTGAACTACACAAAAATCCAATAAAAAAAATTTAAAAAGCAAAAGTGAAGATCACTAAAAGTTAAACAAAGGGGTGGAAGGACCTTTTTCATTTTGTTTTACTGTTTAAACAATTGTTACCAAGAAGCCGTGGCCAATCATAACTGAAATATGAACTATGTGATTTGTGAAGATCACTAAAAGTTAAACAAAGGGGTGGAAGGACCTTTTTCATTTTGTTTTACTGTTTAAACAATTGTTACCAAGAAGCCGTGGCCAATCATAACTGAAATATGAACTATGTGATTTGTGAAGGAAAGGAAGAAGAGTGTGAAGAATGCCTAGAAATGCTGAGATTTGCTGGTGTGGAGAGAAGTAGGGCCTTCCATGGAGGGATGAGGATGGCGGCAGCTGGAAATGGGTTGCACCAGAGTTTTTACGGTTTTTCTTCTATATTTTGGTGCAGATTTGGACTTCTGTGTCACAGTTTACATAGCCGCTTTCCGGTGTTTGAGAAAGCCTCATTCCAGTTCCAACATTGAAATTATTTTTCTCTTCAGAGACTGAGAGGCAATCCTTTCCTGCCACCCTTCCCTCCTGTGCACACGTCCCCAAAACCAGCCCTACCAGCACAGCACACCCACTCAGAAAATGAAAGTTGATAAATTGCCAGCTCTTGCAGCAGATAACAATTCTTCATAGCTTATTTTCAAAACACTTGAACTCTATAATGTATGCTCACTCTGCTACAAGGAATTACAGAAAATTGATACACTCCCCAACACCAAGAAACAGAACCGTTGTTCTTGGTCTGGTTGTTTATCTGTCATGGCAGCTTCGGGGCACATGAGGAGAAACTGCAAAATTGAGGGCAATGTTCAAGGGGCTTGGAGTGTTATGTGGCTGAGAAGTGCTAAGAGCCTCCTAAGAACTGCCTGCAAAGTAATCAGAGGCACCAGCACAGAGGTGCCATGTCTGGAAATTAAGGCCAGCTGCAGCATTCTGCATAGGAGATAATGTCATTCAGTCTACTGTGGAGGCTCTTTTTATTCTCAATATAATTTCTCAGGATTCTAGAAAATCAGACCTAGAAAGGAACTGAAATAAAGTCCATCCTTTCCTATGTTCTCTTTTATAAGCAAACAACAAAAACAAAGAAAACTTGAACCCCAAAGAGATTGGTCGACTTCCAGGCTTGCAGTTAATGAGATAATCAAGGTTGAGAGGCCAGTTTCTGACTCCCAATCCAGCGCTTGCTTTTTCTTCACCCTTCTCCCCACCCAGTGCTTACCTTTTAAAGTACTCTGGTCACTCCAGCATTGCCAGTCACTGTCTACATGACCTTGAATAAGTCGAATGTCTTCTCTGTCTCGTGCTGAGGGACACAAAGCCTCTCCTTTTGGATCCATGAGAGGATCAAATGAGGTTCGTGTGAAGTATCTGATACAATGTCTGGCCCCATGCATTCCAATAATGGGAAGTCTCAGTATTATTACTAGCATTACCGTTAACATTTTTATGTTACTATGAAGAAAATGGGCATTAAGAGTTTCAAAAACACCTGGAAATACGAGATTCTAAAGTAGCTACATTTTAATGTCAAAAATTTGTTGTGGATACTGGGTTTGTCACATTCAGAATCATGCCTCTTAGGGCATCTCATGCCTCGTAGTTACCTCCTATTGCTATGGTAAAAACACTGACTAAAACCAACTCAGGGAGGAAAGGGTTGATTTCACCTTTGGCTTACAGTTCATCACAGAGGGAAGCCAGGGCAGGGTAGGAGGGTAGGAGGATTTTACCTCATGCTAGTGTGGTCTCTTGTTACTCACAGCTGACTTTTCAGCCCCAGATGATCAGCATTGATTATCCCAGTAAAGCACAAAGGGTCTCACTTCAAAAAATTCTAATTCAAACTATATCACACAAAGAGACCTGATATAATCCTTGCTTCCCTTTGAACATTCACAAGCCAGGCCTCCCATCATTTGTATTTCTCTCAACATTCTTGTTTTCCAAGCTCCATAGAACAGCCCATGAAGCTCTAAGCACCAGTGGATTTTCCAGCCCAAATCTCCAAACACTCCCACAGTTCTCCTAAAATGCAACATGGTTAGGTCTATTACAGCAATCCCCACTCCTAGCGCCAATTTCTGTCCTAGTTACTTTCTATTGCTGTGATAAAAATACTAACCCAAACCAACTTGGAGCGAGAAGAGCTTATTTTATCTTATATCTCCCAGGTCACAGTTCATCACTGAGAGAAGTTAGGGCAGGAACCTGGAGGCAGGAGCTAAAGCACAGACCATGGAGGAATGCTGCTTACTGGCTTACTCCCTTGGCCTGTGCTCAGTCTGCTTTCTTACACAAGACCATCTGTCCAGGGGTAGCACTGCCCAAAATGGGCTGGGCCCTCCTACATCACTGAACAATCAGGAAAATGCCTCACAGACATGGCCAGGGTTAATTCAATGGAGGAAATTTCTTAATTGAAGTTCCCTCTACCCAGGTAATGTTGGGTTGACAACTGAAGCTCTCCAGCACACGCACACCTATATGGAAGCCAACAAGAGCATACCTCCCACATTCCCAGAGCCTCAAAGTTGGCTGAGACCAACATTCAGGAAGGAAATTGAACAATTTCATCATCTGCAAAACTCAGATTGGCTAATGAAGCCATCACCACGCTAAAATTCTACATTTTGTGATTACAACCTGCATGTCACTTGTAATTGCTGAAAATTTCAATTTTTGCTAATCCTCTAACCTGATTAATGAAGCACAATAAATGTTTAGGATTAATGAACCTGTTAATGTGAAAGATGAGATGATTTTACCAAGAATGCCTGGAAGATGCAAGAATGAAAGCTTTTAGAGGAAAAGTATTAAAAGATGTGATTAATAATACACAAGAAAGATGCAATTCCCACTACTTTCAGAAACAACCACATCTCAAGCATCAGGTTAAATTTCCCCCTTTCCTGAAAATAAGCCAAAGCCTTGTCTCCTCTGTAATAGAATGCAAGCCTTAGCTCTTAAGAATTAGGATCAGGATCAGATTTTAGCACTCGCTCATTAAGTCTGGAATCCTGTCCAGCCAATTCAGAAGCAGCTCACTCTTGGTTATAAAGATCATTCCCAGAAGTGAAACAGAGAAAGGAATGATATGCTCAGCTTTTACACAAATCAGAGGAGAAGGAAGAAAAAAGGAAGCAGCCCTGCAGATGGGACTCAGGCCAGATCACAGCCATTCCATACCCTGAGACTCACTTGAAAGCCCATATCAAACTCCCACCCCACTGTCATTGTAATTCATTTCTAAAGAGCTCATTCTTTTACTAGAAAGATATACCTGAAGACTTGAAAGAGACAACACAGGCAGGAGGGAAGAAGGCATTTTATACATGGCACACAGGTCCTCTTCCACATGCATGGTGCACGGAAGCTTTGAACCAGTGAGGTTAGTGGGCAGACATTCCTGAGTCATGAATAAAGAAGTCTGTTCCCTAAAAGTCCTGAGATTTGCCCAAGTTTAGAGGGTCACTTCTCCTACCCCAAGAGTACCAGGACAAGCATTCAGGTTCAAGTTTTATGGTCTGAGGGTTAAGCTATTCATTATGGACAACAACAACAAAAGTTAGATTGGAAATCCTCCAAGAAACAAGCCTCCCTGTCACAGCAGTGCATGAGTGACATACATGAGGAAGGGACCTGGATATGCTGAGCATCCTCTATAAAGAAAGTCCTATGCCAGGTCCATTGCTTGCACAGACCATATCCTCACACCAGTTCTGCAAAGATGTTAATATCCCTATTTTATAGGCAAATAAACTAGCTCACAGGCCACATTTCTGACTTGGGCTTCAGTCCTTGTTATGGTTTTAATCTGAAATATCCCTACAGGCTCATGTTTCAAACTCAGTCTTCAGCAAGTCATCCTGCTTCAGGAGGTCCTGAGAGCTTCAGAAAGTGAGGCCTAGCTCGATAAAGTGGGTTATTGAGGGTGTGTCCTTGGGGGTATCTGGCCCCTGGCCTGCGTCTCTCTTCCTCTCTGCTTCCTGTCCACAATGAGAAAAAGAAGCCTTTTTACCACCTGCTCCTACCACCATGAGGTTCTGCCCAAGCACATGAGGCCAACCAACCACAGACTGAACATTTTGAAACCATGAGCCAAAATATGTCTTAAGATGTTTACATCAGCAGAGCTTGGTGACTTTTGCACACTCAGGAGGCAGAGGCAAGTGGATCTCTGTGACATTAAGGCTAGCCTGGTCTACATAACAAGTTCCAGACCAGCTGTGGCTTTAGGGACATTCTGTGTAAAATTAATTAATTAATTAAAAGATGTATATGCCAGGCATTTTGGTCATAAATCATGTTAAAGCTAACTAATATAGTTCTTGTTTTTGAAATTGGAGGATTTAACTCAATGATCCTTAAGCCAAGAAAAGCAAAGAAGCTGTGTCTGACATGAAGTAGAGAGGAACACACAACCTCCTCTATCTCCATCACAACCCTCATTGTCTGAAGCCCTACCAGGCCGAAAGAAGGAGAGGTGTCCTCTGAAAGCAGGAAAGGCAAAGGAAGCTTCTCTTCTTCCTCTCCAGATATGTCCCATAGTTCTCTGCACATGGCCCAGATCCATCAGCCCATGGATTCCCATGGAAATATGGCTCCCCGCCAACTCCATCCCATATGCTGAGCAAGAGCCCCAGACGCACAACCAGAACAAAATTCCTGAGACTCCCACGGGGCCACCAGATTTCTGTGCAGTCCCCACCTCTCAGAGGGAGCCTACAGTACTGGAGACCAAGCCATACTTTATTTATGGATATGTCTGGTCCCACTGATGTTAATTTCCCTTTCCTGACATCAATACCAGTACAGAAAGCAGTTGCCATCTGTGCACCTTACCGCATGCCAAGCACCATGCTCAGTGCTCCCCAGAATCTGCCTCTTGTAGTCCCCTCCACAGCTCTCTGCTTTGGGTACCATATTGTCCCTGTTTTACAGATTAGAAAACTGAGGGTCAGAGCATGAATAACTGGCCTCATGTTACACCACTAATAAGTGAGTCAAATCTGAGTCTTTCTGTCTTGACAGCTTGCACTGTTAATGGCATCTCCCAGGGCCTGGCAGAGTGCCTGGTGCTCACTAAGTGTATGTTGATAAGTTAGTGTGTCCATATGGTACAAGGACAGGAAGCCCTTCAGGGGAAGAGTGGCAGATCACACTGAGTACTGGGAGGAAACATGTGCCTACAGCCACGCTGCAAGTAAGCAGGGAGGCCCTTGCACATCAGTCTGGGAAATGGTCCATGGCCCTTGCCAAGGACCAAAAGTGAATATAAACATGGGCTGGATAATACCTGTTATTTAATCTATGGAAATTTGCTTTTTCATGACTGTTAATTTATTAAACAATGAAAAGTCACATTTCAAAAAGTGACTCAAGGAAACAACCTCTAAATAAGCTCTTAAAGGGGGAAAAGGACATGGTGAGCCCAATGGAAGCATAAACCACCCATGAGGGCTGCTGCTCTCCCCAGCTCCTAACTCCAGGGTTCTCTCCAGGCTGCATGGAGCCAGCAATTCAACTGCTTTATGTTCATCATCTACTTTTTTTTTTTTTTTTCTGAGTCTTTTTGAAACAGCGTCTCCCTGTAGCCCCAGCTTGCCTGGAACTTGCTATGTAGACCGGGCTGGCCTCAGACTCACAGAGATTTGCCTGCCTCTGCCTCCTGAGTGCTAGGATTAAAGACCAGCAGCACCACACTCAGTTCAGCTACTACTTTTAATGGTTAAAAAATTAAAATTCCAGGACACAAAACAGAGAAGCCCTCTCCTCTCCAGGACTCACATCTCACAATAAAACACGTTAGTCTGTGAAAGCCAGTGGAGTCTGTCTCAGCTCTTTCCCAGATAAGAACGCTTTGCTTTGAAGCAGTGGAACAGCCCAGTGTTTCTCCTCCAAAAGCACAAATATTTCAGGCTTATTTCAGGGACTGAATGACTTGTGTCAAGAATATCCTTCCTCCCCCTCCCCTGAAACATGGCCCTATGGTAATGAGTAAAATGATAGGAAAGCTTTCTCCAGTAACCTATAAAGACTACAGCAATATACCCCAAAGTATCCCTTGAGATCAAAGAGCGAGATTAAATAATTTGAATATAATTTCTTCCATGAAAAGAATAATGTTGCCATCAAAATGAAAACCCTCATAACAAAACTAAATTATGCTGAGACTGTGGGAGTGTTCCGCCTCTCCTGCCACTTCCAGGCAGCACTTCTTCAGAAACAGCTCTGGGAGCATCAGCGGAGAGCTTATCCCACAGGTGGAGACCCTGGGCTGAGCCGCCCACACTGCTGTAGGCAGTATCACGTAACACAGTGTCCGTGTCTAATATCAAGTGCCAGGCCAGGGGGGCCACAACAGGAGTTTGCTCCAGGGCCCAGGTCTAATATCACTTGTGACTATTATGGGCTTAAGTCTAATATTAATATTAACAAAGAGGCTGACCAATACCAAGGAATCAGAGCCAGTTGCCGGGCAGTTGTTACAACACAGTGTCACACTTTCCTTTCTCCCAGCTGGGTTCTGCCTTGGATTGAAGTGCTGTCTCATTTGGGTTGGGGTCTGTATGTGAAAAGGACCACAGGCAAATCCCTATGTGGTTGGGCCCCAGAGGACTCAGAGCAGGAAAAGGTACAGCTGACTTTAGAGGGTTCCGATGACCTCCACCATAGAAATCTGCCAAACCAGGGCCTCAAGAGAACCACATGCAAGATTTCTCTTTAAGAAACTACACAAAGAAAATTAAATTGTCTGTTAGTGAAGCAAATCAAAACTGGATGGAGATTTTCTTTCTTTCTGCTTAAGGATATGTTTGAGATGACCTGACAATACAGGAACACATAGTAGGTACTTGTTTGTTTGTAGTGCTAGGGAACAAATCCAGACCTTCAAATACTTAAGCAAGTATTCTAATGCTAAGCTGCGCCCCTAGCCCCACGCTGTATGGTCTTTGAAACCATCAAGAGCTAACAGCTCTTCCTCCAAAGAAATGTAAATCAAAGTGAGATCTATTGACTTGGGGCAACCACTTCAGAGAAAATATACACACCCTAAAATACTATAAGCCAAGCAAACAGATATAGGCAGTGTGACTTCTAAATTTAAAAACCAGGAGCCTAGGGGTTAGGGGGCATTAGTCTGTGAAGTTTCAGACCCTTACCGGCATCAAGCAGGCCATCGACTCCCTTTTCCATGGTGTTTAATCATTTATCTAAGTCTCAAAGCAGGACAGGCTGGTCTCCACAACAAGTCAAAACAAGGAGAGAAGACAGAGTGTGGCCTGTAGCTTCAGTCAGACCTGCAGCTAAAGAGCAACCCCCTATCCCCACTCCCCATTGGCTGCAGGTCACATGTGCACCTGTCTCTCCCCACCATGAACATGGTTTCTCAGAGGTATGTCTTAGTCAACCAGTTGTATCCAGAGCCCAGCTCAGGGCTTAGCACACAAGGAACACTCAAGGGAGGGTTTGCTGCCTGGCTGGCTATGGATGTATGGATCCTGGCTGGCCATGGATGACCTCAGGTCAGAAGTCTATGAGGTTAGTACAATTTGACCTTGTAGCTTCTGGACCTCCTCCTACTCCTGCCTGCCCTGTGGAGCTCCTATTCTATACCTGCTCACCACAAAAGAGCTGCTGCAGCGCAGATCTCTCAGCCAGTTTTCTCTGCCCCAGAACGGTTGTGTTTAAGCTGAGTCCCTGGGCTGTAAGCTATCATCCGTATCTGAGGGGTAAGCAGCCTTTGGATCCCCACACAGGAAAGTGGAGAAAGACTGAAAGAAAGGCTGAAAAGATGGTGACTACTGTGAATGAAAGAAGGTACAGAGAGAGGGGTGGGGAGACTGTCAGGAGCCTGCGAGCCTCCAAACCAGGAGTACCCTCTGCTCCCTGAAGGACAGTGGAGAGAGTGCTAGTTAAAACTCTGGTGCCAGCAAGACCTGGAGCCATTTCCTAAGATTACCATTCACTAGCTCTACAGTTATGGACAAGCACCTTGATCATAGTGAGCTGTTTCGTCAGCACCAGAATGGGGACACTAACAGGAATTGTTGTGGGGAATAAATGAACTTACACAAATAAATCATTCAGGGGACTGGCAGGTTCACAGAAGGAAGCAAGAGCTGGAAACTATGAAACTTTGCATATCTAAATCAAACAGGGGCCTCTGGTGTACAAGTGAGGTATTTTCTTAAGCTTGAAGGCAGAACTAGTGTTAAAGATCCTTGAGAACCTCTGTACAAAGAGAGAAAATCTTCTAGAATCTCCTTAAGATCTAGGGACGACAAAGACAGCTTTTTACAGGAAAAATGCTTGGGGGCGCCTACAATTTGGCATTGTCTCCCCCACATGATAGCTCGTACTTTTTCGTGCTTGGAAAAAACTGCAAATTTTACACTATTATGTGGATGGCATTAGTTGTAGCACTTTTTCACATAGCCAATATTATGCCCTTTTGACAGCTGTAGCATATTCTTAATACTATGATTCTCTGCCCCAGTCCACTACATCAGGAACAGCAGCACAAAAGAGGTCCAAGTGTTTGAAACCCAGACAAATCTTTAGTTTCACCTCTGGGACCAGCTCTGGTTGATTGGTAGGGTTGGGCCAGTGTCACAAAGGATTGGTGATGTCTCCCTCGGGCTCAGAATAGGTAACCAGAGGCTCTCTTAATATGTTTTTTGATACTTAGAAAGAACAATAGTTGTAACCATATTCTGCTCAGTAGCAGAGAAGGAAAGGCAGGGGTCTTGGAGGGAGGACCTGGTGTCGGGAAGCAGCTCATCCAGCACGTTAGACTGCTCAGAAGACAGAAAGCAGCACGGACAAGTGAGTTGTGATGAGAGGCACCATAACAAAGAGCTAACACAGTCATTTGGGGAGGAAAAAATCTTTGAAAAGCAGCAAATGTAGCAACAGATTATGCAGCAAAGAATAAAGAATCGTTAGCTGAAAATTTTCCAAAAGTTTTGCCATTCTTGTGAAAAATTAAGACTCGACAAGGATGGAAAATATATGGATGGAAGGCTGGAGAGATGGTTCATCAGATAAGAGGGCTTCTTGCTCTTGCAGCAGACCTAAGTTTGGTCCCCAGCACCCACATTAGGTGACTCACAACGAACCTCTAACTCCAGCTAAAGGGAATCCAGTGATCTCTTCTGGCCTCAACAAGCACCCACACACGTGCACAACGCCCTGCCCCCAGACACACATATACACAAAATAATAAATGAAGAAAGAGAGAGAGAGAGAGAGAGAGAGAGAGAGAAAGAACCTGGTCTACATAGTGAGTTCCAGGCCAGCTGGGGCTACAGAGAGACCCTGTTTCCAAAAGACCCAAAAAATAAAATGTAAAATTGGGCCAGGAATGTTGCTCAGTTGGTAGAGAGTTTGACAAACATGCAGGAAGCCCCGGGTTCTAGTCCCAGCACTGCACAAACAAGGCATGCTGGCACATGCCTGTAATCCCTGCACTTGGTAGGTGAAGGCAGGAGAATCAGAAGTTCAAGACCATTCTTGGGTATATAATGAGGCCAGCCTGGGCTACAGAAAGAAAGAAAGAAAGAAAGAAGAAAGAGAGAGAGAAAGGAAAGAAAGAGAGAGAAAGGAAAGAAAGAAAGAAAAAGAAAGAGAGAGAGAGAAAGAAAGAAAGAAAGAAAGAAAGAAAGAAAGAAAGAAAGAAAGAAAAAGAAAAAACAGGCTTCTGTCAGAATCCTTCAAGCTTGATGGGGATTTTGGCTTAATTTACAAGTGTTTGGAATTTTACCTGTAAACTTCCTATTATTGATTTTCAGTTTAGTTGCATTATCGTGAGTGTCTGCTTTGTATGGCCAGTATTTTTATATTTATTGAGACACCTTTTCTAGCCCTGTTTATAGTCTATCTTGGTGTACATACACAGTGTGGCAGATAACAAAATGTCTATCACTTCTCCCAACAAAAGGTGCAGTCTCCTTCCCCATCCCTCCAGCCTTTATGGCCATGTGGCTTGCTTTGGTCAATGGTGATTTACCATATAGGACATAAACAAGGGACACTGGGGCTTGGGCGCTTGCTGTTCCCCAAACACCAGCATGACTATGTGAGTAAGCCTGCTGGAAGATGAGACATACCTCCAACTGCCCAGCAACCTGCTGGGTGACATTTGAGAGATCCTAGATCAGGCTAGCCTACTAGCTGATGCCTGATAAGTGAGTGAAGCCCACAGAAATTGGCCAAACCACATCAGACCAGATCACATTGGACCAGAAAAAATTGCCCAGAAAAGAACAGTGAGAAATGGTAAAAGGTTATTATTTAAAACCATTAAGTTTTTGAATATATGCATTATATACAGTATTAGCTAACATTAATGCAGCAATAAGTACAGATATGTGTATGCACGTTTTATTAACCTGTATAAATATATATATATATATGTGCATATATACCCAAGTACCTCTTTTCCCTCCTTTTTCTGCATCTTATGTGGGCTCTTCTAGAGTATATACTATGTTAATTTTATATTTAATCCTTAGGTTATATTTATATATAATTTAAAGTGGAATTGTCACTGAACTAGAGGATCAATGACATCACCCAGTGATAAAGTGACATTCAGGGCTTTGCCTGAGTAAGAAACTAAACATATCCTGATGTTTGCAGAGGATAGTTGCCCTGGGTTACAAAGGAGCAGGTTGGCACTGCCATGACTATATGGCCATATAAGATGAAGGATATGTATGGGTGCTGAATAGCAAAAGGGAAAGATGAGACAGACCATAAGGACGACATCACAAGAAGTGCTCCAGTTCCTGGTGTCCAATTGGCAGGCTAAAAGTATATTTCCCAGCTTATTTTCAGCTATGGTTAATGGATATGTTTAGGGTCTGCTAATCAGATGCTTTGAAGCAAAACAGGTTTGGCACAAAAGATGTGGGGAAAGAGGTGGTGTGCCCATGCTCCTGATACAGATCATGGCATGGATAGCTTGCATCTAGACAGGAGCCAGTGGCTAGTTCTGGTTGCCAAGGCCACCTGACAGGGAAGAGGAATACGCCTCTAGCTCAGCAGCACAGCTCTGAGACCCATCGAAGAGCAGAGTCTCATTAAATACCCTGCTGTATGTCCCTCCCTCTGTAACTCAGCCCAGACTAGACCAGAGCCAGTTCTCCACTGCCACAAATCCAATCCCTTTTTCACTTAGAAGCCAATCCTGGATCAGAGAAAAGAACCAGACAAATGGGAGAGGCTGAGCCTATCCTCCTAAGGAGACTGAGAATGCAGAAAGGGATTACTTCATCTTTTGAATCAGACTAAATTTACCAGACTGGACTAAAATTGAAATGTTTTTCCTCCCACTAGCCAGCAAGTGGGAGGCTTGTGAGCAAAATTGGAGCACTATTAAAGAAACCGAGACAGCATCTTCTCTTCTTATATGACTATATTCACATTCATATCTGTCTAATGTGCATTACATTATTATTCCCAACAACCCAAAGAGTTGAGGGTCATCACTACCTTTATTTCAATGATGAGAAAGACCATGCACAAGGTCATTCACGGCAGTACAGCTGTATTCTTTAACTAGACAATATATCCCCAGAACCTACTTAGTCATGTTACCATTCTATCCCCAGATTTCTTCTCCTAACCCTCCTGGCCATCACTTAGGCTCCAGTGCACCTTGCTTCCTCGCCTTTGAAACTCTGCCTGAGCCCTCACGCTAAGAAGAAGGATAGTTGTTGGTGCCGTGAACTTCAATGGGCAGGGACATTCTGCTTCACCAGCACCAACAGCCTCTTTAGCTGAACTCTACAGATGAAACTTCAACTATATTAAGTAAGCAAAGTGACATGGGGGTGGGGGATTTCCTGGAGTCTGAAAAGAGTCACACCACAGTGTATCTTTCCACGTATTCATTCTGACTCCCACTAAATGATCCTCACTCGAGCACCTCCCTCACCATCTTCCATATGGAGAAAAAACTACCAAAGACAACCCAGACGGATACACGTGGTAACCTTGGGCATGGTGCGGAAGAAGAAAAAGCTGCAGATGTGGAGCTCTGGAAAGGAAGCCCGGGGAGTAGATGGCATACATGTCAATGACAGTGTCCTGGATTCTCGGTCTGCCAGAATGAAGCAGCTTCATGTGGAAGCCAAGGGGGAAAAGTGCAGTCAAATTATATCTCCATCAACCCTGACTTTAATTTATTGAAATCTATGTCTCCTCCTATCATCAAGGGAATGTGTTCAGGTGTGAGAACATGTAACAGGGACCTGACATACTGATGTTAGCTATAATTGTTTTAATAAATAAGATGCCTTCTGATACTAGATTTTTAAGTACAAATAACTTGCCAAAGTATAAGCAAAACTTTGCACTGTAAATAAGATTCTGTTGATTCTATTAGTTTGTGTCTGTGGTTTGGGGGAGGGAAGCACTGTTAGCAAAACTTACTCAGGTCACGGACCCTTTAGTAGGACAGGAGCTGCGGTTTGACAATTTTTTTTTCTTTTTTTGTATTTGCATGCGTCACATATGTGTGTGTATGGTGGTGTATGTGTGGTGTATGTACTTCTTAGCATGGTATGTGTGCATGCTGGTGCACATGCATACATGTGCATGTGTGTTGGGTGGCCTGAAGTTGATGT
Organism: Nannospalax galili; assembly: GCF_000622305.1. NCBI lineage: Eukaryota > Metazoa > Chordata > Mammalia > Rodentia > Spalacidae > Nannospalax > Nannospalax galili. Next base: position 3,177,738 of record NW_008337053.1, on the reverse strand, counting down.
TGTATGCCTTCCCTGATGGCTCTCTACCTTTAGTTTTTGAGGCAGGGTCTCTCTGTAAACCTGAAATTCATCAATTTGGCTAGGATGGCTAGTCAATGAACTTCAGGGATCTCCACAGCCCCCTTCCAACCTCCACTCAGCTCTGGGGTTACAGATGTGAACTTCCACATCTGGCTTTTTACATGGGCTCTGGAGCTCCAAACCCAGGTCCTAATGAAGCAGGCACGTTACTGACTGGGGCATAAATTTTTGAGCACCTTCTTTATACATTTTCTGGTCTAGGCACTGTGTCTATGTGCAGGCATGGCATTTTTCAGTAAATAATCTTTCAAGAGAAACAAATCTGTGAGTGAGACACACATAATAGCATTGAATCACACTAACAGGTAGGACTTCAATCTCAGATAGATAGAATTTCACATTCTTGCTCAAATTTCCACTAGCAGTTGAGTGTGCAAGTTGTTTAACCCCTTGGAGATTAAGCTCACACATTTGAAGAAGGAGCAGAATACTGCCGTCTGCCTCTGAGGGTGGTCATGAAGGTTGCATGTGAAGGTAACCATGTGTTCATGCTGTTTCCACACTAGAAGCCTTCTGTGGTAGATGCTGAGGTGTGTAGGCCAGATCACCAAAGGCCCACCCTCTACTTAGGGTGTCATCTGCTAGGAGCTCACAGCTGAGCCCTGTTACAGACATCACCCCTGCCAGACAAAGCAGCCTCACCCAAGGCGTGGAGCCGGTGATGAGGAGGGGGACTGGATGTTTGCACATTCAGTAGCAGTCTCTTGATTGAGTCGGGTTTTCACTCACATGTCCCTGTTGGATAAAGACACTGAGCATGTCTTTGTTTGCTTATCAGCCACTTGTAAACGTCTTTGGAAAAATGTCTGCTGAAATCTTTTGCCCATTGTAACAGCTGGTTGTTTATCTTGGCGTTACTGTGTTGTATGAATTCTTCATGTATCCTGGATGCTCAGCTTTTATCAGATATATTGTTTGCAAACATTTTCTCCCATTTTGTGAGCCGTCTTTTTGTTTTCTTGATGGTAGCATTTGAAACACAAAAGTTTTTTTTTTAAAAAAAAAAAAAAAGAAGAAGAAGCTCCATCTACCTATTTTTCCTTGGGTTGCCTGCACTTTTGGTTCAACAATTGACTTTGTAGAGGTAGAAAATGTCGGTACCCTGTGTCAACACAAGAGTGAAAGGCCAGCCAAATCCACAGCTCCCTAAAGGATGACGGAGGCCTCTGCTGGGCTCCACTGTAGTTCTCCTCTCCCTCCCTCTCATGCTCTTTCATGGAGCTTCTTCTGCCTGGATCTCCGCATTTCAGTCAGGATGCCGAGAACTAGACACTTTTTAGTTTTCCACTGACCTCAAGTCGGAGGACCATATCCTCCTCACTGCATCACATCCGGCTCTGGCAGAACTCTTCCAGCTTCATTTCTCTGCATCTTCTCCCTATACTCCAAGATTCAGCCGTGCTGACCTCACTCTTCTTCCTCATAAACGCCATCTCTCTAGCCTCTGGGCCTCTGTGTTTGCAATGCTTCCCTCCTCCCTTCTCCATCTACCTCTTCACTTAACGAACATCCATCCACAATAAGAACTCGGCTTCCCGTCACTTCATGTGGACCCTGCCAACACTTTGGGAATGCTTCCATAGACTCCTTCCCTCCCTATATTCGTGCTCACTACACTTCTGCAACACCTTATGGCTTTGCCTCCACATCTCCATGGTGCCCTAGGACAACAGCGGGAAGAGCTTGAGAGAAAAAAAGAGTGCAAGATACAAGGCATAGAGCGGCCCAGAAGAGGAACTAACTACAGGCTGCTTCATAAAAGCAAAGTCCCTTTGCAGGCCTTCAGAGCGTCCCAGAGTCCCCCAGTCACAGTCGGAGGGCTCCACTGAAGTCATGCAAAGATCTGGAGCACATTGGAAACCCTCAGGAATGTATAACCGGTGCCACAGCAAAGGCCAATTCTCCCATTCACCCCCATTGTCTCTCCCTATACTTTTCCAAGTCTTCTTAGAGGCAGCTCTCTTAAAAGCACAGGTTCCCAGTACCTGAAACTAGACGGACAGATTTAGGCATAAAATATCTACTAGAAGCCATTAGAAATGAAGTTACCCTTTGCAGGGCATGTGTGCAACCTCATTTGGCTGCTTGGAGACAGTTTTATGGTTTCCTTATCGAGACTCTGCGGCAGCCACCAGCACCAAGACAGAGGGTTTCTTAGTGAATCATTTAAATAGGAGGTCAGGTTATATTAAGATGATTGATCTGTGGATCTGGAATGCTCTGTGGAGACTCAGCCTTTCCCTGCATCCCTTCATCTCAGATCTAAGCCACTATAGGAAGAAGGTGGTGAGGCCTAGGAAAAGCCCTCAAAGGAGCTGTCAACTCCCTCATTGTGAATCCCTCCCATACCTGGGGTGAGGCTAGTGCTGATCTGTCTGCCTGGGATGCACCTTTATCACTAAGGTCTCACTGGCATCCTGGTGAACAGGGATGAGAACCTGCATTCATAACATCGTATGAACAGCAGTGTAAGATGAGATCATTCAGCTCTTACTCCACCCTCCCACACTGTCTCCCATCCTCCTTACAGGGTAAAAGGCAAAACCCAAACACCTTCTGCTCAGATAGTCCTCCCTTACCACTCTCTGCTGAGGCTGGAGATGGAGCCACACCTGCTGGGAAAAGACTAGAACAGCCCTCTAGAAATTAAGGCTGGGCACACTATTACCATGACCATCTTCAGCTTAATTCAGTCCCTATATGGGCTACCATTAAGTAAGTGCAAGAATATTCTAGAAGGCTGGAGAACAAGTAACTTGGGAAAATTATCTCCAAGAGGCCAATACCAGATATCCCCCACCTCTACTTTTCAGTTATGGCATAGAAAGATTTATGGCACTGCACTGATGGGTCATTCTTGAGATAAAGGTCATAGATCTTGCTGCTGACAGGCCTCCTCAATCAGAGTTTCAGGAAAATTTCCACTGCTGATGAATGAGCTGTCTGGAAAGCCTCAGCCTCAGGCTCCTAAAGGTCTCCACTGCTTACGATTTCTCATTTATCCTACAAGAGGGATATACCCTTGATGCCAAGAAGAGCCAGCAAGACGGCAGAATTGAGACTCTGAGAAGTCTTCCCTGCCCCACACTCCCCCACCCACCCCCACCTGACTTGAGACCTGTGCTCTGTATCCCTTCAGCATTTGCCAGGTACATAGGGACCATCATTGTCACTCACTGACAGCACAGAATATACTCAGTGTCCAGCCAAAATACCTGCAGGGAGGATGTCAAAGAACGAATCAAAAGAGTGGACTTTTAGATCTAAGAAAGCCGAGTCAAAGAGGAGGGTTGAGAGGAAGCCACACAGCTTTCAGTCATGCAGCTAACCGGTGTATCAGCAACACTAGCTGCCCACCTGATATCAATTCTCTTTCTCCCAAATTGAACTCTGAGTTGGCTGCCCCACCTCACTTGCAGCTGGGCCACTGCTGGAGCTACCAGCACAACTCCGCTAGGGAGTTCCCAAAGGTTTTGTATTCATGTTACAGGCCCTGCCCTTCCGCTTCTCAGACACCAGTCCATGCCTGTTTTCACATGTGACAGCTGTGGAGCATCCGTCCTGCCACATGCTAAGGATGGAGGAGCAAACAAAATGACCTAGGATACAATGGCAGTGTGGATCGACTATGAAAAATAAGCCACCCTTTGGTTAAGTCACCGGAGTCAATGGAGCTGTCGCATGGAGTTAAACACCATCCTGTCTGATGGTCAAAGTTTTTATGAGGATTTTTTACACTTTTATTGAATTTTTGCAAATTGAATACAATATATTTTTAATCATATTTAGACTCCTTCCCCTATAGGCAGGCACCGCCTTACTACCCTCTGTCCAAGTTCATATATTCTATCAGGTGTACATATATATAATGTGTTACATACATCATGTACACACGCACATACACACACACACACACGTGTACACCTATCAAGTCAAATTTGTGTCCCTAAATGCCCTTCAGTGTGGATCCATTCACTGGAGGCTGGTTAACCTACCATAGTCACACACACACCACCCTGATGAGAATTTAAGCAAATCATGCTGCTTCGCAAACCTGTGCTCCCATTTGTATAAAGGGGTAACAGAATAATCACTACTAGTAGCAAATCGTCCACTGTGCACAGGCACCATGAGGTGTATACAGCAAGCATTGTCCACTGAATCAAATCAAGAAAACAACTGCTATATACAGCAGGCAAAGACACCGTGTAGACAAGAGCATCTACTTTTATTACCTTATAAGGCTTCTGCAAAGATCAAGTGAGACCCAGCTTGAAATGCCTTAATGGCATAATCCATTGCACATGAGCTTATCAAAGCTATGTTACTGTCACCAGTCAAAGGTAGGATAAAGAAACATACTTGTACACTTGATCATAGGCAAAGGGCCTAGAAACAATGAAAAGTATACGTCCAGTGCAGGAAGGAGCCTCATGAGAATTATGCCTCACACTTCACTCAGAAGGAGACAAAAATGGAAAACACCGCAGCTGTGCCAAACAGAGAAGCCAAGTGGGTCAAGATGACAGTAAATAGCCCGTGGCAGGCTGTCTTTGTAGTCAGCACCTCCTTGAAGGCCATTTTCAGTCAGTACATAAATGAGGTCAAGAGGAGGGGGCACAAGTCCTACCACACCTCATACTGGGAGGAGCAGAGCTCTGTACACTTATTCCTGCTAGATATCACTGTACACAGCTCATGAAAAATGACCATGTCACAGACTACAGTGTGTTTGCTCTTCTGGTCACTAAGGAAAATATGGAATTTGAGGAAACAAAATATGAAAGCAGCAGATACACATCATGTAGTTCTTCCACGGACCAGAAACACCAAAGTCCCCAAATTTCATCCCTGAGTTCTGTGTTGGCTGTGACCTCAGGAAGTCACTAAATGGGAATGTGCGTGTTGATAGTTAATTATTTTAGATTACAAATAAACTCCTTATTTGATGGTTCAATTTTTTAATATTGTATTATTTTTATTTTATGTGTATGAGTATTGCCTGCATGTATTTATTAAGAGCACCTGTGTCCTGCAATGCCCGTGGAGGTCAGAAGAGGGTGTTGGATCCCCTGGAACTGGAGTTACAGATGGTTGTTGGCCTCCATGTGGATGCTGGGAATCGAACTGGAGTCCCCTGCAAGAGCAGCCAGTGCTCTTAACCACTGAGCCATCTCTCTGGCCCCAATGGTCAAACACTTTTAAAAGAAAAGAAAATCCAAGTGGCTGCAGGTGAAACCAACCCCTTCCGGATGGCCTCACATGGACCTCCGGTGGAAATGAAGCCTCAGTGTAGCTCTGGCCAGGCAAGGCCCAGGGACAGAGAGCTGGTTCATGTTCTTGTATGTACCTCCCCTTCTGCACACTCCCAGCACCTCAGGCCTCTTTGTGGCACATTAGGCATGCATGACCATCCTGCAGGAGACTCCGCCCCTGGCCCGAAGGCTGCCCTCCCAGGCCACACTTGCCTGGAAGGCCAGAAGAGTCTGCCGTCTCCATTTTTGGGCTTTCTTATCTTCGTTTTCTCCAAGCTCACCAACCAGGGTTTCCTCCGTATCCCACAGATTGGAAACTGACTCTGAGAAGCAGGAGGCTGGCTCAGAGGTACACGATCCCTTTGTGGGAACTCGGACTTGAACATGTGTTTTCTGACCCTAAAGCTTCCTTCCATCTGAGCCATCATACTTAGCAGTTGTAAGAAATGATTCTTAGTCCCTCTGCCCCTGGATTTTAAATGGTTCTCCTCTTTGGCTGTGTCTACGTCTCACTCTCTGTATCTTTCAGTTTATTCCTTTCTCTGTTTCTTGCCTGTCGGTGTCTTGGTCTCTCACACTGCCTCTTCCTGCACTGTGAATCCCACACTATCTCCTCAGACCTGTGTACGAGCATGTACCCCTCCTCTTGTTCCTTGTGTCTCTAACTGGAAACATAGATTTCTCCCACTAACATCCCACACTGTAGCTGCTAGTTCCCTTGGCTGTGTCCCTTATGAAAGTCGCACTTCCGTATCTGCAGGAACCACCTACTTTGCTAGTAGGTTCATCTCAAGTGCCTGACACAACGCACAGTATAGATGCTGAATATATTTTTGTTGAAGAAGTAACTAAGTGCTTGGTGGGTGCTATGGAGAAGGGAGACTATGAGAACCCCAGTACTGGGGATACAATGTCCCCTAAAGCTGGGAACCAAGAATGGGAAGGGAAAGAAAGAGTTTTAAACCCAAATTTTCCTTTCCATGTTGAGCTAAATCAGAGGATTTCTCAAAACATCTTCATTGTGTATTTTGTCGGGACACAAATGCATCAGTGATCAGAAAGTACTACCACAGCATATGTAAATTCAAGTCTCAGCTCCTCCATCTACAGCCTCATCTCCTTGATAGTCAGGGCGGGGCAAGAATAGGATCTACCTAGGAGAACAAGTTCTCCAAGGACACAAGATCCCTCATTTTACAAATAAGGAACCAGACAGGGCATGGGAAGTCCTGCAGGTCATAGGGCCGTGAACAAGACCTCCTTCCATTTTGGGAAAATAGAAGAGAAGTCAAGACCTCTCTGGAAGTTTGGAACAGTGTTTGAGGGCCAGGCATTGATGACCTCCTCCAAAGAACACCTGTAGAATATAGGCCCCCAGATTTGTGAGTGGCACCGTTCAGTAGGCAGTCTCGGTAGGAAGGAGGCTGCATCACTTCTCAAGGATCTGTTCATTAACCCCTATTGAAACATCTGCAGCCTGAGGCCTCTTCTCAGACTGAGTCCCAAATCCAAATAAGGGTTAAAAGGGCTGGTGCACTTTATGTATGTCTACTCGACCTCTCCCTTACAATACCCCTTAAAATAAATGGTTTTACCTGTTTAGGCCTCTATCCCCAGGGGACATAAATTTCTGATCGGCTCAAAGGGCTGTGGTGAAACAACCTCTCAACATGCACTCATCCTCAAGGGGTTAAAAAATGAGATTGGAGCAGAGGTCAGTCGGGTGGAAGGGTTTGGGAGTATACAGAGGAGCAACTGTCACCTGAGCCCTGATCGCTGCCTTTTTCCCCTCCATCTATAAACATTTCCCATTTGCCAACCAAGTGCTAGGTCTTGTTACCTGAAAGTTCCTCTGACCAATATGGTGACAAGCTATAGTCCTACCTGCTTCCCATGCTCCTCAGAAGGAGTCAAAGGTGTGGGGGGAGCCAGTTAGCCCTCCCACCCAATCAGTTGACTTTAGCTGCATGAGGGGGAGGGGCTAAGGATATTTAAGCCGAGAATGCCATGAGACAGGCCTCTCACCACTTTGGGTGGCTGTTGGGAAGTCACAGGATTTATGTTTGGGTGTGGACTTTACAGCGCAGTTGTAAATAGGGCGGGGGTGGGGGGGGGGGGAGGGACCTGCTCACTATACTATTCTATAAGTAAACCAGCACCCAAGCTCAGTTAGTAAGTCCAATAAACTCATTAGAATTTTCCAAATGGCGGTTTTGGAGAATTCTTGCTTCGAGTTGGGGTTGTTGTAAGGACAGTGGGAGAAGGGAACCAGAGGCCACACGCACCTTTCAGCAGTGAATTTGAACTTACAGCCCTGGATATTTATGAGTCACCTTTTATGAGACAGAGCCACTGACAGCCTGAAGGAATCTGGGACTGCAGAGTCTGTTATCCAGAGATAACAGAGATAAGCCCATGTCACCAGGCAGAAGGCATTTGGGCACACTTCAGCTTCCACGAATGAGGTCAGAACAGCCAGTGACCCTCTCCTCCAGATCCAAATCCCAATGACTCCTGGTGACTACTGGCTATTGTTCCACACTACCTAACACCTACTAGGGGGACTGTCTTCAGTAGGCTTCATAGAAGAAGGTTTTTGTGGGTTGCACTGTGCTGGGACCAGGTGACAGAAACCAAAGGAATATAGACCCTATACAGCAGATCGTGAAGAGAAACAAAAATTTCAGTGTGAATCCATGCAGTAGTGAATCTGTCCTTTTCCTGCTTGAAACATAATGGAGAGGCTGGGCTATAGAAATGAAATATTGAGAAAGGTTTGCACAGCTCAGTTTTTATTAAAATTATACAACCAGTATGGGAAGCTGGAACACGATTCGTATTAAAATGATACATTTGAGGAAATGTTTCTCCAGCTGTCACTGTACTGATCAAGCATGTGACAAGTGTTCTTTTACAACATTATATAGTTCCTAACATCCATGCAGAAAACACCAGATCAAGGCCCTTACCTGCGCAATACGTTGTATAAGGTGTCCGTGATCCAGTTTGACGGCCTGTGTTAAGCAGAGGGGCAGAGTGTCCACATAGATATAAACATTCCATGCCTTGAATTTTCTTTCAAAGAAAGTCTTTTATACATCATATACAAATTAAACAAGAAGTCCAACAAGGGGCTTTTATTATCACTAAAAAGGGGAAAATAATTTACAGTCTCATAACCAGTGGCAAGAACATGGCACCAGGGCAGTTTGTTTCTGCAAATTCCACAGCCCCATGCATTCCTGCCCTGGCTGATGCTGCATCCATGAGCATTACCACTGAGTCCGTGATCAGGGCCTCTGAGGTTGTAATTACCCACCACAGAAGAGACTCTTCCATCCCCAAATATCCTAATTGCTGCTAGATTTTCTGCTTGGTCAGTAGATATACAACACAGTTGAACACGGGGGGGGGGGGGGGGGGGAAAAGGCTCAAAAGA
>NW_008337053.1:3165235-3168947 GCF_000622305.1 Nannospalax galili | reverse complement strand
GGGGGGGGGGGGGGGGGGCTAAGACTCTAAGTAGTGCAAACATTTAAAAAGAATACATTCCAGCCTCCCTGCTTCTGTGGGCAAACAGAGCCTTGGACACTATCTAACCTAATGAATTTGCTCAGCTTCTTGATCCACTAGTTGCAAATGGGAAGCATGGGGGCAATTTAAATGGCACCTGTCCTCAAAATAATAAAATTAAATTTTAAAAAGAAAAATATGATGCTTATGGCAGGTACTACACAAAATCTAGAGTGGAGACAGCTCAAGGGAAAATAGAGTGAGCATCTACAAAACACATGCTAAACACATTCTTCCCAAGGGTCATGACAGACCCTCTTTTAAAGTACAGAAAAATGCAAGCTTCCAAAAGAGCCCTGACCTGGTACCAAAGGTCCTGAGTACTGAAAATCTTCAAAGAATGAGGAGACGGTAAGGAAAGAGTGATGGTCTGCAGGACCCAGGAAACCCAGAAGTGTGGCCTGGAGGGCAGGCTCCATGCCAGGCAGTGAGAGCCACATGGGCCTACCCAGCCAACCCCTGCAGAAAGTGGAATCCTAAACACAGAGCAATAAGCGCTATAGATTGGTAACACTGAGTCAAGTTTAGCATTAGTTCCTAGTGATTCAAGAACAACAGTGACTGTGTCTCCCTTGAATGTTGTCAAAAATTCCCAGGCCATTACCTGGGAAGGTGAGAAACAGAAGAGAGCTAACAGGTGTGGACCGTGTGAGAGAGAGTGACACTGAGAACAGCATCTTATCATCGTGGACAATAAAAAGCGATTGAAATACCTTGAAAAATTATCTATAAAAATATCAACATTAAAACTTTAGCCTCAAAGCTATAGCTTCAATTTTATAAAAAGGCAACCTTTGAAAGTATCTGGCTCAGAAATATACAAACATTACACAACAAATATTCAAAAAGCATCTTAGGGGAGATTGCAACTGGCTTGTCATGACATAGAATTAAGTGTCCTTATTGCATAGCAGAAAATGAGGTCACTTCATTTGTATAATATTGCAACTTTTTAGATGTAGAGATGCCATTGGGTACTTAGAATAACTTTGGAATTCAGAGACTGACTCCTTTGTTGTCCAAATCAGCATCAAGTGGTGTCTATGCTGTTTTTAACCTTGGATCTCAAGTTTAGTTCCCCACTGCAGGTGGGTCACTGGCAAGACTACATTCACAATAAGTGGTAGCCGCTGTAAGAGGTGGGGGAGGGGAGACTTCACCCACCTTATGACCAACACAGATGTGAAAATGACTCTGATATATTTACTAAGGAGAGAATGGTACCTGGTGATGGAGCAACATGGGTTTTGGTGTGTGGCATCTGTGGGCAGCTAGAGCAGATTGGCTTTTTGGTGATGACATACCAGTGTTCTAGTCCCCATTAGAAAGGACACAGGAGGATGAGATGAATTAGCCTCAGCAACGCTACCTACAAAGCCAATGCTCCATAGGAAGGAAGATGAGGTAGGAACAATGGCAAAAACCCAAGCAGAGAACGTGGCTGGATTCATCTTGACCACTAAACATGAAAGTCTAGGTTCTTGGTGGTAGTAGATGGAATGGAAATTTTATCTTTCCAGAAATAGAGTACTTGGGTAAAAAGCACCTCAGAGTGTGAACCCCAACCTTATCTTCACCCCACATACCTCCAAACAAGTTCCCCAAACTTCTTTGGAGAGGGAGGAAGGACAGCTGGAATAAAGAATTCATTCTATCAGCTTCCTGTACAAAATCAGGCAGAGCTCAGTTCTGCCCCCAACAGCTAAGGGCAGAACACCCTACTGGAGTGGTCTGAGTCCTTTGGAATTATTTCTTCTGGATCCCCAAAGCTGAGTAGTTTAGCTTCTTCCTAAGGCTACTAAAAATCTGAATATATTGTTGCCTAACATCTGCTTAACATTAGAAAGAGAAATTTCATCTTCAAAAGAGAAGCACAATAGGGCACATTCAATATTCAGTAAATAGTCAAAGTGATGTCTAGCTGGGGAGAAGCCTGGGTTTCTAACTGCAAAGGACAGAGGGGTGTCAACCTCCTAGAGAATCTACTTTAAAGAAGCCCAGTTATATCAGAAGTCCAACATGAGCGTTCACAAGGTCCCTTGGCTTCCTGTAGATAAACTCTGACATCAGGGAGGATTAAATTCTAGTCTCTAGGCATGAAACTGCTCTCTAGGCCCAAAACCTCTCCTCTTATGATGGAAATACCAATACAAGAAGTGTGCTAGCTTAGGAACAGTCAGCTTTGAGGTGCTTTGTATAGGGGAAGTGTGGGGTACAGGAGTGTACCTGTATGCCTGTGGAGACCAGAGGTGTCACACAACTTGTTTTTTTAAGACAGGGTCTCTTACTAGGATCTAAGGCTTTCTGATTAGGCTAGGCCAGCTATCCAGCAAGCCCCAGGTATCTATCTGCCTGTCAGCCTCCCCAGCATTGGGATCACAAGTATACATCACCACACCCAGCTTCTTATGTGGGTGCTAGAGATCAAACTCATGCCTGTGTAACAAGCACTTTGCCAGTGAGCTATCTCCCCAGCCCCTTAAGGTCCTTTTTTTTAGTGGTTATATTTCCATGCACCTTCCAATGTCATCCTTAGATGCTTGAAGTTATATTATTAACTTAGCTGTGACTGGACAAAATTTTCATCATCTTCTTTAAACAAAACAAAACAAAACAAAATAAAACGCAAGTATCTTTGGGGAAGATCTCCAGTCCATGGCCTACCTCTACCTCCTCCCCAGAGGGGGAAGTAAAGAAGGGTGTTCTGGAGGTTGGGGAGGGGAGTGAGTACAGACCCCAGAATAGGAGGAAAACACAAGTAGAGGAAAAGGATATCAGACCGCCTTGACTATTATCTCAAAGTGCCGCCAAGGGCCAGCTCCAGCCAGTATATTCCTTTGAAATTATTGGTGTCCATCTGAATTACATATGGCCCTATCCAAAACAGAGCAAACCTATCTCTGATTTTGCTGGGAGGGTGACCTTTTACTTATCCTTCACAATGGAACCCTTGTCATGACTAAGAAAGCCTGCATAGTAAGTATAAACAGAGTTTTCCTGTTCTGGGAACACTGAAGCAGGGTCCTTCTCTGAGATCCCTGTGGGTGGGAACTGAATCCTTACCACTTTGAGGGGTTTTTTTTCTTGTATATTTCTCTCCAGTGTATTACCTAGGACTTAACTGCAGAGTTCATTTTCCCTGCTGAAGAAATACAAAATCTTCCAAACCTGGAATCCATGACATTGAAGACTAGAGGCCCAGATGAGGAGACAGAGCAGTGCTCATCCGCTTCCTAGAGCGCAGCAAAGGAAGAGGAGCCAGCAAAGGGCACAGAGACCATGTTCACACACCGTTCCAGTACACAGAGGGGCAGTGCAGCTTCAAGAATGCCCCAGCTCTTCTACAGAGCTGAAGCAGTCAAGTCACATTCACAGGCATGATGAGAGGGCTGCTTCTAGCCAGTTATTTCTGAGTGTTGCCAACTGTCCATCTGGACCTCCGGAAGACAGCAGCTTTAGTAGTCTACAGTTCCCAGTGGGACAAATCCAGAAGAGATTTTCAGCATAGCAAACGGATCAGCAGTAAAAAAAAATCCAGTAGACTACCACACAGCCCCATGCCCTAACTGAATGAAACATTTTACACACATACTATTTTAGGTTCTCTGATGTCCCTGTAAAAACAACAAGG
>NW_008337053.1:3136488-3165009 GCF_000622305.1 Nannospalax galili | reverse complement strand
TAGGAAGGAAGGAAGGAAGGAAGGAAGGAAGGAAGGAAGGAAGGAAGGAAGGAAGGAAACAGAACAGAAAAAGAAAAGCTCAAAGGTCCTGCTAGGGCTGTCAGGAAACCCACTGCTCAGGGCAGAAGCCAAAGCACCTCAGGGAGCAGAAGGTGGGTCATCAGTGTCCACACTGAGAGGAACGCCAGTCTGCCAAGACAAGGAGGGTGGGTCTCACACCACTGCAGACCCTCACAGTCTCATCAGTTATCATGGTCTGGCTGCTCCAAGTCACAGGCAGCACCTGCTCCTTCTTCTGCCTCCTGGCAGTGGGAATTTGGGTCATAAGGATTTGTGAATCACAGCAACACCTATCATGAAAGGAAAAGAAAGTTATCGTCTTTGCTTCTCCAAAGATATTCAGAGTCCCAATGTGTTCATGAATCTAAGACTTCCTAAGTCACAACCAGTGGAATACTGAAAGGTCCATGAACTGGAACTGACAGATGATGGATGTTGCACTCTAACAGCCAATTCCTGGCAGGACATTTGAATCCACAAGCACAGTCTCTCAAGCACCAAGCACCACAATGAGTAGACTCAACCACATCACCCATAGATCACTGACTATCGTGATGACATCTCTTCCCAACCTCTAACACTCACCTTAACAATCCCCAGCACCCTCACTGAAAATCCAGTGTACATCTCCAAATCTGTGTCACTTTAGGAGAAATGATGTTTGATTTATTCTGCTCTTCTGTTTGGAAGACATTGACTTCATGAAAAGAAGAAAACCTGAATTCCAATCCTAGATCTGCTACCAATCTGTATTGTCGCCTTCCACAAGTCTGGTTGCATCTGCAGGTTCAGTTCCCATACTGCTTGCTGTCACAGAACTGAATAATCCAGCCAGCAATAAATTTTCTACTGAGATAAGCATTCCAAACGTATACTACATGTTACTGGGTCAGTAAAATTTAACCATATTAAGGTCCTAAGCTTGTGAAGCCATTTTTACCCCAAGTCCCACTATAATAGATTGGAGCTATATGGAAGACACTAGTGGCCAAGTCAGACAAGATCCTTTATACTCACTGTCCTCTAAACAACAGCTAGTTACAAACTCAGCTTCCTAGACCACCTTTCAAAAAGTGCCGTGTGGCCCAGTCCCAGACAATGAGATTGTAAGACAAGTCGCCAGTGCTGCAACAGCAGCTTGTCCTTGTCCTGATGTGATGCTTGTGTGAGACCCGAGATGCATCAGTAATTATTGAAAGGGGTTAAAAGAGAAGCACAACGAGAAGCCCGATTCTTCAATGACAGTCTAGGTCACCAGGCCAGCCACGGCCATCTTTCTACCTGAGACAGTATACCTCCATCCTTATGTAAATAACTACCAAGCAGGCTTTCTGGAACTTGCTACTAAAATTGTAACTCCAAAAGTGTCTATAAGTAACACATTTGCTGAAGACTTATTTTAACATATGCCACAACTTTAAAAAATGTTCTAGTTGAAGATGAGATTAAGGAAACACAGCTAAAAGAAAACGCAGGATACCAACATCACAGCAATACTACTTAAGACATCCATTCCCTGTTAATTCCCAGCTCAAAGTGCAAACATTAGAACTTAAAGGTAGGCAGAACTTGGTTCTAGGCTAAGAGGTACCGCCTGGCCTCTACAGCATCTTACCTCTACTGTGGACATCTCTCTCACAGGTAGCATTTTCTAAAGCAGGCTCTTTTATTGTTTTCATATCTTTTCTTTTGATTATAAAGTAATCTATACTCAGGAGGCAGAGGCAGTCAGATCTCTGTGAGATCAAGATCAATCCAGTCTATATAAGGAGTTCCAAGCCAGCTGGGACAACAGGGAGACCTTGCCTCCAAAATGAATAAGAATAAGAATAAGAATAAGAATAAGAATATCCAAAGCAAAATCTCAAAAAATTAGGCAAGGAGCCTGAACAGGCAGTTCTTTAAAGACATATAAATGGTTAATGGGCATATGAAAAAATGCCCGACATCACTGGTCATTGGAGAAAGGCTAACAGGGTGTCACCTCACAGCTGATAAGATGGCTGTCATAAAAAAAAACAAGACAACAAAAAATGAGGGGGAGGAGGATAAGAGGAAGAAGAAATATTCATTATGGAAAATTTGGAAAATAGCAAAGGACACAAAGGCAAAAAAATCTATAATCCTTCATATAAACAAAACAATGATTATCTTGTTGGACTACTTCCTGGTTTCTAGTAATAAACAGAATCACTTAACCAGTTAGGTATCTAGGACCAGGCAAGCACTGTTGTAGGCACTTTATACATATTTTTACATTTCATTCTCATAACAGCCCTAGAGGTTCAACCTAGTTTTAGCTCCATTTTACTGCTGAAATAACAGAGATTTAGGCAGATTGACTATTCAACCTAGAGACTCAGGGCAAGTGGCAAACCTGGGACTCCAACATCCATTTCCAGAAGCAATAGCTATCCACTCCCTGTCCTCCAACCTAGGACCAGAGAACTAAGCATACATGACACATACATGACACATACAACTATATCCTTTTTTAACCCAACAAATCTAGCACATTTTCTCATGACATTAAAAATATACCCACCATATAAACATTCCATTGATTAACTATTTCCCTAATGTTAGTCATTAAGTATTATAAGTATTGCAATCACAAGCAATGCTCTAATAAATAACTTCAGGCTTAAATTTTTATATTGCAGAGCCATTCCTTTGATTTTAAGAAAATAGACTCCGGACTAGAGAGATGACACAGGGGTTAAGGGCACTGGCTGCTCTTTTGTAGAGGACCCAGGTTTGATTCTCAGCACCCACATGGCAGCCAGCAATCATCCGCCCTCCCTCCATCCGTAACCTCAGTTCCAGGGTATCCAAAGCCTTCTTCTGACCCCTGAGGGCTTGGTACAATATGTGTGCACTAACACACATACAGTAAATACAATCATACACATAAAAAAATAAAAATAATAAAGTCTTTTTTAAAAGATAATAGACTCATACGGTCAGCAGGTTTGAGTACAAAATCACACTGTATCCTACCCACCTAGTTCTGGAGTGGGCAGAAAATGAAGAGAGACATTGTAAAACATTCAGCACATATATGAAATCCTAATGGATCATACTAAAGCCTTCCCTTCTCATTAAGATACAGCTGGAGTCAAAGGATCCCTTCCACTGTCTCATCCTAGAAAATGCCTTGGTCTTCCCTCGACATTTTCAGAGAAAGGTGCTGATTTCCATGAGAAGGCCGGAAGAACAAAATCACTCCTGGGCCAAAATGCTTCCAAAGTCTTTCATATTTAATGAAGGGAAATGTGACATGGTGAGAAAACCCCTAAAGGAGAAAAAAGGCAAAGCAGCTCACTGCAATGGGGCCTACTGGGGAAGGGATGTGACACACAGCCCCTGGAGCCTGCATGGCGCTGAAATCCAAACAAGACGGGACGACCAGCTTTCTAATGGGAAGTGGGGATAAGAGAACTACTAGAGCCCGGGTGTAGATCACATGAGATAACAATGTCTAAATACCTAAGATTATGCACGGCACATTGTGTATGCTACATAAATAAATGTTTAGTCTAGTTGTTCCAATTTCTGGAAGACCAGACATAAAGAATTAGGGTATGTAGTAAGTATATGTTTGCATATCTCCTCCTCAGGACCACTGACCTCATCAACATCAGTTCTGACGGCACCTTCACCCTGCACCTCACTGAACTTGGTATGCATACTCCCCAAGAAGCAGCCTTTGTGTCAATCTTACGCCTTACTCCTCTTCATCAACCCTGAGCTGCGGAAGTAGAAAGGCTATGACACAGACAGAAGTCAGATCTAGGTTTAAATTGTGACTTGGCCGTTTATTTATTAGCAGTGTGGTCTTTGACAATTACTGAAATCCTCCACACCTCTGATACAAAATGGAAAAACGTAGTCCAATTCAGCCTGAGGGCTGCTGAAGAGAGGGAATGTACACTCTACCCCTAATACGCTGGGTGATGGCCCAGAGAGAGGGTGTTACAGTTTGAATATGAAATATCCCCTACAGGCTCATGTGTTGAAGGTTTGGAGCCCAGCTTGCAGTGCTATTTTGGGAGGTACTGGAAACTTTAGGAGGTGAGGTCTGGTTGGGGGAAGTTTGTCACTGGAGGTACATCTTTGAAGAATACCTTTTCCCTGGTCTACTCTTGTCTCTATGCTTCCCAGCTGCCGGATTAACAGCTCTGTTCTCCCACATGCTCCCTGACATGATATTCAGCCTCACAACCCAGAAGCAAAGCAGTCAAGCAACCAAGTACTAAAACCATAATGACCCCTCCCAACACACTGATACAAGTACTCTCAAGAGTCCATCACAGCAACAAGAAACTACCTAACACAGAAAGTACCCAACAACAGGCAGCATTGTGTGTGATTGTGACTCAAAGTCTAAGGGAACCCACGTCCTCTGAGAAGAGGCCCCTCACTGCCACCACAACTGCTCTGTCCTAAAACTGGACTCTGCATTCCATTCATGACTTACATTCACATCATCTTGTATTTCCCATCTGTGAAGGCTTAGAAGTTGCAACCCAACTTCTAAAGAGCAAGAACTATAATTTATGCCACATAGACTCCCAGTACAAAATGAACCAGAAATAGCCATAGCCATCTGAAATCTATCATCACAGCTCAGGTCAGGGGGAAATGTACCTTTGGAACACTACACTAAGAATTTTGGTTTGGGTATTTGAATAATGGTGTGTTTGTAAAAGAAGTTTGGAAATGCTGCTTCTGTTTCTATTTTTTAATAACTTAAGTACTGGTTGTAGTTCTTTGAAAGTCTGGTAGAGTCCTGCTGTGAATCCATCTGGACCTGGGCTGTTTCTAGTCAGAAGACTTCTTATTACTGTCTCAAGCTCCTTATTTGTTATAGGTCTGTTTAACCTGTTGATCTCTTCTTGGTGTAACTTTGGTGGGTAAGATGAATCTAGAAATGCATCCATTCCTCCTAGGTTTTCTAACCTAATGAAGCAAAAGTTTTTAAAGTGTTCCCTTATAATGCTCTAAATATCTTTGGTGTTTGTTACAATGTTTCACTGTTCACACTGAGTCTCCTAATTTGGGTCTCCTCTTTCTTTTGGTAAGTGAGCTGGGTCAGTCAATCTTGTTTAAGAAAACACCAACTCTTAGACTCATTGCTCACTGTAGCGTTTGCCTTCTTTCTATTTCATTAATTTATGCTCCGATTTCTTTATTTCTTCCCACCTACTGGATTTGGGTTTGATTTGGTTTGTTTTACCAAATTCTTGAGTTTCATCATTAAGTCATGTATTTAATATGACCTATATCTATCACCTTGCACAAAAATCAACTCTAAATGGATCAAAGACCTCAGTGTGAAACCTGAAAGGCAGAAACTTCTAGAAGAACACATAGGCAGTACCCTGCAAGATATAGTACAGGAAAGGACTTTCTGAACAGGACTTTATTCACTCAGGAATTAAGGCCAACAATTCACAACTGGGACATCATTAACTAAAAACTTCTGTACAGTAAAGGAAACAATCAACTGAGTGATGAGGACGTCAGCAGAGTGGGAGAGACTCTGTCAGCTCCATCTCTGACAGAGGATTAATGTCCAAAGAACTCAAAAAAAAAAGAAAAAAAAACAAAGAATCAAGAAAACAAATGAACCAATTAAAAATTATGCAACAGATTTGAACAGAGAGTTCTTTAAAAAAAATGGCAAAGAAATATCCTATGAAATGTTCAATATCCTTAGCAGTTAAGGAAATGCAAATTAAAAATACTTTTGAGATTTAATCCTACCCAAGCAACAATGGCTAAAATCAAGAAAACAACTCATAACAAATGCAGGTGAGGATGTGGGGAAAGAGGAACACTCAGTCACCGTTGATGGGGTTGCAAACTGGTGCAGCCACTATGAAAATCATAGTGGGTAATTCCAAAAAGCCAAAAGTATACCTGCCATACGACCCAGCTACACCACTCCTTGGCATAGTCAAATGACTCAATATCCTACTATAGTGGCATTGTTCAGTTATGTTCATTACTGCTCTATTCATAATAGTTAGGAAATGGAAAACCTGAATGTCCCTCAACCTATGAATGGATAATGAAAATGCAGTACTTATACATAATGTAATTCTATTCAGCTACAGACCCAGAAAGGAAAACAACACATGTTCTTTTGGATTTGTGGATCCTAGCTCCAAATCTTTAGATTTCAGTATATAACCTAGAGTAATCACAGAAGCCAGGAAAATAGGAAAGGACCATAGGGGGAGGGGAGGGGAGAAGGAGCTCTAGAAAGGGGGATAGTAGGACACAGGTACTATGAAGAGAGAAGTGGAAAATGGGGGGGGTTAACTGTGGAGGAAGGAAAAAAGGTAATTCGGAAGAAAAGAGAGGAAGAAAATATAAATAACACTAAGAATATTTTTTAAAGACACAGGGAGGCATATTGCTTTATAAGTTTACTTTTAAAATATAATATATTTGCATATATAGTTTTAATAGAGTTATGCCGCATGGGCATAATGCTTCCCCTCAAGAGCCATAGACAATCTGACAAAAACCCCAGTGCAAGCAAGGCCTGCAAAGTCTCCCTTTTAGTTGTTGGTCAGGGGGTTCAAGAGACTCCCAAAGCAATACAGGCTATTGTCATTGCCCTTGGTTCCCTCCCAGAACTTGAAGGGAAGACCCTATTGCTGAAGATACCACACACTTTGGACACAGAAGTTGAAGGAACTGAATTGGAAATGACCTTGAAGCCTCCTCCCTGAGGACTAGCTCTGGTATCAGAAGGTGCTGTGCAAGCTGCCAAGGAAGAAATGTAATCAATAGTCCTACCAGTTGTAAAACCTATGCACCACAATGACCAGCCTGGCCAGATATCCCTGATGAAGCAGTACTGGCACTTTAATCCATCTAATTGAACATTAAGGCCTACACAGCAGGAAGGCATTCATGCCTGGTACTGCAAACCTAGCCAAACACCCAAGGCTAGAGAGATTATAAACCCCAGAAGAGAACCTACTACTGCCATTTTCCTAAACCAATATAATTTGTAACTGTATTCTAAATATTTGTCCTCATACCCACAGAGAAGTCAGCTCTCACCTCTCATCACTGAAGCTTCTCTTTGCAACAGATAGAGACTATTACAGATCCATAACTGACGCAGAGAATAAGTGACCATGAGGTGCCCAGCCCCAGATGATACATCTACAACACAACCTCTACTATTAAGGTTCAGGGAAAACCACCAAAGAGGGAGTGGAAAGATTGTAAGAGCCAGAGGACCAGGACACCTGCTGCCAGATGTGTCTTCTAGACACGACAGAGACACTGCACCCATGAGATCTCAGCAACATGGTTGCCTAAACCTGCATGATGATACCACCAGTTAACAAGCCATTGTGGATGGGGGAAATTTCACAAGACCCTACTCCTAGATGAAGAGCTACAGGTTGAGAGAGGAAAAACCAGTTTTTTCCAGGGATGAACTCCCTGACATTTTGAGTCCTAAGTGGTCATCCCTAAACACGTGTACATATGAGCAGTACTATATGTATGTATAACACGTTGTGTATGCATGTGTATAACAACAGTAATTAAAGACATCGTCATGAATTTGAGACAGAGTGAAGGGAGGCACGGAAAGTTGGAGGGGAGGGGAGTGAGGTAAATACAGTACTCATCTATGAAATTGTCGACATTTTTTAAATTAAATAATAATATATAATAAAATAAGCATTAGTTTCAACTTCTCTGGTTTTTCTCATCCTCTAGATTATCAGAGGCATGTTTTTGTTAACAAAAAAACAAGCAAAATAGAGTTCTCATGCTACTTTCAGGTTCACAGAGAAGGGGAGGGCTAATTCGCAGCATTCTTCAAGGCACACAGAGAAGTTAGAGTAGCTGGTGTGACAGCTGCCTGCCCCCCTGTAGGAGGTATTCAGTTCACACTTAAACAAGCTCCATCCCCTCACCCTGTTCTTGTCCTTAGAGTTGTGGCTCCACAAGTGGGTGGAGCTAGAACCCACTGACCTGCATAGCTCCGCCCAGTGCTCATGTTGGTGGGCAGCAGTGTCCATTTGTCAGTGACTGGATTATAGTACTCTACTGATGCCAGGTTGCAGGATCCATCATCCCCTCCAACCACATACAGGAGCCCATTCACTGCACAGACCCCTGGGAATCAAAGAAAAGTCACAGGAGAGGTTATGGTGGGAGCAGCTGAGATCAGGACCCATGGGAAACTGATATCCATTGGCCTGGAGGCTCTTTCCCCACCCCTTTCTGTTGCATGATGGAGGTGTAGCTCTGGAGGTCTCAAATGGCCCTAGGGAGGAACATGCTGACCACAGCCCTAGGCTCTGAGGATCCCCATTACCAGTAAGGTCAGCCTGAGCTAGGGAATAAGACGATGCAAAAGATTTTATGTACATCACTGCTTCTGTGGTTTTAAGCTTTTCTCTGTTAAGCTATATGTTATTTCCATTTGGTGTGCCTGTAAGCTCCTCATAAGATCGGCATCTGAATTCACACACAGCTCCCACAGTTGGGGTTCCCTTTCTATTCTGATCTGAGCGAGCTAGCTTGAGGGCAAGATCTTGTGACACTTGACTGAAGGGTAGGAAAATGTCATTTCTGTTACCAATACTTTAAAAGTCATAGTCTCATAAATTGTATATATTTATAAATTCTACTTGATTGATGATACATTTTTAAGTATTAAGTATTAATGTTGATAAAGATACTCTCAAATACTGGTGGGAGTATAAAATGTATATCTTTCTTGCATGGAATCTAAAACACAGGTCCTTCTTCTGCCTCAAAAGTCTACATCTGGACTTCTAGAGAAGTGGTTTTACATATGTATGTTGATTTGACTATAAGGATCATTTATATTAACTACAGCATTACTTGCAGTGTAGAAAAGGAGATAAGCTAAATATCCAACAATAACTTGGTTAAATTATCATATACCATTTTAAATAATATCATGTAAAGAAATTTAGTGTTGTAGTAAGATGCTGAGGAAAAGAAAAACAAGTTTTAAAGAGAATGTTATAAAACTATTATAGTAGGATTCCATTTTGTTATTAAATAGAAATATCTACGTGTGAATGTTTGAACATGTTCACATTTGTATCTAAACTTAATTTATAGACCATAGATAGAGTTAGCTTTCTTACAGGCTCTGTAATTTCTTGCTCATGTGGCTTAAGGCCAGATGCCAAAATGTGTCACAGCAGGCTCAGCCAATGAGCAAATGAGTTAGTTTTACACTTCCAACGAGTCAGTCACACACGAGTTTAGCAAATAACCAATATGAGAATAATGAAATATATCTGCCTGAAACACCTGTTAGTTGGTTCCAACTTGGGGACTTTCCCAGAGCAAAGAAATACAAAGCAAGATATAGCAACACAGGGCACAAATCAAAGGGTACATTTCTCAAGTTTGACAGGGACATCAGGCTCTAGGACACACTAAATACTCCGGGACAAGTCATTCCTCTAAGAAGAAATATGGGAAGCAGATGGAAGGAGAGGCCGGAAGTACAAAGAAGGAAATAAAGAGAGAAATTATACTGGAGAATCAGTTGGGGGTCTGGTTCTCCTGCCAGGAAGGAAACTGGACCCCATGAGAGTGCAAGGCTCTTCCAGTCAGGCATTGGCAAAAAAAAAAAACAGAGACAAGTGTTATTGTCCAGCCTGGTTCCACACAGTTTTATGCCTGGCTACCAGTCAAGTCATTCAACAAAGGTATCGGTAGATGTAGGCATCTTCCTCCACTAAAGAGAAGGAACCCCTCTGTATCTCAGTGGGACCGCGTGGCCAGCACCTTGAGTCCCAGGTTCTCCCCTCTCTTACCTCAGAGCCTATGGAACAAACGGACACTCTTTGTCTAGGATACAGGCACAGCTTCGTATTCTAGGAGTCCTGCCCCTCTTCCTCTCATTTAATGTGATTGTCTACAAGGAGGAAAGACCCGTAGACCACCCCCAAAGGGAGAAGGAGAGAGCAATCACATTACCTGCATTGCGTCGACACATGTTCATGTCTGCCACCTGCTTCCAGGTGTTTGTCCCAGGATCGTAAACTTCAACACTCTTCCTCACCAAGGGCCCATCATGCCCCCCTGTGGCATACAGCTGTCCGCTGAGCACCCCAACCCCTGAAAGGCAGAGCACAGTGTCCCAGTCTCAGGATCCCTCCAGGAACCAAAAACCAGGTGGCCTGGTGTCCAGCCCTGGACAGCCATCACCAGCAGGGTGACTTGGGGAGTACTGTGCTGTCTCCCTGGACCTCAGTGTCCTCATCTGTAAAACAAATACAATGATACTCTGCCCACCTCCTTGTAAGATGGGAAACCTAGAAACATTGAGATAATAAAGTAAACAAGATACCATTTCTTTTAAAAACTAAACATACACGTGTACACATATATAGGGAGTAATAAGCAAAGGGATTTTAAAAAAGACTTAAATAAATCCACCAAAATATGAAAATTAGTTGCTTCTGGGCAGTAAAGTGACACTTGTTTTCTTTTGCCTATCCATACTGTCCCATTTTCCTATACTGTTTTATCATTCAGCCTTGTATTAGTTGAGCAAACAGCTGAAAATTGAAACCAGCCACACAGCAGGTGTGCTGAGGTAATCATTAGGGAGAAGTCCCTGCCAGCTTTGTAAGTAGAAAGTGTTCCTTTTGCCTCTTTCTCCTGACGGCAGAGGGCATCAGACCTGTAGAGGAGACTCAGCCCGAGCTAAGGGCTGGAATGGCATTACTGACCAGTTTTAAAGCAACCTTTTAGAATCTTTCACTATGACCTGAGAAGATAAAACCATAAAAGGGGTAAAGTGACACCTTGGAAGAGCAATTGTTCAGAAAGCTGGGACACCTGTGTTCTGGACCTGTCTCTCCAACACCCTTCTGCTTAACCCTTTCTCTTTCTGGGTCTCGGTTTTCCCACTCAAAGAGGAAGGGAGTTGGAAAGGCCCAGTAGTTACAAGGATTATTCCCTTCCACGGACAGGCTGCATCTCTGTCTCTTGGGAGCTTTCTGGAAAGATAGATCCTCACTCCCAGAGACTCGATCAGAAGCCCCCAAAAGTTCCCCAGGGACTGGGATATGCAGCCAGGTTTTGAATCTAAGGATTAGATTTGTAGGCTACAAAGTTATATGGTCAAAAACCATATATATAACATATATATGTCTATCTTGTTCTGACCTGTTTTCCTGTGTCTGATGGTAGTAGGTTCTTGGTAGATATTATTTTTTTCTTTTTTTTAATAGAGCATAGGGTAGGGGTTTATTTACAGAGGAGTGTGTGTTCCCCATTTATGGCTGCACTGGAAAGTCTTAGTAGATATTATTTGAATAACAAAATGTAATACAAAATCCCAGGCAGCAACTATGAAGTAAACTGGCGTCTCCTGGCAATTGCCATAAACTAGCAGCAGATGGTGCTGCTGAGCAGCAGTGACTGGCATTAGGATGGAGGCTCCATAAAACTCAGTAGACTCTAAAGCTGCTTGCCTTCCCTTCCTCCTGGGTCAGCAGGAACTGACACCTCCCAGAACCCTGCTTCCCACCTGCTCAGGAAGCTAGCAGCCTTACAAGCACAAGTGCCACTGCCAAGTCACTGTCCAGTCCCTCAGTAGCCTGATCATGAACATCCATGAAAGCCATGCTGGCCCTCAGGCAGCTGGAACACAGAACCGTTGGTCTCCTAGTCTTTGTCCAGAAAATTACATAGGTTCCTAGCTGCAGAGGTGACACCTCCCCCAAATCCTTGCAAAGTGAATCATTGGAGAAAGACTGACCCAGGAACCTAGGAC
Source organism: Nannospalax galili (assembly GCF_000622305.1). Taxonomy (NCBI): domain Eukaryota; kingdom Metazoa; phylum Chordata; class Mammalia; order Rodentia; family Spalacidae; genus Nannospalax; species Nannospalax galili. The sequence goes on along the minus strand of NW_008337053.1, from coordinate 3,153,134 downwards.
AGAGTTCTTCAGTAATTTGAATACATAGACAACAGCAATGGTATTATCTAGGGGCCCAGCCAAGTTGAGAGGCAGGAAGATCCCAAGTGACGTCGACCCCAGCAATAACCTGAGCAGCTGGCAACAACAAATCAAGAATGGACCCAAAGGCAGCTCCACCACAGGAAGGGCCCAAGTTCCAGGGACTAAAGACCCTGGCTTCACCATGGGTGGCCTGGGCACACTCTGCTGGGCTGTTCCTACATGCTTGGGACTTTAGCACTTACTGTCATGCCTCAAGTCACAATACAGGCTTTAGGACTTACAAAAAGGCCCTAGAAACTATAAATTACTAAAACATCAAGAAAGAAAAAATTATGGGATTTGTGAATGTTCTTGGATCCTTCAAGAACATTAGCAGCCCATGCATTTCATATCTGAGGCCAGAAGTAGGGAGAGGATTATGCACCTTCATGTGGCATGCTCAAACACATGCTAAACATGCTTTAAATATGTCTAAAGCTCATGTTTCCTGATTTCCAAGGCATGTGCTACACATTCAGGAAGGGCCAACAGAGACAACTCTCTTAAGGTAACACTTTAAATACAAATGCTTCTGAAATAGAATTGTACAGACTTTCCCTTTGTAACCCACCAGTGGGCACACAAAGATTCTTCACAAAAATAATGTAAATAATATTAAAATAGCATAACTTTTACAAAATGCTAAGGAAATGGGAGATTATAATTCAATCTCTGAAAATATGAGAGCAAGCTAGGGGGAGAGAGAGAGACAGAGAGAGAGAGGGAGAGAGAGACAGAGAGAGACAGAGAGACAGAGAGATACAGAGAGACAGAGAGAGAAAGACAGACAGAGAGAGACAGAGACAGAGAGAGACAGAGACAAGAGATGGACGAGAGACAGAGAGAACCTGTAACTAGGGGACGAGTATATGACTGGCGTTCCCACCAGCTCCAGACTGAGAATCAGATTAATCACCAGGAACTCAAGGAACTGTGTCCAAGGGCCTCTGCCTGCTCTCTCAAACCCTTCCATGGGCTCCTGCTGATAGGGAGACAAATCAAGGAGAAAGAGGCTATTGCTGAAGCTCCAGAAAAATCCACAAAGAAGCCATGAGTGCCTAGACTTCCCTCTCAACAGAAGTAGAAAACCACTGGAGAGGTGGTTTTCTTGCCATGTTGGAGGCAGGCAAAGGGAAGAAAAGTGGGGATGAGAAACTTAATTTGGGACTGGGAAGAAGGTTCAGTGTTTAAATGTCCTGAGCTCTTACAGAGGACCCAGGTTCAGGTCCCAGAACCCACATGGTGGCTAACAACTATTCATAACTCTAGTTTCAGGAGATCCAATGCCTTCTTCTGACCTCTGCAGCATTGCATGATGTGGGTGCACTTACATACATGCAGGTAATATAGCCAAACAAATAAAATAGTAAATAAAATATTTTAAGAGACGGGTTTGTCTCCAACCATGACCACTAGTATGCTGGCTTTCAAATCTCAAGACAGGGGCTTCAGACCAGCAAGCTGAACTGGTGAGCTAAAGGCAGGGCAGCAGTGCCTGTCACTACCCCACAGGATGGAGACCGATTGTTTGAGAACTAAAAACACACGCCCGGGAGGGAGAATTCTAACTCTGCAATTATGAATTCTATAACCTTGAACAAATTACTCAGACTCTGGTAGAACTTCCTTTCAAAATCTTGGAAGTGGGATTTGTATCAGTAACCGTTTAGGGAGGGCTGTGGTGAGGATTAAGTAGATGGGGGCATAGGCCAGGCGTGGTGGTACACCTGTAACTCAACATTCAGTGATCAAAACAGTAGACTAGCAAGTTTGAGGCCCTGCAGTATGTAGTGAGATTCAGAGGAAAGAAAGGGGAAAATGTGCATCATGACAGAGCCTTGCACATAGTGAGCCACCGCTTTCCAGAGATGTAGGCCTGCACAGAAACAGAAGGGATGCTCTAGGTGCAATCTGGGCTATGTGGTAAGTCTGAGACCAACCTTGAGCCATAGAACAAAACCTTGTCTCAAAACAAAGAAACAACCACAACCCCCCAAAAAAACCCACACCAATAATAACAGTAATAACAGAAACAGGAGAGATGAGAGTAAAGACACTACTCCTTCCATTCTGTGGCAAAGGCGTCCTGCTGAGAAAGTTATTCTCGAGTGTGAGAATAGCTGTAAATGCGGAAGTGGGATTATACACAACGAAAGGAAAGCCGAGGGAAGAAGGTGGAATGAAGTGTTCTGTTCAGTTGTCTCACGAAGAAAACAAACGCGGCCTGTACCCTGAGGCTGTCCCATACCTGCGCCACTGCGTCGGGTGCTCATGTCTGCCACATAGGTCCACTCGTTTGTCGCTGGGTTGTACTGCTCCACGGTGCTCAGGCACTGGCGGGAAGCTCCATCATAACCCCCAACAGCATACAACCTCCCTGGAATAGACAAATGAGGTGGTGGTGCCAGGGATGCAGGCGCGAAACAGGAGTTTGGCTGATGCTTCATTTTTAACCTACTGGGGTACTTTGACCTCAATCAGAGTTCTTGGTTCTCTTCTACCAGGAGAACCCAGTTTACTCTCCAGACATGGGGGGCGGGGAATACATCCTCCTTCATATTTATGCCTTGTGCCTGCTCTTAATGCATGAGCGCTTGAGAAGCATTGCTTGGAACACTTTCTAAATAAAGGCCCCAAACAGCCAGAATACTACAATTCGACATCACTCCCAAACACCCAGTACAAAGCTACAATTCAGCACCACTGGAGTTCAACATATTCTTGCTGGGGAAGTAGGTTAACACTTCTCTACAACAAGTGGCTGGAAAGATGGCTCAGTAGTTAAGAGCCCTGGATGCTCTTACAGAGGACCTGGTTCTGTTCCCAGCACTCACATGGCAGCTAACAACTGTCCATAGCTCTAGTTCCAGGGGATATGATGCCCTCTTCTGGCTTCTGTGGACATTGTATGCATGGGTGGACTTACATACACGTAGGCAAAATAGTCATACACACAAAAATAAATCAATCAATATAAAACTTTAATAAGACACCAGCACTGGACAGATGGAGAGCTAGAGGGCTCTCAGCTATAAACAGGCATTCGACTTTCTAGCTACAGGCTCACAATTACAGATGGGAAAATATGGAAGGATATTCCTCAGTGAGAACCAAACCCTGCCCTAGGCCCTGTTTCCACTCCTCCCATAGCCATAGCAGGTAGAACAGATGAAGGAAGTGTGCTGTGTACACTCTGGGCTGAGGTAGCTAGAATTTTTCTGTAGACCACCTTTGTTCTCTGAGCAATGCACAAGAACCCTGAAATATTATTATTATTTTAAAATAAAAATAACATTAAGCTCTTATGCAAGAGTTTCATTTCCATCTGGGGCTTGAGACTGGGATCACGGTAGGACAAATCAGCAAAAACTTGTTATTTGAGCTATGTGAGAACAAAGATTCAAACATTTTGTGTTTAACATTTAGTCTTAGGATACAATGGAACAGCCTGTGGGGACAGAGAGAGGAGCCCTATCTTACCTATGGATCCTAGATCTATGAGACGCTGTGACAGGCTAATAGCTGCAGGCTAAATAAATGTATACGTGCAAATCTATTTAACAGGGTGATTTAATCAAGAGGTTCTGGTCCTTATGTGCTTGCCTAATATGGAGGGTACAACTACGATTTGAAAATCTGTAATTGTTAGTTTCTCGGGTTCTAAACAATGTTGAAGCATGAGGGTTACTGATGCAGCAATCCTGCCATCACCCAGCATGGCTGCATTTTCTCTCTGAGTCCTTCCAATCGGCCTTTCTGAAAGAGGCAACTTATCCACAGTTCTTCCCTCACGAAGTGAAAGTTATAAAACCACTCAGTAGCTCCTCCAGAGTCCAAGCCACTCACAAGGTGTGCTCTGGCTCAGACGTGAGCATCTCTGTAACACACTTCTGCATATACTCCACTTCCCTTGCTCTAAGGAAGGATTCTTCCCGGCAGCTAGTAATAAAGTATCCTGTGATTTTAAAGGTCATTCAGACAGCATAACCATGATAATAAAATGGTGAGAAGGGGGCGAATGAACCAAACAATGTAGGAAGCTGTATGTTCAAGACCATTTGAAGCAGAGCAAACTTCAGCTCCTCGTTTACATTCTCACCAAACCTTCTGCTGCTCGGGGGTAGCCCACAGTCCGAATGGTTTCCGATGTAGGAGAAGCAAGAGAGAAAAAGTCCCAGCCATCCTCCCTAGCCACAGAGCAAGCCATTTGACAGCACATCTTCCACATGCAAGCGTGCAGGAAAAAGCCCTGTCAAGGATAGCAGTTTAAATCCCTACCATTAAACCGCCCCCCATGACCTCCACAACCCATTCCAACTTTGTATCAGCTGAAAAAAATAGTCATTCAAGGTTTCTCCTCGAATCTAATAACAGAGATTTGCTATTTTTAATCCCTAGTCTACTGCTTGATATTCCTGGCTGAGGAGCAAGAAGGGAAATGGGAAGGTGGTTAGAAAAAGCTCTTCTGACAGACAAATTTCTCTCCTACCAAGAGGATGAGCCAGCAAGAAATAATTTGTCTTAGTAGAGGCACAAGATCCTTACCTCACTAAGATGACTTGTTTAGCTATGTTGCAATATAATACATGTTTAAGTGAAATTTTTAAGCTGAACTATACTGTACAGACTGGAAAGTGCCATGAGAGAAGAAAATCTATCACCATCTCACTGCACATTATGCTTGAATGTGTGTATGTTCTCGTGTGCAACAGAGGGCATCTGTGCACCAGTCTAAACAAACAGACATCAGGTCAGGCTAATGAATCAGTGTTGGCCAATCATCTCTAATGTTTTAGTTCAAATAATGCTCTCTCTTTATCGGTACACTGAATTCACGTTTGTAAAACTCAACCATTTGACAATGGTCTAAAGGAAAGGGTTACAATGAAAGACCACTAGGCTAGGAGTCAGAAGATCTGGATTTGACTGCTCTGCTATTTACTACCATAATGCAAGTGCAGCACCTTCCCTCTCCAGAATTCAGTCTCCATCACGTTTGTAAAACTCAACCATTTGACAATGGTCTAAAGGAAAGGGTTACAGTGAAAGACCACTAGGCTAGGAGTCAGAAGATCTGGATTTGACAGTCTCCCAATTGGAAAACAGAGAAAAGTCTGAGTCCTACCTATATTCTTTCAAAGGGCCTAGGAACACAAATAAGAGGTGTTGTACAAGCTCCTGAGTACTGTCTAGACAGGTCTCTGGCCCCCACTTCCTCCTCCCTCACCCCACACACTTTTCCTGCCTAGCACAGGGCTTCAACACCAAACCTGTCCCCAGAGAGGCTCATCAGACCTGGGGAAAGGAGCCTGTCTCTCTCATTGCTATTTTGATGAGCAACACATAAAGGTGAGCAGCAGCAGAGGCAGGCGGATGGCTGTGAGTTCAAGACCAGCCTGGTCTACATAGTGAGTTCCAGGCCAGCTAGGGCTACAGGGAGATCCTGTCTCAAAATACTAAATAAATAAATAAATAAATAAATAGGTGAGCAGCAAATTAATTAAGCACAATTAACTCCCACTTACCACATTGTAGCCCTGGCTTATATGTTGACGCTGAGCTCCCTGTTTCCTACTCCCTACTTCTTCTGCTTAACCTGCTGAACCCCTTCTTAGCCTTGGCTCCAGAGCTTCCCCTCTTGAATGCCAGGCCTCCTTATCTATTAACTGGAGACAATAGTATTTAACTCAGCCTGAAGAATGGAGTCATAATAAAGGGAGCATCAGCACAATGCTGGACCTAGGACAAGACCCAAAGGCCAGGGCAGGACTGGCTCCCACCCTCTGCTCCTCCTTACCTTCTACAACACCCACTCCCACGCTGCTCCGCCGTGTGTTCATTGGGGCCACAAAGAACCACTCGTTGGTCTTGTAGCTGTAGGCTTCTACTGATGCCAAGCCTAGAGATAAGACGTGAAGATCTGGATTTCTACATCTATAGGCCTCACCTTGCTAGGAGAGGAGCAGTGAGATAGGAAGAGGCCAAACCAAGTCTAAAGACTCCGCTGTCCAGCGCAATACCCCTTTGCCTGGCATGTGGCCATGACAACTCCCTGAATACACTTGCAGGGTCTATAGCACATGACCACTAGCCACTAGCACATGACATACAGGGGAGCTGCCGAAATAACAAGGGGTACATCTGAATTGCACTGCAAATATAAGTCATCAAACTTATGGAGTAGAACATTTGATTCCAAGTAAACATCTAAGGCTGCTTCCCCAGACACCTGCTCCAGTCTCCTTTTCCAATCCCTTCCTCTACCTCATAAGCTGGAAAGCTAGAGACTTGCCTTCCAAAATCCCCCTGCAGCTAGGTGTCATTGAGCCCTAAGCAGACATCTGATGGGGGAGTTCTGGAATGACCTTTACTTTTCTGATACACGGGTGCTACCCCTCCCTGCTTCGTGTTGCCAGGAACACAAATGTCTTGGCTAGAGTTGTAAGAGCAATGCTGGGATCATGAGGGACGAGCCAAGAGGATTGAAAATTTGGCCCCAAGCGACCTTGTGTCACAGGACCAAATGCGGAACCAGTGACTTCTGTACTTCATGTTTACTCTCTGGGGTGAAACAAGATTGTTCATTTTTTTGGTACAGTTTAGTCATGGTTTCTACTCCTAACAAGGCAAGTCTTTAATGAAATGATGCACCACCACCCTTACATTCTCTTTGCTCCCAGATCTTGCTCACCAAAGAGCCTTTAGAGGGACTTACAGACTCTGAATTACATGACGGAGGCAAATTATGACGACACAAAGACTCAAAAGAGTAAAAAATATTACTTTTTACCTCTCTAGGGGCCAAAGAGTATCAGTGTAGTTCAACTGAGTCACTACGTTCAGAGACATCCAAGTGACAACATGAGTATGGATGACGTCCTTTCTCCAAACCCAGGACCACTAATGGTTCAGGTTGAAATTTTGAAACAAGATAAAATCTGGGGGTGAGGGGCCTGTGAGTGATGGAGACTGCAAGGCTCCAGGAAGCAGCAGAAAGGACAGTAGGCAGAGGATGTAGCCTGGCCCACTGTGTAGTCTGAGCCAGCCCTCTTCCCACTGCTGAGCCACAGTTCCCTCAACCATTCAATAAAGCGCTAGGGTACTGAGGCTCCCTCCAGCTAGGCAAGCTTACTCTTTCTGCATCTGATCCTTTTCTGTATATAGCAGTGTTTCATTATAGTTGAAGGAAAGCCGACTAATTCAGATGAGTACCTTCCTGGGGCACTGCTACAAATGGGCAGAGGTTAACTCAAGAACTGACTGAAGAAAAAGGTTGCGTAGTGTCTATGACCCAGACTTGTAAGATATGGCAACACATCCTGGACCTACCAGTACTGCCGTCAAAGCCTCCAACTGCATAGAGAAGGTCATTGAGCACTGCTGCACCCAGAGTACTCCGGCGCTCCTGCATGCTGGCAATGGAGGTCCACTGGTCCTTCACGCCATCATATACATCTGCTGTCCGCACCCGCAGAGAGCCGTTAAACCCACCCACAGCATATACATGGCCAGCCATGAACACCACACCTGAAATGAAGAAATCGAGGCATGGGGGTGAGGAAGGTGCTTGGCTGGCTGCCCACGATGATGGGTGACAACAGGGGAATACGACAGGCATATGAGTGACTCACCACCGGATCAGCTCCAGCTTTAGATACCTGCAAGTCACTCTAGCACTCATTGGATTTCTTTTCCTACATGCTTCCTTAACCTCACTTGATCTGAGCAAATTCCGGAATGGGTTTGAACTTACAAGTGCATTAGAACTGACCTCAAACTGGGCAGGTCCAAACTGTGCGGGTCGAAAGGGGACGCAGAGAGCAGCCAGGTAAAGGCTGCTGTGAAGCCAAGGTGAATCAGGGTGGAGGGGACAGGGCTGCTTACCTGCTCTACATCTCCTGGAGGGAAGCTCAGCGATCTGATCCCAGCGGTCCTCCTCAAAATCATAGCATTCCACACTGCGGATCGCCTTGGGTGCCTGGCCACCAACCACAATCATGACCTCCAGAAAGACAAATGCATTTTAATTTGATCTGTCCAGCATCTATCCTAATGAGTGACTAATTTCTGCTTCTTCCAAGTGCTTTTGCAAGTGCGTCTTCTAAGTGTCAGTTTACAGACCTGCATTCATAGAGATGCTATAGCTTCAAAAAACAAAAAACAAAAAAAATCTATCAAGCACCTTTCCACAAAGCACAAGAATAGGTCCAACTTCCCAAGTGCTCTACTCAGAGTGATACTGTGGTACTTAAAGCATCTTCTACAATCTCAGAACCCTCAAAAAATGGAGGGAGATGAGCAGCATTCTTTATATCAAAATAAATGTATTTTGAAAAAAAGTACAGAATTTGGATACATTTTAAGAATAAAATTATTATTAATAAGTATTTCTAAATGCCTAGACTGCAGAGGTTACCTATTCAACTGTATTACAGAAAAACAGAATTGTGGGACATGGTTTTACGGTGGTTATCATAAAAGTCACTTAATTGACAATGCTCAATTGTGTTAAAGTACTCTTTTTAGCAGTAAGACAGTAACTAACACCGTCAAGCACTGTGCAAAGTTGACATTTGCTTGTCAGTATGACCCAGTGAGGTAAATATTATCACCCACATTGACAGATGAGGAAAGAGGAGCTCAGAAAACACATGTAAATGGCCCAAAGTTACCCGGCAAAGGGAGGCAGAACAGATACTGAAACCCAAGTCCACCTGACACCAAGGTGAGGTTGCCTACCACTGCTTCTTTTCCTGCTCCAGAAACAGTAACTGTGGTCCATGCAAACAGCCCACTGCATCTCTGTTTGTCAAAATGCAGGTTGCATTTCATTAGTGAGTCATGAAATCAATTCACTGGATTATTCCCAGAACACATTAACTATAACAGCACAGAAAATGTCGTAGTGAGAGTATTATTTTATGACATATTTGTTCTGGTTATGCCCACTGGAATATATCTTCTGAATAGCAGTTTTTTTGATGTAGGGTATAGCTTTTTAAAAAAAGGAAAGCTATTGCTCTGGCTACGTTAATAGAACTGCAGTCCTTAACTGTAGTAGTCACTCTGCTGAGACTATTTTACATGCTCTTAATAAATAAAAATTAAAATGCCAAATATAAAAATAGTTTGCATATTTTGCTGAGTATGGTGGCCGTACTCCTTTAATCTCAGCACTCGGGAAGCAGAAGCAGATAGATCTCTGTGATATTGAGGGGCATTCTGGCATTTCAATATCCCTAGGAGGAAGAAAAGGGTGAAAGTCATGGCTAGCCAACATAAGCCACAGGACTGACCATAACCTGCAGTCAGTGTTATCCAGCTGGCAGTCTGAGACTTCAGGGCTATAAAAGCACAAATTGCTGGGCCCTGTCTCAAGTTTCTGATTTAGCAGGTATAGAGAGAGGCTGAGAATCTGTTACTAGCAAGCCCCCAGGCAATGTAGCAGCTCTGTTCTAGGATCCAGATTTAAGAAGAAGCACTTTTTTTAGTAGTAAGTAATGGTTCATTTTTTTAAATTTTTTATTAAATTTTGCAAGTTTCATACAATATATTTTGATCATATTTAGATTTCCTCCCATATTTGAACCCCCTTTGTACCTCCCCAATTATATACAGTTTATTATATTATATTATATATTATTATATGTTAAAGCCTATAGTGTCAGGTTTGTGTCCCCAAATGCCCTTTGGTGCAAATTCATTCGCTGGAGCCTGGTCAACCTACTAAAAGTCACACCTTTAAATAAGACTGAATCTCCCCTCTTAGCAGTCATTGGTTGCCAATAGTTCCCCAGGTAGGGTTGGGGTTTTTTACCCACTTCCCCATGTCTACACAGGGATTTTGTCTGACTTGAGTTTATGTGGGACTTGTATATGCTGTTACCAGTGTTGTGAGTTCATAGGAGTAACTGGCCAGCTGTCTGGAAAACTGTTTCTCTCTGGTCATCCACCTCCTCTGGCTCTTACAATTTTTCTGTCCCTGCTTCCACAATGATCCCTGAGCCTTGGGAGGCAGAAGTTTGATATGGGTGCCCTATCCAGGGATAAGCACTCTGCAGCCTCTTATTCTCCGCAAGTGGGCCAGCTGTGGCTCTCTGTGTTAATCACCATCTGCTGCATAAGGAAGAAGAAGCACTTTTTAAACCCATAGCCTGTAGGGAATTCCTGATGATGTGCCATTAATTTTTGTCATGCTGAATTATCACAGTGCTTTCTATTCCCATACAGTGTATTTTTGAGGAACGGAGGGATCATCCACATCATGTGAATTATCAGAAGTACAAACATCAGGGGGAAAAAAACCACCGGAATTGACATGCATCACTCAAGGTAACTGTTAGAGTCCAGGTCTGCAGACAACCCTCTCCCAGTGTAAAAAAGCCTCACAAAACAGGAACTGGCCAGACAGCTACATTTAGAGCTGTCTCAGCACAAAGCTGTTCCCCAGGTAATTTTGGAAGATAAACAGGCCCCTGCACCCAGACCCACTGATGTAAGAACTGTCTCAGTTCAAGCTACTTCCCTTGAAACTAAAGACTATTTCTGCCACCTTCCACATTCCCCAGCCCCCTCTAAGAACTTCCTCAACAGCCACCAGGCTGCTGGTTGCCTTTCTCTCCCCAGATGAGCTGCCAGCCACCAGCAATCCTAAGAAATAAACTTTGCTTTGCTGGAGTCCTCCCGTGTTTCCTGTGGTTATTGCCTGCCTGGCTTTTATCTAACAGTAACCATGTAGGCCCAAAGATGCCGGATTTAGGCTCCACCACTGCCCAACTAACTGGTCATCGCTCATTAGAATTGGTCCAGTGTCTGAGATCACAAATCTCAAAGCTCAGAAGTCAGTTCTGACTTCTAAACCCTTCCAAAGCAAACCAAGTAACATAAAGTCCACTGCTTTGAATTAAGAAAAGCCTTTTTCAGAAGAAAGTCAGATTGTGCATTATTGCCCACCACAGCCTTTGTTTAAATAGACAGCCATAGGCAGGTCTACGGAGGGTATGAATGAACTCAGCTTCTTGGTCAGACAATGCCCAACTCACTCCTCCAGGGTAGCTCTAAAGGCTTGCTTTGTGTTCATAAACATAGCTGGACATTGCATTATCCTGGTTTTAAGCTAGAAAAGCTAAGCTGAAGCCAAGTTATTCTAAGAATTTTCTACAAAATCCAATTTCTGGAGCTGAAGCCAAATAAAACAAGCATTTGGGGTTTTCTGTTTTGGGTTTTTTTGTTTGTTTGTTGATTTGTTTGTTGTTTTGTTTGTTTGTCTTCTTTGGGGGGGTTTGTTGTTGTTGTTATTGTTGTTGTTATTGTTTCTGTTGTTGTTGTTTTAAGATAGGGTCTCATTGGCCTGAAATTGGCATCGACTATGTAGACCAGGCTGGCCTCAAACTCATAAAGGCCTGCATCTGCCTCCTGAGTGCTGGGATTAAAGGCATGAGCCACTATGTTGGGCCTAAAACCAGCTTTTAGTAGTCTTTCTACACTTCTTTCTACAATTATTGCAGATATTCCACATCTTTGTGTGTCCATTTCCCTCTGCTTAGACAATCCCTCCCTTTCTGAGCCTCGCTTTAGCACCTGTTTACCTGTTTACATGTTCTTTCTGCCAAGAGGGCTTCTCTTGACTTCTGTGCCTGAGTTAGTGTCGACTCTGCTGAGCTCTCTCTCACTCACCCTATCTGCTTCACATTGTGTTGTTAACCACTTACACGGTGAGCAGAAATTTACCTGCCTCAGTCATCAAGACTGAAGATCAGGACTGAGAGGTCCTGATGTTGCCAGGTAAAACTGAGGATTCAAATATTTATTTGAAATCAAGAATGAATGATTTAAAAGTGAATAGCACATATGAGGAGTTAAATGAAAACAACACAAAACTGGAATGACATTTTCTTTGGTTGAGACATGTTAAAACACCAGATTAGTACTCTGGCATCACCAAGGAAAACTAAATAGCAGAAGAAGAGAAAGCAAGAGATTTCCCCATCTTTTGATTCAGGAAACAAATTTTTTTCAATTATTTCTTATACAAGCTATAATAATTACTCAGGTTTTTTTATAAATTAAATTAGGGTGAGGGTGGAGATGGGGGAGGAGGTCTGAATATAATCAAAATTCATTGTATGAAATTCTTAAGTCAATAAAATTTCTCAGAAACTTTAAAAAATTTTTAAATGTCAAATTTTTCAGGGAATCTTTCCACATCCCAGAAACTTTCCTGCCAAAGGTATTTTCATATTGAAGAGAAGACACCACTTGTTTCACAAAATTTTCATAGCAACAGAGTAATGAAAATAATTGCTATCTTAAATAAAATCTGAGTATTAATACAGAAAAAATACAGGACAAGGTTTTCAAAATTAATGTGCCTTTGAGCTTATAAAACCACTGGTGAGAAATGACAACATTCAAACCTGTTTCTATAAGGGTCTAAGAAAAGAAATCATAAGGTACTTGTGGGTCAGGACCGCATTCAGGTTAGCAAGGGGAGCAAGGATACATCCTGATTCTCTCATAGGCATAAGAAATATAATTATGACAGTTATTGCAAGAAGCCATCATACAAGGAGAGCTGTGCCTCCCAGTGTTGATCTTGCAGAATAGAAAGAATAAATTTCCTATTTTAATGCTATAGAAAAGGTGTTTCCATAGATACCTGCTCCTAATAACTAATTAGGCAAATACAATTATTCCCAAGGCCTACCTATATCTCTGAAATTACCAAGTTCTAGCCACGTAAGAAGACAGGATTTTCAAGCAAGAGATTTGAACCATTTTCTGTACCAAACCCTCATTTTTCATTTCCAGAAACACTCAAGCTTAGGTAGCTCAGCAAGCACATTTCTTTCTTTCACCAATACTCATGCGCCCCAATTTATGAAAGAATTATTATACCTTTAATAGAAATTATGAAATCAAATCAATTTCTTTAATGACCTCCATTTTTAAAAGGGACAATGTGTCACTGTCACAGGCTGGCCTCAAACTCTTTGACTTAAACAATCCTCCTGCCTCAGCCTTCTGACTTAGGTATAACTATAGACACATGCCCCAAAACAGTCACTGTTTTTAAAATAATTTCTCCTTCAAGGTAAGTCTGGGTAAGAATGGCTATACAGGAATCATAATGAACTAAAGAACTGGTTCTAGGCTAACAACAGTGCTAGACTGACCATCATCAATTTCCCTGAGAACTACAATGAACTTGAGAATCTTGAAAGGTGCCTCGGCTCCTGATCCCAGGTCTCGCTTGTCACTGTATGGCTGTAGAACGTCTACTGACTCGAGACTTCTGGTTGACAGACTGCATGGCTAAGCTGAACTCCACCATGGCAGTGATGGCCATCAGACATCTCCCAAAGAAAATACTCTCTCTTTAGAAGGTCAAATAGCCATTTATTTTCATGAGATTGGTGCCTGATTTCTTAGAGAAGAAATTTCCAACATAACAAGCTTTAAATACATACATAATGCCCTTTCACATCCATCATTCTGATTCCACCAGTGTGACTATAGGATTGAAACCATTGAATCGATTGGCGAACAGAGCAGGGCTTTCTGGCCCATATGTAGCTCAAGACCATGGTCACAGGGGATCTTCACTTGGGTGAGAACTACCTGGGCTATGTACACTTTCTTCATAGGGCAAGAGTAGAATGTGTCCAAACTCTCTTCCATTGACAGGTATGCTGGGCAGAAGGCAGGCCCAGCCAGTCGGTCCCTCGGGCCAGGGCAGGAAGTGAGTCTCTCTTACCCTGGTGCGTGGGGCCGCAGGGCTAACACCAAAAAATTCATCCGAAGGAGTGTGTCCAGTCGAGTCAGAAGACTTCTCCATGCAGATTCCTGAATAACAGGTGCCCTGGCAAGTATTGATGCAGAAACAACGGGGGTCTGACAACTAGACAGAGTAAGGGCAAAGCCCAGAGGGAACAGAGGACTGGAAAAACAATGGGCTTTGGAATCTAACACATCTTGGCCCAGATATCAGTCAATTCCTAGTTGGCTGTTGACCACAGGCAATACAGTTAACCTTGATAGGCCTCATTTTCATCACTGCATTATCTTGATAACAGGCTGTTTCTCACACAGTGTCAGTAGGTTTAAGTGATATACGGCACTTATAGTGCTTAGAAAACAGTCAACAGTGTTATTAGATTAACACTGGGTATCATAATCAATCTTGGAGTTTTTGCAGAGACAGATCACTGAGAAATGGCAGAAAAGGATGTACATGAAGCTGTGAGAGGGAGGAGACTAGCACTAACATCAGGGGTGACACCAGGACTTTTCAGGGCCCTGCAGTATTTGTCAGGGCACGAAACAGGATAGAAGAGAGGCACTTGGGACTCTTTGCAAGGGACTTGGGCCAGATGCAAGGCCACTCTACCCATCTGTCAGCAGCCTCTACTTCCAACACTACCAATAAAAGTAAGACAGTCCAGTTCAGGAGCAAGCTGCCCATTTCAAGGTCAAGTGGCTTTTTGTGTTTTTTTTTTAATTTATTGATCTTTTTGCAATTTTCATACAGTACATTTTTGATGGTATTTAGATGCCCTCCCTTATCTGCACTTCCCCTTACTGCCCCCACCCAACTTAATGTATATATATATATATTTTATATATATATAGTCTAGAGTCTAATTTGTGTTTCCTTTTTAAAGAGGTAAATAGAAATGCCAATGGCAGAGCTGGAATGACAGAAAAGTACCAGGTTCAGTACGTTTCCAAAGGTTTCCTTTGCATCTTCCTAGAACCTACTTTTTTCTGCTGCCATCTGTGGAGCTGGGCAATGCGTAGGAGGACTCAGTGTGACTGAGAGACAGCTTCTGGTTGTCCATGGCAACCCTGCCTCAGGGAAAGTGCTGGGTGGTGAATGTGTGGGAGCCAAGATGATGCTATTAGCTGTTCCAGCTTGACTGTGTCACGATGATCTGTGCATTTCCAACTCAGGAAAAACACCCTTATTACTCTCTACAGCTATCACAAAGAATTCTATTCCTTTAAGGGCTAACAAACAGAGTCACTGCTGAGTAATGCTGAGGGGGGTGAAAATCTCTTGCTAAGTTTGGTCTCTCAGAAAGCCTATCGGAATTGAATTCATGAAAGCCCAAACCAGTCTGTCCTTGGAATTCCTGGTTTGCTTCTTCACATACACGATTATCTGTCTCCTCTTCCTCCACTGACTTACTCACTAACAAGTTCTATCTTACCTTCTTAAAGAGACTTCACAGAGGGAAAGACTCAAGTTTCCTCCCACAAAGGACCCAGCTAAAAGATTTCTGTAGAGTTTAGAGGCCAGACAACCATCAGTTCAGAACTCGACTCTGGGGGTCGTCACTCTCAACCATCTACTGACTGTACTTTAAAGATAGGTAAGAACGCTTTTGATCCCCTCACACTCAGGGATGGGCCTTAATTCTCCTCCCCTTAGGTGTGGGCTAGCCTTAGTGATTTATGTTTAGCAAAGAAAATAGGGCAAAAGGGATGGAGCTGTTCTTTTGAGGTGAGGTTATAAAGAGGCTGAAGCTTCTGTTTTGAGTGTGCTCCCTCATTTTCATGCTCTGACATCCCTCGCTAGGAGAAGCAAGCCACCTTGTACTGATGCCCATGAAGGAAGACACTGAAGCCAGCCAGCAAGTAAGCGAGGTCCTCCACAGACAGATCTTTAGATGACTGTTAGCCTGACCATCAGCTTGGTTTCATGAGAAACCAGAGCCAGCACAATCCAGCTAAGCCACCATGGGTCACCTGCCCATAGAAATTGAAAAAACAGTCAGTGTTTGTCATGCTAAGCCACCAAGGTTAGGGCAACTTGGAATGCGGAAGTAGATAAATGTAATTTATAGTGAGTACGTGGCACCCTAAGATTCAATTTCCCTATCTTTAGAACAGTGGTAATACAATTATGAAAATTCTATGAGGTAATAAATATACAGCACTTAGTCCAGCGTTAGATACCTGTGCTTGGTAAAAGAGATGTGCTATTCTTATTAATGTAGTGAATAGTATTGTGTGGTGCTTCAAAGCCTAGATTGCCAGTATGTCAGTCTTGGATTTGAATCTTTGCCCTGCCACATACGAGTTGTAAAACCCTGGGTATTCGTGACTAGCTAGGCATTGTTTCTCTCTTGTATCGTCTCACCCCTCTATCATGGTTTTCCCACTTAAGGTGCCCCCATTTCCCCGCCCCTTTCTTCCTTACTAATACCCTTGCTCCTACCTCACCCCTCTATCATGGTTTTCCCACTTAAGGTGCCCCCATTTCCCCACCCCTTTCTTCCTTACTAATACCCTTGCTCCTATGAACCATATTATTTTGAACTGCTTCTTTCTATTTATCCCCTAGGTTACTCGTATACCCTTCCCTCCCCCCTCCCTTAATCTAACCCAATTTTTATCCATATCTGCCTTATTAAGGTCTGTTACCTACTATTCTTCTCCTTCAGGTTATTTCTTTTCCTTTACCTCACTGTTTCCTTACCCTTGTCCTGGTTCCTGCAGTTATGTCTGTTTGCATACATATTTATCAGAGTCTGATCCTAGGATCCACATATGAGGGAGAACATATGTCAATTTTTTTT
>NW_008337053.1:3119860-3135836 GCF_000622305.1 Nannospalax galili | reverse complement strand
GTGTGTGTGTATGTGTATGTGCCCGTGTCATGGCCCACGTGTGGAGTTAGAGGACAACTTGTGAGAGCTGATTCTCTTCTTCTACCACATGGGTCCTGGGGATAGAACTCAGGTCATCAGGCATGGTAGCAGGTATCTTTACTGCTGAGTCATCCTGCTAGCCCCACTAACTGATCTTTTATGTCTTATAGAGTTTATAATGAGTAAAAGATTATATAAGCGTAATAATTCATCTGTAAACCTAGAAATGTACAGCCAATTTTGAAAGAGATGTACCCTAGCTCAGAAAAATGTTATTGAATAGGTTAATGCTGTTGTAATGAAATGCTTCTTTTAATTAAAATAAAATAAAAAATAAAAAAACCCTGGGTAAGTCTCTCAGTCTCACTGAATCTTGGTGAGTCTCAGTCTTCTCCAATAGTAAAGCTTTCCAGACAGATCATGAAGACAAAATAAGATTATGTGTATTTGGGAATGGAGAGATGGCTCAGCGGTTAAGAGCCCTGACTGCTCTTGCAGAGGACCTGGGTTCAATTCCCAGTACCCACATGGTGGCTAATAACTGTCCATAACTCCAGTTCCAGGGGATCCAACACCCTCTTCTGGCTTCTGTGGGCACTGCATGACATGGGTGTACTTAGACACAGGCAGGCATAACATTCATATAAAAAATAAATTTTTTGAAAATATAGTGTATATTTAATGCTTAGCTTAAAACACAGAGAAGCTACTCAGTAACTGGTATGTAAGCAATATTAGTGTGTCATTATCAATTCTGTCAGTGATAAGCACGATGACCCAGGAAGACACAAAATACACGTGACTCTGAGCTGCCATCAGAAGGTAAGAGCCAGTTCCCAGACATGAGCTCTACAGAATATATTTATATTGAGCATTCATCGCAGGAATCAGTCCCTCCCGTGAGTTTCTCGCTGTTCCTCTCCATGTTCCAAGAGCATCTTGGGCATTCGCCCATTACGGCACTTACATGCTGTACTGTAACTGTCCTTCGTAACTGTCTCCCCTCCCTTCATCTGAGTGTATCTTAGATATGGGACCAGTTTATTAGTCTTTGTGGCTTTACGACCTACCCCAGTGCTGGGAAACTAGTGGCTTCTCTACAGAAGTATGCGGAGTGAATTCATAAGTTAATGAATGAATTAATTATGTAATGAATACATTAATTGTGAATGCTAGGTCATAGCTTAGTGCTGGCTGGAGTCTGGTATTTGTTTGTTTAACCTAAGTGCCTTATAATTTTTCAAATCCCTCAGGAATGACAACTGTGTTTCTTCAATGTTGGATGGTTTTATGGGATGAACTAAATATTCTGAGGCAAATTATATTAGTGATTAAAGGACATAAAATAGGACACATCCTTACTGCATCCATGTAAACACACACACATAAATGCTGAAAACATTAGAAAACAATGAGGGTGGTATAAATAGCCAGTAACAAATCTCCATAATGCCACGTCTTCTTTTAAAATATTTCTCTCTCGTTCATGAAAATCCTTAGTACTGAGCACCATGTGCCAGGATCTGGGCTGTATGCCAAGGACACAGATGGGAAATACCTGCTGCCACAGAGCCTACAGTTTAGAGGAAGAGCCCACACTGTAAAAGGAAGTCCCAAATATCTGCCCAAAGACAGCCTGGGGTACTTGCATGCTCCTGAAACCACCACCTCTGTTCTTTACAAAACAATGTCATCACCAGCCTGATCTTTCCTTTCCTAGTAAATAACTTTCCTCATCAGTCATATTTCTGCATACAAGCAATAAACTATTAAAATTGGAATTTAAAGAGAAAACATTGTAGTATAAATGGTCAGTACTAAATTTCCTATATCTCAGTGGTAGACTGCTTGCCCAGCATGTGTGAGGCCCTAGGTTTGGTACCCAGTACTGCCACAATAAAATTAAAAAGAAATGAAAAAAATTAAAATTGTATCAAACCCACAAATACCTATAGGTAAATCTGCCAACAAGGAGATAAAACCATAAATGGGCAACTATAAAACATCATTTGGGGCAATTAAAGAGTCAAATAAATGGAAACAGAAGACTTAGTGTTAAGACAACATTCCCCCTAATTGATCTAGAGATTGAATTCAACCCCAATCAAAATCCCACAGCTTTTTCATAGAACTGAACAAACTAGTGCTGAAACTTAAAGGACCTAGAATTGCAAAAACAATTTTGAAGAACAACACTGGAGCATTAATAATACCTTGGGACTGAAAGTAGACATAAAGGCAACGTGTTCCTGGCATAAGGGGAGACAAATGATAAAAGAAACAGAAGAGAATCCAGGAATGACCAAGACTTAGATAGTCAATTATTTACAATAAAAATGGCAAAGTAACTTGAGGGGAGCAGGATATTTCCAATAAATAATATGGTACAACCATATATTCATATACAGAGTAAATAAAAACTCGACCCATACTTCATGTAACATATTTAATTTTTTTCTGAAAATGGACCATAGGCCTAAAACTTTCAGGAGAAAGTATAAGTGAGATAAAGGTATTTTTTAGATAGCACTCAAGATAAATCATAACAGAAGAAATCTGAAATCTTTTAAGCCTCTGTTCTTCCAAGTATAGATATTTTCGGAAACAGTATGGAGGTTCCTCAGAAAGTTAAAAATAGGATTAGCATATGACCCAGCAATCCCACTTCTGGGTACATAGCCAAAGAACATGAAATCAACTTGCCAAAAAGATATTTGCACTCTCATGTAGACTCTAGCATTATTCACATGGCTACGCTATAGAATAGGCCTGTGTCTATCACTAGATGAATGACTAAAGATGATGCGCTACACGTACACGGTGGAATGTTATTCAACTCAAAAAGAAAGGAAATCTCATCATTTGCAACATGGACATTACACTAATCAAAATAACCCAGACACAGAAAGACAAACCCTGTATAATCTCACAGGTGAAATCTGAAATAAATAAACTCAGAGACAGAGAGGAGAAAGGTAGTTACCACAGGCTGAAATGAAAAGAAGATGGTCAGAAAGATGCTAATTAAAGGATATAAAGTTTCAGTTACATGTAGGAGGACTGAGTTCAAGAGCTCCACTATAAGGCATGGTATATGTGGTAATAATACATTAATTTGCTCAATTTAGCCATTCTATAATGTATGCATATTTAAAATCATGGTGTATGTGATAAACATATACAATTTTTCTTATCAATCAAAATACCAATTTTTATAAATTCCACTCTTTCAAAAACACTACCAAGAAAACAAAAAGACAGGACATAGGCTGGAAAAAATTTCATAAGCAAGTTAAAAGAAAAACTGCAAACTAAGAAAATACATACAAAAGCCCTAATGTCTTTAATATCGAAAAATCCCTTTAAAACTACTAATAACAACATGGGGTCCAATAGAGAAATGGACAACTATAAATGTCAGTGATGATCTGAAGCTAAGATGAGCATCACTTAAGATTAAAGAGACACAAACCAAAAGATGCCATTTAATAGAGAACATATGATACTGAAATGTTTATAATAGCAAAAATAGAAATTACTCCAAACACTAACAATTGAGGACTGTTAAATACACATTGTACAGAAATACAGCAAAGCACCATGTACTCATTACAGTTTTCAAATGCTGACTTTGCCCATACTAGTAATAGTAAAAGCAGTCTGCAGTATTTGGTTAATTGGGGTTAGAGGGGGCATATTTCAGTCCATATAGAAAGATCTCGTTTTTCTAAAAGTATACATTTTCAGCTATTCATGACAGGCCAGCAAGATGGCTCAGCAGGTAAAGATGCTTGCACCTAAGCCTAACAACTTGAGTTTGATCCCAGGGCCCCACATGATAGAAGGAGAGAACCAAGCTGTGCTCTGACCTCCGCATGCACATGCAAGTGAATGCATGTGCACATACATGCAATAAATAAATATAATAAAATTTTAAAAATAAGAAGTTTAAATTTAATGTTTTGACAAAACAAATCAAAACCAAAGGTATTCAGCAGCAGTAAGACAAGTAGCCAGGCTGAGGCCCTTGCCCTGTGCTTGCGACTCTAAGTGGCCACAGGTTAGCATGAACATCCAGTTAAGTACACGCTTGGGTTTGCAAAGGTGAAGCCAGGTGCAGGATTAGGTGTGGCTCAGAGAGCAGGGATGGGGGAGAATGATTCAGTCCCAACAGTGGTTCTATCACACTGGCTGTGTTGACTCATGGGTAAGTCACTTAACGTCTCTGAACCTCAGTTTCATCTTTTGTAGAACTAAGGTAATAAGCACCAACATCTTTTTAGAGAGTTGTGGAGAAGTTTAAACAAAACAGATCAAATCCTCCGCTAGGTGTTTGGCACATGATGAAAACTTAATAAAGACTAACTGCTTGTATTACTATTTGAAACATTTGAGTCATTTGGTCACACTGCAACTACTATGTTCTGCACGATCCAGAGTGAAAAATAAAAGTGGAGAGAGCTGCCAACCTCAGAGAAACTTGGCAGCCAGTCTTAGGCAATGGTATTTGTCTCTGCTCTGTAAAAGCTTCCTGGAAGCAGTAGGCAAAGGACAGCAGCTAGGCAAAGAGGGGGAGAAAGGGAAGAGGGAGGAGGAGAGAGGGAGGAAGAGGAGCGGGGGGAACAGTAAGGGTCTAAACAACTTTCCTGGTACCACCTGCTGTTTGGCCAAGGGCCAGGGTGACACATTCCATCCTCCCCCCTCCTGGATTGACTGAGACCTTCCTCTAGACATCAGTATAAGATAGTAGAAACACTGCTGGACCAGCAAACCATAGAGGACTCTAGGGGATCACTGAGTGCCACATCCGTCATTCCGTAGATAAGGGACATGAGGGCCAGACAAAACTGGGAACAAAGCAATCAGCACCCGGCTTAGGCTACTTTCAGCCATGGGGTCTCCTCCCGTCACGTCCTCCCTTCCCTAGCTGTTCCTGCCTGCATTCTCGGTCCCTTACTTGCTCGCTGCTTCCCTGTCTACCAGACTCCTCAAGCCCTGATCTCTTTTCTGATAGCTCCAGTAGTCCTTCATATCCCACCCTGTAGTGAGGAAAAGAACCAGAATGGGAATTTTCTGACTCAAAGAATGGCCTAAAATGAGAACTGTTAGGGCCTTCACTAAGAGACCAGCATAGCCATTCCTCTGCTTCTAAAGAAAGACTATACACCCACCATGACATGAAATAAGAGGCTAGAGGAGAAACGAGCTCCAGGTTATTATGCTCACACCTCTTCAACAAGACTGAAGGTCACCTTGAAACTCTTAGAAAAGAAGGTCCCTGGCAGAGAGCGTTACTAACAGATTCAAGAGAAGCCAACAGACTCCATCTCTGAGGTCATAAATACAACTGTGAGCCAGAAAGAATTGGAGGCAAGCTTTCCCAACAGGACAGTACCACCTCTTGGCAATGGCTGGGCTGAGGTTTACCTTGGGCAGACTGACTGGAGTCCGGGGCTTGGTCCTGGGGTTCTTGATCAGGAGTCTCTGATCCAGGGGGAGCAGGTGGTATTTCATGGCCTCAATGAGGAAATCCTTACAGGTGTTGTTATTCTTTATCAAAGCTTCCTCTTCAACTGTCTGGGGTAAAAATTCACAGGTGATCTTAGAGAGGAATTTGACCAAGTTTCTCAAGCCCTCTCCCCAGGTTGGGTCATTCCCACACTCTCACTACATCATCTCAGATTCCAAGAAAGAGCCACAAAATTGCAAATTAGTGCTCACTTCACATATTTCATGCAAAAGTATGGTATCAGACAGGGACTAAAATCCCTGTTTCGCTACATAGTATCTCTAAGCCTCAATTTCCTCATCTATAAAAAGGGTATACTAAAGGTGGTTATAACCTAATAGTCTGCTTTTGAGGATTAGATGTGTTTGTACAAAACAACAGACAAGTGGTCAACCCAAAGCTTCTTCCCACACTCCTCCCAGCTTGAATGCATGTAACACCTAGGGCAGAAGGCCAGAGAGTGGGGAGAAGGAAAGGAAAGAGGAGAGGAGGCAAAATCCAATGGCTATCCCCTGAAGCACTGAATAAAATAAGGTGGTCAAAGAGAAGGATCCACTTCCATTTTCTTAACAGTGGAAGTCTCACAGAGGAAAATGGCCAGCGAGGAAAGAATGTCCTGCACAAAGCCCTACCTACTGGCCTCATCTTTGATTCCATCTTAGCTGGGACTCTGGCTTCTCCACCATACATCCCAGAGTTCATAACTTGAGTCCTTCAGCAAACATAAGCCTAAATGTTTCATGATTCAGACTAAGGGTGGAAGCATTCCAGAGCACTGACTCTCAAATGTCCACCCTCTGGTCCAGGTTAGTCACTCTGTGGCATATATGGAATTAAAATGTGGACTTCTAAGTCCTCATCATGTTGGAAAAGATTAATTCCATTTAATAGCAACCGTCATTGAATGTCTCCTGGTTGGGTAGGCCTGTGCTGGCCCCTAGTAAAGAGCTAATGTGCAAGACAAGGTTTCTAACCCAAGGAGCTCAAGTCCACTTGCAGACGAGAGAGGCCTCAGACCTCAATTAACTTGGCCCTCAAGCTAGCCATGCACAAGGTCTGCCTGAGCCTCTCCTGAGACGTCATATGTTGTTAGAAATGAAAATATGGCAGGAAAAAAAGGGATTAGTGAAACAAGGCCTCACCTCTGGGCACCTCTTTTCCCAGAGATAACTCCTCCTGAACACTGTTTCCCTGGAAGCTTTTTTTTTACCTTCCCCCTAGGGCACAGACCCAGGTTGGACAAATCATCAAAATTTAAGATTAAAGGAAAAGGGGAAAGAGGGTGTCTAAGAAACCTGGGAAGGAAGAACAGGGCAGCTTCTCTTTACTCCCACTGTTAACTAAACTAAGTTTCAAGGTCAGATGAATGTTAATGAGACATTCTTTCCATTTCACTCTGTAAGGCCTAATAAAAGTCTGTTCTCAGGCTCTGGCCACCTTCTTTCAATATCCAAACCTAAAATAACCAGGACAAACCAATGTCTTGGTGAGTTTCAGTTGCCGACACTTGATGGGGCTATAACTAGGACCTTGGAATCTTCATTAGCTTTGGAATCCAGTCCCCTGGCTATCGGCCCTGACTGTGAAAGTGAGTCTGTGCTGGAGGTCACTCCATTCTTGATTAGTTCCCACACAGGAGGGTTGACTGGGACACTGGGAGCTCAGGCAGGTTCTATCCCTCTGCTTGGGGACTTTTCCTATAGGGAGACATGCTGCTACCAGGTGGCAGAAATACCATCCAAGGTAGCATGTAGAGCCCATAGAGAAGTTTCCAGCATACCCCTCAGCACCTGTTAAAGGTGCCACACAGGGAGAGACACAGAAAGCATTTCATTGACCCCTTAAACCTGTGGACAACAGGGTCATGAGCACAGGGCTTTGCAAGTGCTCATGAACATACTATGTCACCTGACGCCCCCCAAACAGCAACAATATCAACTAGCATTCACAGAACACTGCCATAAACCTTACACGGATTTTCTTATTTTGTCCCCAAACAGTCCTATCAGAGCAGGTATTATTTTGATCAGATGAGAAAACTGAGATTCTAATGGTTAAGTATGACAGGGAGTAACAAGAGAGGGGCTACTGAGCTGCTACACCTCCTCTCTTATCCTTGCATCACACCTTTACTTCCTCTGAACAGTCCTCTGGAATAGCTCAGTGCTGGCTGACTGCCTCAGTGTTTTCTTAGGTCCACATATTTGAAGGTTTATCCTCTGCCTGATTAGAAGAGTGTCCGGTACCATTTGCAAAACAAAGCACACCATGGATTATAAGACAGAGAATGTCAAAGGTGGAAGGTCATAGAAGAGTGCACTTTAGAGCCGGACAGATTTGGGTCTGAATTCTGACTTTTCCTCATGCTGGCTCCTGACCCCAGATCAATCCCAGTCTCCAAGCTTCATGGCACAATTTTTTTTCTCTTTTCTTGGAGGAAGCAGAATATATATTCTGACACCTGTGAGGGGCTGGACCCCGAGTTACCTAAAACCATGGCAGAAAGGGAAAACAGAAACATTATGAAAATAACTCTTCTTAGTTTTTCTATAAGAAAAGCATCTTTTATTGAACAATCATTATGCTAGGCTGTGTAATGAACACTTGCTCAGCATACTGACAGTTTCTTAGCCCTATAATAGCTCTGCTTGGGTCTACTGTAACACCTGTCCTGCAGAAAAAGACAGTGAGGTTTGAAGACGTTAAATAACTCAAAACTAGTAAATACAGCATTGACTGAAACCCAAACATCACCTCAAATCTACACACTGCACATTTTCATTCCCCTACTTTATGCTTAATCCAATGGGCTGATGCCCTCTGTCCATGCAGAGAACCCATGGAATTCATCAGCCATGCCACACAGCCAAGGTTTCCCTGCTATTCCTCAAGCCTGGTGAACAGGCAAAACTCACCTGGACTAGGTAATCCCTTGGTAAGAGAGGGAGTCGGACATGTTCCATCAACTTGGCCATGTGCTCTAAGCGAGTTTCTTTCTCATAATTGATCCAGGAAATCACAGCTTCAAACACCTGGAAAGAAAAGAGAAAACTTTTAAACAGCCTCCTCAATTTGGAAAACAGAAAAAAAATGTTGCAAGTCATCCACAAAGGTGTTTAATCTCAGACTTGATGCTTAAGGGGCTAGAGAGATGGCTCAGTGGTTAAGAGCACTGGCTGCTCTTGCAGAGGACCTGAGTTCAATTCCCAGCACCCACATGGCAGTTAACACCTGTTCGTAACTCTGATTCCAGGGGATCCAAAGCCCTTTTCTGACCTCCGCCAGCATTGCACAACATGGGCGCGCTTACATACATGCAGGCGATACACTCATGCACATAAAGAAAATAAATAATTTTTTAAAGACCTGATGTTTAAGATTAAATAAAAACAGAAACAGAAAGGCCTTACTAGCTGGCCTTGAAGAAAGCACACACACATACACAGGGGCAAACCTATTATCCCAGATGTATACTCCTGGTTCAATCTAAAATAAAATAAGTTCCACTAGTTATTTAAGGATAGAACTGCAGAGTGATAAAACTGTGAACTAAATATATAGAGTGCTCAAAAGGACCGGAAGTCTTGGGAGGATGTTTTCCACCACCTTGTTTATATCCTAGATAATACAGAATGAAGTCTGTAAGGTTGCCTTCTGTCTAAAGCTGTCTGTGGTGATAAATGTGACACTAAATGACAGAGAAAGACAAAAAAATTCTCCTTGGACTTAACGCCTCTTGACTTAACCTCCTGTGCAAATCAAAACCAACAGGGGAACCTGGAACCCACAGGAGGGGATTTGCACAACGATGAGTCCAAATTCTAACTCCACACCATCATGTATACAGAAAGACAAAATACAGTCCAGAGAGACTACATGTTTGCAACCTTACTGGACACTTTAATAAATATAGCTTTTTTAGGAGAAAAGGAAAGAATGTGACAATATCAATAAAAACAGTAATATGCATACTTTGGGGACTAGAAATAGAAAAAGGTGCAAACAAGTGTCCAAGAGGTTTGCTGAAGCATCGTTGTAGCAGGATCTTTTTTTTTTTTTTTTGAGAACAACCTACAACAGAGGGTCACAAATAGCCGAAGCACAGAGACTAAGAGTCTGAAAAATGCTGGTCCTTGGACAGGACTCCTATATTAAACTACACCCACTCAGGGTTCAGGGATCACTGTGGAAGAGGGGGCAGAAAGATCGTAAGAGCCGGGAAGGAAGCACAACCACATGCAAATAGAGTCCTACAGGCTCCTGGAACCCTGCTCATCTGAATCTACAGCAATGGTGTCAGGATGAACAGGGCCCATGCAAATTCAAACCGACAAAAACCCCAGCATAGAACTGGGTTCCCCAATCTTAGCTGAAGAAATACTGGCAACTGATTACTGCTGGGTGAAAAAGAGCCGATCTTCCTAAAGTGAAAGATTCTAGATACGCCAACTAGACCTCAATAGATGAACTTGCACTGAGGGATGTCTTAGAAAATAACTTGACAGAATAGGCCTTAAGACAAATGACAGAATGTATGAATTCTAGTGGGGGAGCTATGGGAGGGTGCCAGTGGGGAAGGGGTACAAAGATGATTAGGATTGATTGAGATGTTCCGTATGCAATACATACACAAAAATTTAATTAAAAAAAGAACAACCTAAAGACCACTAATGGAAAAATTGGTTTCAATTGTTAAAAGGAATAATCTGAGATAAGAAAATGCCTGAAGACTAACAATGTCTGTATCTACCTGGTGTGAGCCTACTTGTGAAGCTTTTGTTGCCAATATTCAGGACAACGCAAAAATCAAAGCGAATACTGGAGAAACGAGAGCCGCACTACATCGTGGGGAGGGAAGGATAACTAGGAAGGGCTGCAGGAAATTGCTCACTGTATGAACATGCAATTTAACACAGTGAGCATTGTATGGTATATCTCTTTGTCAGAATTAATCCAATTGTGCTGGGGTGGTAGTGCCCTCCTTTAATTCCAGCCCCAGAAAGCAGAGGCTGGTAGATCACTGTGAAACAGCAGCCTGGGGTGGTTTATTAGAGAGCACCAGGCTAGTGGGGGCTACATAGTGAGACCCTGTCTCAAAGAAACAAACAAAAATTCATCAAATTGTATAGTTAGAATGTATACATTTCAGTATTGTGAAAACTATGCCTCAATATTAAACAGTGTAGGTTTTAAAAACAGTAATAGATCAAAAGCACAAAAAAATAAATAAATAAAAAACACTCTAGCCGGGCATGGTGGCGCACGCCTTTAATCCCAGCACTCAGGAGGCAGAGGCAGGCAGATCCCTGTGAGTTCAAGGCCAGCCTGGTCTATATGGTGAGTTCCAGGACAGCTGGGGCTACAGGGAGACCCCGTCTCAAAAAAGCCCCCCAAAAAAAAAAAAAAAACTCTACTTTAGAAAGTATCACAAGGGTTTTCTATAAAGAAAATGAATAATTAGTAAATATAGAAAGAAACACTGAGAAAAAACATTTTGTAACCACCACTATAACAACTGGTTCAGAAAAACATCAATGGATGCTAAAATTAAAAACTGTTCAGGAACAAGATATTCTGTTTCCAAAGTATCATCCCAGAGATTACATATTACTCATAAATGGGCAACACACACTTGGACCGATGCTACCTTAGACTAAGGGTCAGATTTACTACCAGCAATAGGACAAGCTCATATTCTTGATTGTCATTTAATGGGAGGGATAAAGCATTCCCAATGTAGTATTTTTTCCTAAAATGCTTAACCTGAATATTTCAATGAAGAAACAATTAGACAAATCTATGTTTGAAACATTCTACAAAATGGCTGTACTGGATTCTTCAAAATTTAATATTTGGAAAGAACAATAATAAAAATTAAGGTGATGGCTAGAGATTATTAAGATTTGGCGATATGACATCTAAAACCAAGGCGTAACCCTTGATTTGTTGTCAATTAAAAAGAAATAGCTACAAAGAAAATTAAGGAATTATAAAAATTGCTACAAAGGACTAATGGGGGCATTAGGAACATGTGAATACTGACTACATGTTAGGTAATATTGCTGTATCCGTGTTACAGTTCTTTAACATGATAATAGTCTCATGGTTAGAAAAGAATTTTGGCGTTCTTAGGAGCGCACACTAAGATCCTGGACTGAAGTGTTATGATAGCTGAAATTTATTATCAAATGGTCTAGCAAAGAGAAAGACTGATTTTGCAGAGAGAAGAAGATGAGGCAAACTGTTAACTGGTGGCAAGATATAGATGTGATTTCTTTCAAACATCTCTTTAGGTTTGACATTTTCAAAATAAAAACTGGAGAAAGAAAAAACATCATCCCTTAGGGGAAAAGGAGGGACAACAAGTCCACACTATGGCACAAAGTTGAAATGACTGCTTCATCTATCTGCGGGTTCAAATTTTCTTAATCTAAATATTTTGTGTTAAAATAGTAATGATGCTTTTCATCTAAAACACCGCATCCTATTTTTCAGGTCAGGTGAGGCATAACTTGAATTGGGCAAGGAATCATAAGAGAATCTATCAGCAGAGGGAAAACAAAGAGAACAGAATGGGATGATGAGGAAAGCCTGATCAGTGTATATTAAGTTGTAGTTAGGTCTCAGTAAGAAGTTCTGATTATCTAAGGAGTAGCTCTAGGTAATAATGATGGACCATACATTTCAAGAAAGGATTTTTAGTTTTTCACAATAAAGAAATCATAAATGTGTGAGGGGGAAGATATGTTTACTCTGACTTGAATATTGCACAGTGTCTGTATATATTTAAATACCAGATAATAACATATATGTACAGTTTTATGTTTTATGTGTTTAAAATAAATGTTTTAATTTTCTGGTATTTTTTTATTTAATAGCCATGTGATTAGAAGAAGCATTTCATTACAGCTTTAACATATTTAGTAACAATTTCCAGAACAAGGATACATCTCTTTCAAAAGTGGCTGTAAATTTTTAGGTTCAAAGTTGAATTAATATGGTAATACAATATTGAACACAGTATAAACCCTGTAAGACATAAAATTGAATGAGTTTTTACCCTTTAAAGAAGATCTTCATTTCATTTTAAAATATGCTGTTTCCTACATTTTTAATGTTACTAACACTTAGATATTTGAACGTGTGTTTAATCTCTATGTATCTGATTCTTACTAGTCACGGTTACACTCAGATCCTTGGCACCTGAGTATGGATATAAAGTCATCAGGTAGATTTCAATGGTAATGTTTATCACCCCTACTAATTAACATGAAGTAAATTTTTATGCTTCTTCCTCAAACGTAAGCCTTTTTTTTCATTTGTTCATTTTTGTGTGTGTACATATCAAACAGAACATCCCACACAACCTTATTCATCTATATACTCACTTCCCAAATGGCACCCTCCCATAGCCACACACACACACACGCACTGGAGCCCATATACTCTGCCATCCCCGTTACTGTCCACTGTGTTGTCGGCGCCCCCAGCCATTCCCCAGTGCTTGTCCATCTGCTGAATCTAGTCAGCCTATCTAGAGAGCCTTGTTTTAGGAATATCAGCTGTTCCTCAACTAGCAGCAATCGGTTGTCAATATTCCATTAGATAAGATTGGGGTCTGCTGTTCATTTTCCCAGTTTTATGCTGAGTTACTGTCTGGGAGTCTTTTGGGCCACCCTGGCCAATAACTCAAAGGAAGGTATCTCCTGTCTGGCATTGTTTCTTCTTATGTAGCCTTTAGCTATACATATGGACTCTTAAGTTATATTGACCCCATTACTCTTTGGTTATACTTTCCTTTGGGTGTTTAAGACCCTACAATTGGCCCAGATAAACCAAGTTATTTTTACTCTTAAGGTTGTTTGAGGATCTGTTCCTCAGGGGTCACATGGGCTTGGGAGGATCCCCTGGCTCCATTTTTTACCAGTTCCATCTATGTGAAGATAAGTCAAAAGCCCTGCTCAACCATGGCTGGCTTCACTTGGAAGCATGGAGGAAATGTTCCTCTGTGTTGACTCTCCTCTTTGTAGACTGGACACTGGTTCAGGTCCATCTGGTAAGGTCTCCACAGCCTCCTTGATCAAGAGGACAGGTGACTCACCACAGTTACAGGCCATTTTGAGAGATGCTCATAGTCCACTGGAATTTAGTCAACCAAGGAAGGAAAGGAGCAAAAACAGTCCTTTATGTCCCTCTGTCCAAATTAGTCCTGATAATATGGCTGATAACCATCCAAGAAGGTTAGTTCCACCAGTCTGGCACTTTTAATTACCATGGGCCATGTAGATAAAGCTTGAACAAAGACCAAACACTCTCAGATAAACCTTGCCTTTGTCAGTAGGTAGTTGGACTAATATGGTTCCCTCTGGTTTTTTTTAAACTAGCTAGCCATTATTTATCGCTCACATTGTCTAACCCTTCCACCATGGTTTCCCCATTTAAGGTACCCCCATTTTTCCCATTTCTCCCTTAATAATACTCTTTTCCTATGGTTCCCACCTCTCTTGAGCTCCTTCTTTCCCTTTATCCCCTAGGTTCCTTGTATAACCTTCCTTTCCCCCTCTCCTTAAAATAACCCCACTTTTTTATCCATATCTCCCTTATTAAGGCCTGTTTCCTACTGTTCTTCTCTTTCAGATTCTTTCTTTTCCTTTACTTCCCTGGTTCCTTTTCACTATCCTGGTTCCTGTAGTTATGTCTGATACATATTCACTTATAAGGATTTGGTGCTAGGATCCACTATGAGGGAGAACATATACCGCTTATTTTGTTTGTTTGTTTGTTTGTTTTCTGAGTCTGTGTTACTTCACTTAGTATAACAGTTTCTAGTTCCATCCATTTACCTGCAAATTTCATGATTTCATCTTTCTTTACTGCTGAGTAAAACTCCATCATATAAATGAACCACATTTTCATTATCCGCTCATCAGTTGAGGGACACTAGGTTCCTTCCATCTCTTAGCTATTATGAAAAGAGCAGCAACAAACATGGATATACAAGTGTCTCTGCAATAGGACAAGTTCCTTAGGTATATGCAAAGAATTGGTATAATTGGTCAGATGGTAGGTTCATTTGTAGTTTTTAAAGAGTTCTCCACACTGCTTTCCATAGGGGTTGAACAAGTTTGCAGCCCCACCAGCAGTGGATGAGTGTTCCCCTTTCCCCACATCCTCTACAACATTTGGTAAAATTTGTTCTTGATCTTAGCCAGTCTGACTGGGGTAAGATGAAATCTTAAAGTGGTTTTAATTTGCATTTCCCTAATTACTAGTGATGTTGAACACCTTTTAAGATGTTTCATAGCCATCTTTATTTCCTCTTTGAAGAACTCTCTGTTCAGCTCCTTAGCCCACCTTTTAATTGGGTTACTTCCTTTCTTGATTGTTTTTTTGAGTTCATCATATATTCTGGATGTTAAACCTCTGTCAGATGTGTCGCTGGTGAAGATTTTCTCCCATTCTGTGGGCTTTCTCTTCAGTTCCTTGGTTGCTTCTTTTGATGTACGGAAACTTTTTAGTTTAATGAGGTCCCATTTGTTGATTCTTGATCTTGTTTCCTGGGCAGTTAATGTCCGGTTTAGAAAATCCTTTCCTACACCTATATCCAGTAGGTTATTGCCAATGTTTTCTTCTAACAGTTTCAGAGTTTCAGGCTTCACATTGAGGTCTTTGATGCATTTGGAGTTGACTTTTGTGCCACGTGAAAGATAGGGGTTTAGTTTCATTCTTCTACAGGCGGAGATCCAGTTTTTCCAGCACCATTTGCTGAACATGCTGTCTTTTCTCCAGTGAATGTTCTTGGCCCCTTTGTCAAATATCAGGTGGATGAAATTGCATGTACTCATATTTGGGTCTTCGGTTTTGATCCATTGATCTATGGGTCTATTTTTGTACCAGTACTATATTGTTTTTATGACTATAGCTCTGTAATGCAGTTTAAAGTTTGGTATAGTAATCCCCCCACCATTGCTCTTAGTGTTCAGCATTGCTTTGGCTATCTGAGGACTTCTGTGCTTCCATATGAGACTTAGGATGTTTCTTTCTAATTCTGTGAAGAATGTCATGGGGATTATGATTGGCATTGCATTGAATCTATAAATGGCTTTTGGTAGGATGGTCATTTTCACAATATAAATTCTTCCAATCCATGAGCACGGGAGGTCCTTCCATCTTCTGATGTCTTCCTCAGTCTCTTTCTTTAAAGATTTGAGTTGTTCACTGTAGAGGTCTTTAATGTCTTTGTTCAAGTTTATTCTGAGATTTTGTGAATGGGAGTGTTTTTATGTACTCTTTCTCCAATTGCTTGTTACTGATATATAGAAAGTCTACTGATTTCTGTAGATTAATTTTATAATCTGCCACTTTACTGAAAGTGTTCATCATTTTTAGGAGTTTTCTGGTAGAATTTTTGGCATCTTTTAGATAATATATCATCTGCAAAAAGAG
>NW_008337053.1:3118952-3119564 GCF_000622305.1 Nannospalax galili | reverse complement strand
ATGGAACTACCCCTGCATCTCTGAAATAAAGCCAACTTGATCATGGTGGATGATCTTTTTGATGTGTGTCTGAATGTGGTTTTCAAGTATTTTATTGAGAATTTTTGCATCTATGTTCATAAAGAATATGGGTCTGTAGTTTTCTTTTTTGGTTGTATTTTTACCTGGCTTTGGTATTAGAGTGAGGCTGGCTTCATAGAAAGAATTTGGAAGTTCTCCCTCCATTACTATATTTCTGAATAAATTAAGTAGTATTGGATGTAGATCTTCTTTAAATATCTGATAGAATTCTGCTGTAAATCCATCTGATGCTGGCCTTTTTTTAGTCAGGGGTTTCTGTATTACTGTTTCAATTTCTTTTTGTGTTATGGGTCTGTTTAAGCTGTTAATCTCTTCTTGGTTTAGTTTTGGTGGTTCTCATGCCTTTAGATATCCAGCCATTTCTTTTAGGTTTTTAAAGTTAGTAGCATATAGGTTTTTAAAGTATTCCCTTATAATGTTTGTATCTTTCTGGTGCCTATTGTAATGTTTCCCCTTTCATTTCTGATTTTATTGATTTGGAGGTGCTCTTTCTTTCTTTTGGTTAACTGGGCTAGCAGTCTGTCAATCTTG
>NW_008337053.1:3117453-3118549 GCF_000622305.1 Nannospalax galili | reverse complement strand
TTTGTGCCCCAGTACAAGGTCGATTTTGGAGAAGGTTCCATGGGGTGCTGAATACAAAGTATATTCTTTGGTGCTTGGGTGGAATATTCAGTAGATGTCTGTTAGGTCCATTTGATATATGGTATTGTTTAATTCAGATGTCTCTGGAGACAGTAGGGTATTGAAGTTCCCTACTATTAATGAGTTGGGATTAATCTGGATCTTAAAGTCTTGTAGTAGTGCTTTTATGAAGTTGGGTACACCAGAGTTTGGTGAATATATGTTCATGATTGTAATATCTTCTTGGTTTATTGTTCCTTTGATCAGAATGAAGTGGCCATCTTTGTCTCTTCTGATTAGTTTTAAAGTTAATTTTATCAGATATTAGAATTGTAATGCCTGTTTTTTTCTTAGTACCATTTGCTTGGTATATTTTTTTCCATCCTTTCACTTTAAGGTATTGTCTGTCCTTGAAAGTGGGATGAGTTTCTTGCAGATAAAAAAAGAAGGGTTTTGTTTCTTAGTCCATTCAACTAGTCTGTATCTTTTGACTGGGGTGTTCAGTCCATTAATATTTAAAGTTATTAATGAAAGGTGTATACTGAATCCTGTCATTTTTATTTCTGTTCACATTCTTGATATAGCTGTGCATTTCCACAGTTATACCTTCATTGTATTTCCTTCCATAACCCCTTGTGTATAGTCATTTCTTTCTTCAGCTCTTTGTATTGCTTCAAGAACTCTCTGAAGGGCTGGTTTCGTGGACATGAATTCTTTCAGCCTATTTATGTCATGGAAGGTTTTTCTTTCCCCTTCAACTATGAAAGACATTTTGGCTTGGTAAAGTGATCTGAGTTGGCATCTGTAGTCATTTAGTACTAGGAATACTTTGGTCCAGACTCTTCTAGCTTTCATAGTTTGCACTGAAAAGTCAGCTGTAATCCTACTGGATTTTCCTTTATATGTGACTTGTTTCTCTTTTGTGGGTTTCAGTATTGTCTATTTGTTTTGTACATTTAGTGTTTTTACACTGATGTGCCGTGGAGAGTTTCTTTTCTGGTCCTGTCTCTTTGGTGTTCTATATGCTTCTTGTATTTGTATGGGCAAGTCTGTCTTT
>NW_008337053.1:3108078-3117421 GCF_000622305.1 Nannospalax galili | reverse complement strand
CAATTCCTGCATATTCCATTCTTGTGATTTCTTAAATTTTTCATAATCTTTGCTTGAGTGGTCTAGTTTGTCCGCTTTATCTTCCAGTATTGATACTCTGATTTCCATTTCATTCATCCTATTGGTGAGGCTTTCTCCTGTTGTTTTTAATTGGCTTACTGAGTGTTTCACTTCCTTCTTCATTTCAGCCTGAGTATTCTTCAATATTTCTAGCTCTTTTCTGAATTCATTCAGAAGCTTATTCCTATCTTCCTTCAATTCTTTGATTTCTTTTTTTTGTGTGTTCTTTAAATTCACTGAATTCTTTTATCATGTTTATAATTGTTCTTTTGAGTTCCACGACCTGTGTTATCTCTAGGGAGTTCTCATTGTTCTCCTCTAGAGGACTATTGGTATTTGATGAGGATATATTATTTTGGGTTTTCATGTTATTATTTTTTCTCTGTGACTTTGACATGTGGATCTCTTCCATAGTTTCTGATTCTTGTGTGAGACTCAAGCCTTCCTTTGTTGAGTTTAGATCTGCTTCTTTTTGCAAACTTTATGTGTCTTTGTGGTTTACTTGTTGGGCATGAAAATCTGGCTGGTCTAGGCTTCAGGTTCTCTCTTTTGATTTTATACTGGAGTGGCCTAATTGCTTTTGTCTTCAGGAGTTCCCACAGAGGCCCAAGTCAGATGAGGCTCAGATGCTTTCAGGCTTTCTCCTAAGCTCTGGATCCCTCCATGAAGATCCTGCCCTCAGGAATTTGGGGGCTGGGCTGGCCTGGGAGTAGGGCCAGGAAAGATGCTGGTCTCAGGAAGCTGGTGGCTGTGCCACCCAGGAACACAAAGGGAGGTGGGGACAGGAAGAAGCTCTGAGGGCTCCTGAGGACTACTGGGAGGAACTGGGTTGGTCTGGATGTAAACAATCAGGAAGCAGTGGTGGCACTGGGAGGTGAGGTTAGCCCTGTGTCTTGGGTGCCAAGACAAGAAATGGGCCTGTACCCAGGCTAGGAGGAGAGATGCAATGGGGAGCTGGGAGGGTGAACGAGGCTGGGGGAGTCAAGGCATGGTGGGCGTGCTGGACTTACTCAGGGACAATGCTGGCACCAGGACACTGGAGGCTGTGCAACCCAGGAAGCAAAAGGAGGTGAGGGTGGGACCAGGCCCATAGGGCTCCTGGGGACCAGGAAAGGTGCTGGCAACCAGGACGCCCAGAGGCTGTGCAGCCCAGCGAAGTAAAGGCAAATGTTTTAATTTTTTAATGTAACAGAGCATAACAAAAGAAAAGGGGCCATATATTCGTTTCTGAATAAAATAACATGCCTGTTAAGCATAAGCACAGAAATCCACTTTGCTTAGTACATTTTAAAATTTTTAAACCCAAAATATTGTTGTTCTTTATCCATAATATCATTTTCTGGTACATAATATTCACTCAAATACTCCTGTCAGTGAATGAAAGGATAAGTGAGTTTAGATCAACCCTGTAAGGAAGAGATGGAACCTGGCCAGGCTGGAAAGACAACAGGACTAGAACAGCATGGAGCTGGAATCTTGGTAGGTAGGGCAGAGACAGATGGGAAAGTCTGGCTCCTTTGAAATAGGTGGTAGGCAGGAACATTCCACCTGCGTGTATTATCCACACCTCTTCCTACTCCCCTTTACTAGACTGAACTTTTACAGGATGAGACCTGAACCTGCTCTGCCTGCACCTCCTCCCACTGTGCCCTAGAGCACAGCACCAGTGGATGCTTGACAACCAATGAACTACAGGCTCTTGAGTAGGTAGAGTTGATTCATGGATCACGTTCTTCCCCAGCAAACAGCTTAAACTTTGCTTTAAATGCTAAAAAGTAAGCTGAATCTTTCAAAGTCAATACTTAACCTTATCTTTTCTTTGTTTGACTAATCTAACTGGTTCCACTTAATTGCACTGTTTACCTACTCAGCTGTGAAAACCACAGCATTCAGAAATAACAGTGACCTTCTCAGTAGTTAGAGACCATGGATTTCCTTCATTTGAACTTCACGTTTGAAAAGGAAACAAGCTAACACACTTTCAAATTGCTTTAGCCTTGAATATACTTCAAGTCATTCCTAATGGAGGTAATTCTGATCGAGGACCTCCTCACAGACCTCATCTTCCTGAATTTTCATGACAATCCAATGAGTCAATACTCCAACCCTTTATCGATTTTTCCAAGTCCCAGAACTGGAAAATGGCAGATGTGTGATCCACACAAGCCCAACTCCAATGCTCCAATGCTCTTCCCCATTAGTCTTAGCTGCCTCTGAAATGTCTACTAGCAGGGTTTAGCAAACTACAACCCAGCCTTTACCAAATCCAGCCTTTACCTGTTTTGTAGATCAATTCTGACTGGAATACAGCCACACTCATTCAGACTCTAGGCTGCTTTCTTGCTACATAGCAGACATAAGAATCTACAACCCACAAAGCCTAAGATACTGACTGCCTGCCCTGCAGATAAAAAGTCCATAAATCCGCACTCTGTAAAATCTAAGCCAAGACCCAGGGCTTCAGTCCCGGAACAGAGTAATGTTTTCTCAAGTGATAATATTTTCATGTGTCACATAATGAAGCAGTCAGCTGTGCACAAGGCACATTATGAGTTTCACTTTGAAAGAAATAGCATCATTCCCTCACAGATTTATGCCACTGAGCCCATTTCTTGTATGCTGTGAGGGCAGAAGAGTTGGAGACAGCTTTCATCATTCCAGACCCTCCATCCACAGGCATAAGCACAAGTCTTAGCCAGAGACCACCTTATGAATCTCATCTTCATCTCATCTTCCTACCCTTGCACTCTAACTAGACAGGGAGCCATGCTAGGCTAAGACCTACATACCTCAAGAAGAAAAAAAAACCACGAAACATGCTGTGAGGGCAGAAGAGTTGGAGACAGCTTTCATCATTCCAGACCCTCCATCCACAGGCATAAGCACAAGTCTTAGCCAGAGACCACCTTATGAATCTCATCTTCATCTCATCTTCCTACCCTTCCACTCTAACTAGACAGGGAGCCATGCTAGGCTAAGACCCACATACCTCAAGAAGAAAAAAAAACCACGAAACAAAAAAACAAGGGCCACCAGTTAAGACCACTGACTGCTCTTGCAGAGGACCGGATTTCAATTCCCAGCACCCACATGGTGGCTAACAACCATCCATAACTCCAGTTATAAGGGAGTCTAACACCTTCTTCTGACCTCCACGGGCATTGCGCAACATGGGTACACTTACATGCATGCAGGCAATATACTCAAACACAAAAATAAAGATAATAAAATTGTCAAAAGAAGTTCAAGATATTGAGAGCTTGGTAATAGCAGACAAGAAGCTACCTCTGTGTGATCCACTTAATAAAGTCAGGAAGTTGCCAAGCTATGTTACTGAGACTCCCTAGTGCCTATGATCTAGTTCTGACTTCCCTGGATCACAGGGATCTTATCCCTTCCCAGATCTGCACATCTCTCCAGGCTTGGCAAGGTGAGTCCCCTCTGCCATCCTAGCTTTCAGGCTAGCTTGCATCTCCAGGATCCTTCCCTGCCCCAGACTTGTGGTTCTGAGCCCCCATTCCTCAGACTTCCCTGCACCCCACCACTTGAGCTCTCTGTACCCCAGATGTGCAAGTTCCCAGCCTAACCTATCAGCCAACCTGTTCAGCTAGCAGTCCCCATGCTACCCTGGTGATCCAGGCCCCTGTGCAATCAATTCTGGAATTTCAACTCAAAAGTTGTACAAATCTGTACCTCAACTGAGATCACTTTTTTCATCCCATTTGCACATTAACAATAAAGTGACTCCCAAGATGAACACCAAACACTACTCATGGGCCATAACCTGAAAAGTTGGAAAAACAGCAGAAATACCAACACACATTCAACAAAGATCAGATCACTTACCTGTATCAAGGAACACCAACAACACAAGTCTAAATTCCTAGATTTTATTGAAAAAACACAATCAAGGGGCTGGAAAGATTGCTCAGTGGTTAAGAGCCCTGGCTGCTCTTACAGAGAACCCAGATTAGATTCCCAGAACCCACATGGCAGTTAACAACCATCCATAACTCCAGTTCCAGGGGGCACAACACCCTCTTCTGACCGTCACAGGCATTGCATGACATGGGTGCACTTACATGCACGCAGGCAATACACTCATACACATAAAATAAAATAAATAAATAAAATATTTTTGGAAAAAACAATCAGCATGAATAGCAAGGTAATATGCCTACTATAGAAACTAACACCTCCATCATAATGTTTCCTGAGAATGTCAACCCAGTGAATGCACAAGATAATGATCTCAAAATAGCAATTATAAATTTGTTCAAGGAATTCAAAGGGAATATGAATAGAAATCTGAATAAAGACCATGAATCACACACACAAGAAAAACAGTTGAATGAAATTACTAAACAATTCAAAACATGAAATTAGAATTCAATAAAGAGAGTCTCTAAAGACAAGCCAAACAAATAAAACTTAAAATAAAAAACTCAGGAACTCAGACAAAAAAAAGTTCATAGGAAAGAAGCAAAAATGAAGTGGAGGAAATGGAACAGAGAATAACAGATCCTGAAGGAAAATGAGGGAATGGGTCACTCAGTCAAGGAAAATGTTAACTCTAAGATAACCCAGGAACAGAATATGCAAGACCTCTGGAACACTGTAAGAAGATAAAGCCTACAAATCATAGGCATAGAAAAAGGAGAATAAACCCAGGTCAAAGGCCCAAAAAATATTTTTAATAAAATCATAGGAGTTGTGGTAACAGATGGCTGCTGGGGGTGGGGGTACAGTCTCTTTCAAGGATTGGAGTCTTGGCAAGCTAACCAGGCTCCAGTGGATGGACCCACACTGAAGGACTGAAGGATATTTAGGGACCTCAATTAGACTCTATAGGCCTCTCTCTCTCTCTCTACATATATATGTATATATACGTACATTAAATTGTGTGCAGGTAGTAAGGGGTGGTACCTATGGGGAAGGGATCTAAATACCACAAAATTGCATTGTACGGTAATTGAAAATTTTCAATATAAAATTTTTTTAAAGATAAAGAGCCACTATACGATATAATAGACTCTATTTCAAAGAGGTAAACATACAGAGCTTTGGAAACTCACGAATTTAGTGCTAGAACAGCTGGAATGTGTCTAGGAAAGCTGAGCTGGATACAGCTCCAGCTGTGCCTCTCTGGAGTGCGACCTCTGCTGGCCACACTTAGAGTAGCAGTCTGTGGGCTCGGCATGCTCTCTAGCTCTCCAGACTTTCCATATCTGATGTTGTAATTAAAGGTGGCCCCCAAGCGTGCTGGGAGTATGGAGAGCTACTACAACACTGAGGTCTGTTACAGATAGAGAGCGGAAGAGGAAAAAAAAAACACCATCCTAAAGGCCACATGAGTCTTTTTGGATGGGTGGTTAGCAGTGGACAGGAATCCCATTGTGGCACTCTGTATGATTCAGACGGTAGTGGCCAGGCACCATCTTGAGAGGGATCTTTTGTTTGAAAGTAAGCTACCCAGCCAGGCGTGGTGGCGCACGCCTTTAATCCCAGCACTCAGGAGACAGAGGCAGGTGAATCTCTGTGAGTTCAAGGCCAGCCTGGTCTACATAGTGAGTTCCAGACCAGCTGGGGCTACAGGGAGACCCTGCCTCAAAAAGACCAAAAAATTAAAATAAAATAAAGTAAAATAAAATAAAATAAAACGTAAACTACCCTGAGGGTCTGAGAAAGGGAATAACCATAAACCATGGCTCCTGAATTTAACTTGCCATAGCCCTAAGGTGAGGGGACTGTCCTGGGAGATAGGGAGAGGAGGTGCGCACAGTGGGAGGATAGGATGCTGATCAAACAGCTTGGCTCAGTTGTAACCCCAGCTTTGGTGGCCAGAATTCCAGTCCATCAGTGGAGAATAACACTGGAGTTTGATAGTCTTAAGCCTGAGGTACAATGAATGGGTGAGACAACCTCTTGGAGGCACCCAGCTGCCATTTGCTGCTGTAGGTCTTGGCGGTGCTGACGTCCATCTCCCGAGCCTGGTGATTAATACTCAGGAAACCTTGAAACATGAAGGCAGATCCTCCACCTCAGTGCTGTAGTTACTCCCCTCGTTCCCAGTGCACTTGAGAGATAGCCCTAGTTAAAACATCAATCACCTCAGAGGGTAAGATATGGAGAGTCTTGGAAGGGTCAGAGAACCTGCCCAGTTTACAGACTGCAAAACCAAGTGTGGCCAGCAGAGGTCCCTGGTAAGCAAGGAAAGGATGATACGAAAGTGAAGACAGCTCTGGTGGATATCTGGTATCTGACTTGTATAGGCTCAACAACATAAACCACGGGAAAGCCAAGAGTTCACAAGCTCAAGGACCCTTCCCAGGAGCTGGAAGTCCTGGGAATGGAGCTACTCCATTAACTCATCTTTTCCCTCCTTGTGCTTCCTTTTTCCCCTTTTACTACACTTTTAGCAGTAGCTTTACTTTATTATATTTTAAACGTGTATTTTTTAATTTTTTATTTATTATTTTTTTGTACGTGTATGCATGTATTGCCCACATGTAGGTGAGTGTACCCGTGTTGTGCAATGCCCGCAGAGGTCAGAAGAGGCTGTCGGATCCCCTGGGACTGGAGTTACGGACAGTTGTTAGCAGCCATGTGGGTGCTGGGATTCGAACCCGGATCTTCTGCAAGAACAACCAGTGTTCTTAACCGCTGAGCCATCTCTCCAGCCACAATATGTATGTATTTTTAATTCCCCTTCATACATTTATCTAACTTTATGTGTTTCTTCACTATTGGGCAACCTTTTTTCTCTCCCTTTCTCTCCTTTAGTATGAATCTTTCATCTTTATTTTGTATTATTTTGTTTTGATTTGATCTGATTTTGAGACAGGGTCTCACTATGCAGCCCTGGCTGTTCTGGAATATGCTAAGTCGACCAGTCTGGCCTCAGACTCACAGAGACCTGCCTGTCTGTGCTGCCTGGGTGCTGGGATTAAAGGTATGTACTACTATACCCAGCACCTTTCCTTTTTTCTGTCTACTATACTTTTAATGGTATTTTTCTTGATCTTATTTTTTTATTTTTTTAAACTCATTTTTTATTGTTTATTCTCATTCTTATGTTGATTTCAAACTTTGTCATTTTTAGAAATTCTTTTATTCCTTTATTTTTCTCTCTTCCTCCTCCTCCTCTTCCTCCTCCCCGTCCTCCTCCTCTTCCATCTTGTCCTCCCTGTAGTTTTTCGAATCCCTTGCTCTTTTTACCTCCCCTCTAGAATATTCTTCTCTGTGCCTCTTCTTTTTCCTTTGTCTTTAACCTTGCTTCTCCTCTAGTTTCCTCTTTTCCGTGCCTCCTTCATTTCATTCATTTATTATTTCCACATTTACCCTAAATAATTTTTAACTCCATTGTACAATCTGCACCAGTGTTCCCATAGATTTCAATCCGTTTTAAGTGTGCTTCTATATCTTGTAAGGTTTGATGTTGTTGTTATAACAATTGTTTTTCTCCTCTCTGGGTGGTATTGAAGACTGAGCTTCCAGGAGTAGGCTAGTGATAAAACCGGTGAGATGACTTAGCTGTTAAAGGTGCTTGCCAACAAGACCACTGATCTGAGTTCAAGTCCTTGAATCCACAGGATAGGAGAGAAGTGTCCATCACAAATTGTCTTCTTTTTTTTTTTTGGCTCACAAGTTGTCTTTTAACCTTCACACACATGCCATGGCATACATGCCAACACACACGCACACATACAATAAATAAAATAAATAAACAAATAAATAAATAAATAAAAAGATTTAACCAGGCATGGTGGAGCACACCTTTAATCCCAGCACTCAGGAGGCAGAGGCAGGCGGATCTTTGTGAGTTCAAGGCCAGCCTGGTCTACATAGTGAGTTCCAGGACAGCTGGGGCTACAGGGAGACCCTGTCTCAAAAAGACAAAAAAAAAAGATATAAAGAGTACACTGGTGAATAAGAAAACCCCCAAATAAAATTACTAGACCTGTCTAAGCCAATGGGTTCACAAATATTAACACCAGAAATATAAGAAACATGAAAAACCAAGGCAGCATAACTCCCCAGCTACAAATCCGAAGATACGGAAACAGGTAAAATGCCAGATGAGGATTTTGAGTGTACCAGTACACATAATCTGTGACCTCAGAGAGGGTCCAAACAATCAAATGAACTTAATCCAGGACCTGGAGAGGAAGTCAGCCTCAAAGAGGGAAGAGTCACCAAACAGTTGAGGAAAAAGCAACATGCATGAAGAAGTTAACAACAGAGAACACTGCGGCAGGGAAACTGAGGTTTTGAAGACAAACCCAAACAGAAATGTTGGAAGTGAAACAATCAAATAAAACACACAATGGAAATCGTCACCAGTAGACTCAACCAAGTAGAATAAAGGCTGTAAGTACTGGAGAAAAGGGCTGAGGGAGTATTACATCAAAACATCAATAAAGGGACTGGAGAGATGGCTCTGCAATTAAGACCACTGACTGTTCCTGCAGAGGACCTGGGTTCAGTTCCCAGCACCCACATGGTGACTAACAACTGTCTGTAACTCCAGTTCCAGGGGATCTGGAACCACTTATGACCTCCACAGACATTGCACAACACAGGTGCACTTACATACATGCAGGCAATACACTCATACACATAAAATAATAAAAAATAATAAAGTATCTTTAAAAACATCAATAAAAAAGATAATAATGACCAAAACATCAAAGAACTTTGGGATATAATCAAGAGATCAAACCTAAGAACCTACAGGATAAAGGAAGGAACTGAGATTAAAAACTAAAGGCATAGGGAATCTATTCAATGAAATTATGATAGAACGTTTCCCAAATGTAGACAAAATGAACATCTAAACATAAGAGGCATTTAGAGTCTCAAAGAGACATTACCAGAAGAGCTGTCTCTATGTCATATAGTGAATATATCAAAAAATAAGGAAATAATATTTAAAAATGGTCAGAGGGAAATTTCAACACCTACAAAGGCAAACACACCAGTGTAACGTCAGATTTACCATTAACCTAAAAACTGGGAAATGTATTTCAGGCCCTGAAAGTAAATAACTGCCAACCAAGATTGCTAAATTCAGCCAAGCTGTCTTTTAAAATTGATAGAGAAAGGGCCTGTGAGATGACCCAGTGGATAAACGTGCTTCTTGATAAGCCTGACAACCCGAGTTTGATCCCCAGGACCCACACAGTGGAAAGATTGAATTGACTTACTGAAATTGTCCTCTGACCTCCACACGTGCACCAAGCAGACACACACACATGAATAAAATAAAAAGCGATTTTTTTAA
>NW_008337053.1:3086608-3107228 GCF_000622305.1 Nannospalax galili | reverse complement strand
AGAGACTGAACAATACATTGTTGACCGGTCCACAAGGAAACCACAGAGGAAATCGGGGAAGACATTTTAAAATCCCTTGAATCAAATGAAAATTAAAGTAGAACTTACAAAAGCTTTTGGGATAGAACCAAGGCAGCTCTAAGAGGGAAGTTTATAGCCATGAGTATTTGCATTAAAAAGTCATAGAGCCAGGCACGGTGGTGCACGCCTTTAATCCCAGCACTTGGAAGGCAGACGAAGGCAGATCTCTGTGGGTTCGAGGCCAGCCTGGTCCCCATAGTGAATCCAGGTCAACTGTGGCTACAGGGAGACCCTGTCTCAAAAAAAAAAGAAAGGCATAGAGATCTCAAAGCAACAACCTAATGATTCAAAAACAAGAAAACCCAAAAAGAGTAAGTGGGAAGAAATCATAACGATCAGGTCAGAGATTGATGAAATGAAGACCGAGAGAACAGTACGCAGCGTCAGCCAGACAGAAAGTTGATTCTTTGAAAAGACAAGGAACATTGATTCATTCGTAGCCAAATTAAACAAGCAAAGCAAGACACAAATTAATAAAGATTAAAGATGTTACAACAGATTCCAATGAAATCTAGAAGATCATTAGGCAATACTTGGAAAATTTATATTCCAAAAACCTGGAAAATTTTAAAGAAATAGATAAATTCCTAGACATATATGACCTACAAAAATTATAATAAGAGGATATAAACAACATAAACAGATGCATAACAAGCAGTGGAGTTGAAGCAATAGCAAAATACCTTCCCACAAAGAAAAGTCCAGGTGTTGTACAGGACTGACCTTCAAATCTGACAGGTGCCATCTTCCTGAGTTGAGCTGTGCCTGCTTGCCAAAGATCCTCACAGCTGAGCTTGTTGACTGTACACACACACACACACACACACACACTTGCATAGAAGGAGGGGCAGGGAGAGACATGGGATGCTCACCTGAGTATCTGGCCCCTCCTCCAACCTGAGGG
The DNA here is from genome assembly GCF_000622305.1 of Nannospalax galili. Lineage (NCBI taxonomy): Eukaryota > Metazoa > Chordata > Mammalia > Rodentia > Spalacidae > Nannospalax > Nannospalax galili. Next base: position 3,106,243 of record NW_008337053.1, on the reverse strand, counting down.
TGGCAATTCTACCTTAATTTCTCATGGCCTGGGAAGTGCTAGAGAGTATAGGCTGAGGAAAACTAAGGGAGGTGGGCTCCAACTGTGCACCTATGGGGACTTCTTCATTCTTGCTGAGTAAAGACTTTCTGGTGTGGCCTTAGGGCAGCAACCATACTCCTGTAAGTAACCCCTCACCCATTTCTCTGTAAGTAGCCCATTGGTCCCCCATAGTGAACTTTGGTGGAAGTGTAACCTTGGATTGTCATTGAAACCAAGAAAGAGGGAGTGAATGCTGTTTATATCTCCCTGAGGGAAGGAGTTTTAGCAACACCAGGACTGAACCAATTCACAGTTGAATTCTACCAAACCCTTAAGTAAGAGCTAACACCAATACTGCTCAAACTATTCTGCAAAACAGAAAGAGAAGTTACGTTACCAAACTCCCTCTACAAAGCCAATGCTAATACTAAAACCCAATAAGGACACACACACACACACACACACACACACACACACACACATATGAGCTGGGGATGTAGTTCAGTTGGTAAAGAGCTGGTCATGAAGCCTGGGTTCAATCCCCAGGACTGAATAAAACCAAGTATGGAGACACATGCCTATAATCCGACTTGGGAGGTGAACACAGGAGAATTAGAGTTTCTAGGTCGTCTTTGGCTGTACAGTGAGTTTGAAGCCAGTCTGAACTACTTGAGACCCAACCAAATGAGAGAGAACAGACAGACAGACAGATGGACAAAGACAGAGACAGACAGAGAGAAGGGGAAAGGAGAGGAGGGGAGGAGAAGAGAAAGAAAAAGAAATATAGAGAATCTCCTGATAAACATAGATGCGAAATTTCTCAATAAAATACTTGCAAATCAAATTCAAGAGCACATTAAGAAGATCATACACCATGATCAAGTTTGTTTCATTTCAGGGATGCAAGATTTGTTCAGTATAAGCAAATTAATCAATGTAATGTACCACATAAATAGACTTAAGGACAGAAATCATATGATAATATCAATAGATGCAGAAAATGTCTTTGACAAATTCAACATTCCTTCATGATAAAAGTCTCAAAGAAACTAAGCCTAGATGTCCAACAAGAGATGGGCAGAGGGACTGGAAAGATGGCTCAGCAGTTAAGAACACTGGCTGTTCTTGCGGAAGACCCGGTTTGAATCCCAGCACCCACATGGCAGCTAACAACTGTCCGTAACTCCAGTCCCAGGGGATCTGACAGCCTCTTCTGACCTCTGCAGGCATTGCACGACACGGGTGCACTTACCTACATGCAGGCAATACATGCATACACATAAAATAAAAATAATTAAAAATTTTTAAAATTAAAAAAAGAGATGGGTGGATAAAGAAATTATAGTAGACATACACAGTGAAAATTTTTCAGACAGGAAAATAAGTGAAAATATAACATTTGCAGGAAAATTATAGAGAACTGAAGAACATTATGTTAAGTAAAATAAGTCAAACTCAAAAGAAAAATACCACATTTTCCATTATACGCATAATCTAGAAACAATCTCTCTGTGTCTCTGTCTCTATCCTCTTCCTCTCCCCCGCCTCCCATCTTTCTCTCTGTGCATATGTGTATAAAGAATTTGAGTCAAGGAGCTGAATGGAAACTAAGCTGATCGATCTCTCTCTCTCTCTCTCTCTCTCTCTCTGTGTGTGTGTGTGTGTGTGTGTGTGTGTGTGTGTGTAAAATTGAAGTCAGGAGCCGAATGGAAGCTGAAGCCAAAGTGACTCACAGAGGCAACTCAGACATGAGTTTTAATGGCAGAGAACTGGTGCCCCACTACTGGGTAGTGTCTAGGTCAGAAGATTCTTGTGGGTCAGTGCTGCCCCAGCTGCAAAACCAAAGCAGCTCTACCCATCTGCACTGGGAAGAAAGGAAGAAGCTTGTCACCCGCTATGGGCTAGGGCACAAGCTATATCCTCAAGAAATCTGAAGCCCAGGCTCATGCCATACACTGGTATAGAGTTTGAACTGTCCAGGTGGAGTGGGGTACATCTGAGATAAACAATACAAAACAGCCTCCAAATCAGTGAACCTGCACTGTGGAGACACTTCATAGCCCAGGCCAGCTTAGACTCCCAGGATACACCACCTTCTGAAGACAAGACCATAATGAGAACTATTAATTACCAGAGACATGAATTGCCAAAGGAAATATCAGCAGATGCAATGAATGAGAAGACCCAAGGCTCTCATATCTCTAGACAAATGTAATTTCTTACTATGTGCAAAATATGGATCCTTAAATTTACAGACAAGTATCCCAGTGTGCTGGATAGCTTTAGTGTCAACTTGACACACCTGGGTTGAGGGAGCCTCAACTGGGGAATTGCCTCTATTGGACTGGCCTGTGGCCATGTCTGAGGGGCATCTTCTTGATGAGTGATGTGGGAGGGCCCAGCCCACTGTGGGTGGTGCCACCCCTGGGCAGGTGGGTCTGTGTTGAATAAGGAAGCAGGCTGAGCAGGGGCCAAGGGAGCAAGCCAATAAGCAGCATTCCTCCATGGCCTGTGCTCCAGCTCCTGCCTCCAGGTTCCTGCCCTGAGTTCCTACCTTGGGCTCCCTGATGGACTGTGACCCAGGAGATGTAAGATAAATAAACCCTTTCCTCCCCAAGTTGGTAGTGGTCAGAGTGTTTTGTCACAGCAATGGAGAACAAACTAAGACACCCAGTCACCACCCATCAAAGTAGCTTCGTTTTCACCAGACAGAGATTATTACAGTTACACCACTGGTCACACACAGAGATTCTCTGTGAATTGCCCAAGCCTAAGAGGCACATCTAGGATGCAGCCTCTACACCTAAGACTCACAGAACGTAGAACAAGGATGAAGAGAACACTAATGCAGCTTTCAGTTCTCATCAATGAAACTCCCTCATTCAACAGAGGGCCGGGAACACAAAAGGCCACAAATGGCCAAAACACAGAGTAAGAGCCAGCAGAGTGTGGGTCCTTGGACAGGTCTCCTATATTGAGGTCCACCTGCCCAGGGCTCACGGACCATTGCAGAAGAGGAGCCAGAAAGGTTGTAAGAGCCAGGGAGGAGGTACATGACCACACAGATAGTCCTACAGGCACCTGGGACCCTTCTCATACACACCTACAGCAATGGTGTCAGCATGCACAAGACCATGCAAACTTAGGCAGACAAAAACCCAGCACAGAACTGTGGAAGCAAACAGTAAGCCCCAATCTTAGTCGAAGAACTATTGGCAGCTGATTCCTGCTGGATGAGGAAATGTAAAGGCCTATGGGACGGCGCCAAAGGGGAAGGAGGAAGGGGGTATAAAGATGACTTTATATATGAAATACACAAAAATTCAATAAAATTTTTTAAAAAAAAGAACAATGGACTATCTAGAGCAGCCAAGGAAAGGTAGCTCAAGACCACGGAGTATTCTTCAGAATGCTACATACAATTGAACTAGCAGAGCAGTGTGGTGTCAGGCTCAGGTGGCTGATTTAAAGGCATCAGGAGACTTCAAGATATTTTCTTTTAGCTAGGTGCTTGAACGCATAAAGGCGTTATGCTTTTTACTATTACTGACTAAAGAAAATGCAATGATGAAGAAACGCAGGATTTGAACAGGCAAAACGCAAACGTGAACTTGTCTTACAGGATGTTTAACTTACCAATACACTTTAAATATTTTATTTATTATTTTTATTTTATGTATATGCGTGTATTGCCTGCATGCAGGTAAGTGCACCCATGTCGTGCAATGGCCGTGAAGGACAGAGGAGGCTGTTGTATTCCCTGGAACTGGAGTTATGGACAGTTGTTAGCTGCCATGTAGGTGCTGGGATTCAAACCCGGGTCTTCTGCAAGAACAGCCAGTGTTCTTAACTGCTATCTCTCCAGCCCCCATTGCCAATACACTTTAGACTGGTCCATACTTTAAGCAGATTCCAAAAGAATTGCTTTGTGAAGACCAATGAGACAGTCACATGGTCTATAACAGGGTATAAGGCAATAAATAGCCACATCTCTTTGTGCACTGTGTTTCCTAAGAAACTTTGAAGATGGTTTTAAGCAATGAATGAATTTTTAAGAAGTCCTGGGACTGGAGAGATAATTGAGCAGTAAGAGCATTGCCTGGGGCTGGCTCATGCCTTTAGTCCCAGCACTTGGGAGGCAGAGGCAGGCGGATCTCTGTGAGTTCGAGGCCAGCCTGGTCTACATAGCAAGTTCCAGGCCAGCTTGGGGTACAGGGAAACACTGCAGCAAAAAAACCAAAAAAAAAAAAAAAAAGAGCATTCACTGATCTTGCAGATGACCTGGGTTTAGTTCCCAGAACCCACATGGCAGCTAACAACCAGCTATAACTCCAGTTTCAGGGAATCAAACACCCTCTTCTGGCCTCAGTGGGCATTGAACAACACATATTCATTTACAACACATATGCATTTACATGCAAGCCAAACACTCAAACACATAATAAATTTACAAATTTAAAAAGAAGACTGCCTAAAATATTTTATCAAATATAGCAGAATTGCTGTATGCCCTACAAATGGTTATTTGACAGGAAATCACAGGATAGAAACTGCAAGAAAACAGCTAAGGGAATATAATTTACATGTCTGTGAAAACATCTAACCCTTGATACTGACTCTTGCCTCTTCCTTAACTCGGTGGCAAAGCCCAGTACGGATACTTGTATGGGTATGGGTGGTCCTCAAGGCCATGCTGCTCCCTGAATTGTTCTGGTTGCTTTTGTTTATATTATACTGATCTGAGGTCATTATACATCCCATTAAAAGTCATTTTGCTCCATTTGTATTTCAAGATTAATTTCTATATAGACTAGGTAAGCTTGTTTAAGATCAATATATCATTTGCACATTATGAAAGTGATTTTAAATATTTTCAGAAAACCAATTATTTATTTTATAGTTTTCATCAAAAGCAGTTCCAACACTTGGGAGGCAGAGGCAGGAGGATCTCTGTGAGTTCAAGGCCTGTCTGGTCTACATAGTGAGTTCCACATGAGCTGGGGCTACAGGGAGACCCTATTTCAAAAAGACCAAAAATAAAAAATTAATTCTCTTTTACCATTGAATTTTCCTAGCCTTTTTTTTTTTTTGAATTTAAATTGCTAAAAATTCAGGGACTTTGGATTGTACATGAAACCTGATAAAAGTCATAGCTCATTCCTCATTATTTGATTTTTTTTCAGTATTTTATTTTTAAAAAAATATTGATAAGTGCTGCATTTATATTTGCTGGTCTAAATTCTTCCATATTTCATTTTTTTAGCCCTTTAGAGCTATGTTTAAGCATGTTTTATTTTCACTGAAGCACAGATAATTAGAAGTATCTTATATCATGTTCTCCCCCAGGTTTATCTCTATAGCAGAGAGAAAGGGTGGAAACACTTCAGCTTAACCCAGGTCTCTCAAGGGCCACCCTTGTGAAAACAGCCATTGACTGCCACCACCCTAGCCATGGGCAATAAAAAGTTTAGGCTTCTAAGCTCTCAGATAGACAGAGACATCAGACATCTACAGGACTCCATCGGGCAGTTGGAGAGACAGATTAATTCCCTAGCTAAAATTGTGCTACAGAACAGAAGGGGGATAGACCTACTGTTTCTAAAGGAAGATGGCTTATACATGGCCTTAGGGGAGGTTTGCTGTTTTCACGCCAATATTTCAGATGTAATTGAGTTTTACTGGGCCTCTGGTAATATACCTTCTAGCCTTTACAGTGGGTCCATGCCTCCTAAATTGCCTAACCAGATAGATCAGGAGGCATCCAAATGCCATCAAACTAGGGTTCTAAGGACCAAATATGAGCTTCAAAATCAAAACAAGTCAAAGATTTGAGTTACTTCCCAGAACCAGTGGGGAATGTAAAATGCCTCCATTTTATGTAAGTTTAACTGGTCAGTCATCTAGCCACCCAAAAAGGTGGGTGTTATGCTAAATAGATGGGCGGAATACCTAGTACATTAATGAGATAGCTACTTTTTTTTTTCCTGCCTGTAATCTTGCCTATAGGGGCAGAACCTCCTGGCTACGGCCATGTAGTCTGTGAGTTGTCCTGAATTCTTCAGGGAAGTGTAATTTCCCTTTTTCTTCTTCACGCCTTTCTTACTAAACATGCTTTCTTTAAGGCTTTGGGCTGCCCTGAGCATCTTGTGTTTCTTTGCTTTTCCTCTAAAGCTTCCTTCTCCCAGCCATGTGACTGCCACTCAGTCATGTGTCTGACCTACCATTCACCTCCTCAAGGCAGCTGCCAATATTACCAGCTCACCTGCCCTGAGGATTTCTTTTTCTTTAAATTCTAATAAAGTTGTAAAAGCTTAAAAAAAATAAAAAATAAAATAATTCTATAACTGAATTTTAAGTGGACCATTCCTCATCTATAATGTGCCCCAAATGCAACTTTATTTTCCTGATACCTTGATGCAGGATAAAATTTTTCATCCTAGGGGCTGGAGAGATGGCTCAGCAGTTAAGAGCACTGACTGCTCTTGCAGAGGACTGGGATTCGATTCCCAGCACCCACATGGAGGCTAACAACTGTCTGTAACTCCAGTTCTGGGGGGATCCGACAGCCTTTTTTCTGACCTCCTTGGGCATTGCATGACATGGGTGCACTTACACACATGCAGGCAGAACACTCATACACATAAAATAAAAAAAATAATAAATAAAAAATTTTTTAATTTCATCCTAGATGCAAGAAGCATTCCACAGTTGAGGATTGGGCAAGGAAGCCTAAGGAGCACTTCACAACACACCCTAATCTCTATCATAAGTCCGTGCAGCTCAGTACAAAGCTCTGATAAGTCCTGCAGTACAAAGCTCAGGTCACTTCACCTAGCCCGCTCTCCTGAATGTATCTAACCTAAGAACCCCTTTTTCTTCTTTTAATATCTGCCAACATCTTGCAATAATGTAGTTTTATGGGACATAATTGCCAAATATTAACCTAAAAGTAAAAATTCTCACTCTTTAGCTATTTTTAAGATTCCTCCTCAATTCCAAACCTCTACTCCCAATACCCCTCTTCAAAGACCCTTGATTTTCATCATACAGGTTACTTTTCTTCTCAACTACAATAAGCTACCCCAAACTTCTAAGTGTTTTCTTCCAACTATTTGTAGAACATAAATGGTTTTCCACATCTCTACCCTTATCTCCCAAGAACCGGGGAAATGAACAGCAGATCCCAATCTTATCTAAAGGAATGCTGGCAACTGATTACTGGTAGATGAGGAAGAGCTGATCTTCCTAAAACAGGGAACTCTAGATAGGCTGACTAGACTCAGTGGATGGACTAGCACTGGGAAATGGTTGGGGACACTGATAACACAGTGGACACTAACAGGGATGACAGAGTATATGGGTGCCAGTAGGGGGTGGGGGGATGCTATGAGAGGGTGACATTTGGGATGCGGGTATAAAGATGAATAAGATTGTTTGGGATGTTCTGTATGAAATACACTAAAAAAAATCAATAAGTTAAAAAATGAGTTATATTTAAGGAAGAAGCATAAAAGTTTGCTTCATGTTAATTAGTAGAAATGAAAAACATTACCATTGAAATCTACCTGATGAATTTATATCTATGCTCAGGTGCCAAGGATCTCAGAAAGTAACCGACTGTGACTAGTAATAATCAGATCTATAGAGATTAGAGATGCATGTGCAAACATGTAACTGTTAGTAGCATTAAAAGTGAGTTTTTCTGTATGAAACAGTATATTTTGCCGGATGTGGTGGCCTTTAATCCCAGCACTCAGGAGGCAGAGGCAGGCGGATCTCTGTGAGTTCAAGGCCAGCCTGGTCTACATAGTGAGTTACAGGACAGCTGGAGCTACAGGGAGACCCTGACTCAAAAAGACCGAAAAAAACAAAAAAGTGAAATGGGGATCTTTTTTAAAGGTTAAAACCTCATTCAATTTTATCTTATAGGGTTTATACTGAGTACAATAACGTATAACTGCATTAATTCAAATACTGTGAACCTAAAAATTACAGCCAACTTTGAAAGAGGTGCATCTTTGCTCTGGAAGCTGTTATTGACTGTGTCAATGCTATTGTAATGAGATGCTTCTACTAATTATGTGCTTATTAAATAAAAATTTAAAAATAAAAAAATTAAAGTGATAAACTGATGGGGCTGGGGATGTAGCTTGTTTGGTAGAGTATTCGTCCAGCATGCATGAAGTCCTGGGTTTGATCCGTGGCACTGCATAGACCAGGCATGGTGGTTTATACCTGTAGTCTCAGCCTTTGGGAGGCAGAAGTATAAAAATCGAGAGTTCAGTCATCCTCCACAATACAGCAAGGCTGAGGCCAGCTTAAAATACATGAGATCCTGTCTCAAAATAACAATGAACTGAACAGTGTTCTGGCCAAGAGAAACAAAACACAAAAGTATATACATACCTTTATGCCATGTCTGCAAAGTTAAGAAACTGGTAAGAATTTATATATGGTATAAGAAGTCAAATGTCAGTTGCTCTTCTTAGGGGGCACTGACTGAAAGGGATTCTGGAGTCTATTTATTTATTTGAGTGCTAGCTTGATATAATTTTTACTCTGTAAAAAATTGGGTTATGAACTTTTTATTTGTTTACTTATCTATGAACTTATGACAGTACAAACTTCACATTTAAAACAAATGAACTTTTGAGGTCAGTACCAGCTTGATTTCTCCTTGTTTGTTCTACGACACATATATGTTATGTCTTCAGCAATAGACTCTTACCTTCAAGTTCTGGCAGGTAACCAAAAGCAATGAAAATAGCCAGTATTGCTTGGGGGTTATGCGGACACCCCCCCCCCAGTAAACAACTCCAAAAGTGGGTATCCATTCCTGGCATTGGGTTTTTTATTTACTATCCTGTGTTGTCTTTTAGTGGTAGTATCCTCTCCTTCCCTATTATAGAGTAACTCCACTTAGACTCTTTCAGATTGTATATGTATGTATTTTAAGAAACTTTTAGGAGATATGGGAGGAGTTGGAGGGGAGGGAGTGGGCATGGATTTGATCAAAACACCTTATATGCATGTATGAAATTCTTAATAAATTATTTATTTAAAAAAAGAAACTTCTATAATAGGTTTCCATATGGACTTTTCAAAAGGCTTAAAGGCTTTTAGTGTTAATTATCCCTTCCCATATGAGTGAAACGTGCCTGAAGAACAATGGGTGGTCACAGCAGACTTCTGCTGATAGTGTACACTGGTGGCAATTCAATTGTATTGTCCAAAGGATAACAGAAAAAGATTAATGCTGCTGGATAAAGCTATTCCCAGAAGTCACAGGTTATTAAATAAAAATCTCAGAACCAGGGGTAGGCTACCTCTCTAAGAGCTGTTGGTCAAAGAGGCCCCTAAAACTCCTAAAACAATACAGGCAATTGCCACTGCTGTTGGTTGTACATAAGAACCAGATGAAGACAGCACACACATGGGTTGTAGGTCCTAGACAAATTCAGCTAGAATTGAACTGGAAGCATCCTCGCTGCTGGCTATTCTCGTAGTCCCAGAAGGTTCTATATGGGTCACTAGGGAAGAACTGTCACTAACAGTTTTACTCAGCTGTGGATTCTATATTGATCAGCCAGGCTGTGCCTGCTGGTGTAATATCAGTAAGTCTGTTATAAGGGTAACCAACAACTTTATGATTGAATTTGAGGCCCACTCCACAGGAGGGAATTCACATCTGGTACCATAAATTCAGTCAAAAGCCCATGGTTGCAATAGAATAGGCCCTACTGGGGAAGCAGCTGCTGTTGTTTTGCTAAATAGGCACAATGTGTCCATCAAACTGCCCTCTAAATAACCAGGTTTATTTCCAGATATTAGTGCTGCTGTTAACTTTGGTCAGAGAAGCTTCTTTCTCGATGGTCAGTAGTAACTACAGAGACTCATAACTGGTAAAAGTGATAAGAACAAATGACTGCTGACTATTCCGCCATAAATGGATCACCTATATCACTTCCTCCAAGACTCAATGAATACTGTGAACCCTAATCCTAACCCTAAATCTAACAGCAATCCTAACACTAACGCTAACCCTTTCTTTTTTCAGTTTAAAAGGATTTTAAAAATGGAGTAAGGTTCCTGTTTTACCAGAGGTCCACACCATACCTTCTCTTCTGAAGAGACAGTCAGCTTGTCACTGGATATCAAGCTGCATACCTGGTCCAGACTTAAGCTAAGAAACTCTTCCCCCAGCATTACCTCCGGGAAGTGCTGCTCTGTTCAAAAAAAAAGACAGATAGAAAGAAAAGAAAAGAAAGAAGTTAAGACAACAATGTTTTAACATACTCCTGTTCTTCCCGAAGCCAACACCATAACAATCTGTAGGATTCAGAGTAGAGGCGAGAAGGAGTAGGGTGGAGAACTGGAAGAGATGGGGGATGTGGGTGGAGGACTGGAAGAGATGGGGGATGTGGGTGGAGGACTGGAGGAGATGGGGGATGTGGGTGGAGGACTGGAGGAGATGGGGGATGTGAGTGGAGGACTGGAGGAGATGGGGGATGTGGGTGGAGGACTGGACGAGATGGGGGATGTGGATGGAGGACTGGAAGAGATGGGGGATGTGGGTGGAGGACTGGAGGAGATGGGGGATGTGGGTGGAGGACAGGAGGAGATGGGGGATGAGGGAGAGACAAAGACAGAGGCACCCTGACTATAGGAAACTAGCCTTTTAATTCAGCAGTGAAGGCATGTGTCATCCCATATAATCCTCTGTCCTGAACACAGACGGAAGTGGGGCAGAGACAGCTGAGTTTATATTTTTTCTACTCTCTGTGAGATTGATACAGGCACTGCAGAAACTCTTCACCGGAACAGGCTTACAGAAGTGAGCTCATTTGCTGTCCAGGCACAGCAAACTTCTGTTCAGCTTAGCCAAACAGAAGTGTTTCAGAATCACTATGTGATGGAAAGTTTCTAGAATTCTTGTAGGATGTCAACATTAGCAAATCAGAAGATGGGATCATCCTTCCTTTACCCAAATCAAGCCTATTTTAGTGAGTCTCTGTCTGGCAAAGATGTCCAACTAAGCATTCATCTGGATACAGTGGCAATAGATTGGCTCCATCTCCATTGGGAACAGCCTACAGTAGCCAGTCTGGGGAACTGTCAAATGGAGGGAAATCTGGGGTTGGCTAACACAAGACAAAACCTATTGGCCTGAGGTCCACAGAAGGAAAGTATCAAGGGCAGTTTTGACCTTGATTTTTCCTGGCCCATCATCCACAGCATTGTGTCCATTGAAATGTCACCTGCCTCAGAAAAAAGAAACCTAAGTTCAAATTTGGCTTTACAATTTATGAGCTCTATCCTTGGACCAATGGCATCCTTTCAGTGGGCTTCACAATAAGGACAGATCTGTAAGCATTTTGCAAGATTTTCTGAGGTAAATTCACCCAAAGACAGACATTTTCCAGTTCAGAAGGCTCTGGGACTCACAAGTCCTTACCACTTGCCCCAGATATTGCTCCTTTTTAGGTCTCTTACCACCCTGTGCCATTGAGGAGCATCCATGACCCTTGCCCTCCAGGCCTCGACTCTTTACCCTCTAGCCTGGTAGCTTCTTAATAATTCTAATGGGCTACACTTCCCAGTTCTCACTGGCCTCTTCAATGAGATTTAGAGTCCTCTAGTCCTAGAAGGTTATCAAAATACCAAGTCTTCTAAAACTTACAGTAAAAAAATAAAATTGAAGCAATTAAGTTACTTCCACATTCAATAATTTCTCAAAACACAACTATTCCCAAAAGAATGTATTCAAATCATTTCTTATAAAAATCATCTTTCATGGTGGCACATGCCTATAGTCCCAGAACTTGGAGGCAGAGGCAGGCGGATCTCTGAGTTCAAGGCCAGCTTGGTCTACATGGTGAGTTCCAGGACCGCTGGGGCTACAGGGAGACCCTGCTTCAAAAAGATAAAAAAAAAAAAAAAAAAAATCATCTTTATCTTTTTAAACTGAAATCACTTCAGACCTAATGAGTTCTCACATGAATTCCTGCCTTCATCTAAGTTACCTAAATGTTAGTATTTTATTCTTTAAAAGTGGAGTTATAAACATTTTTTCCTAGGTAAAATGTGACCCCGCTCAACCTGATGATATCACTGTGGTCATGATTATAACTTGTCTGTCTTGAAACTCAGCAATGTTTGTTTATAAGACAAATCTGCACGTCAGATTCTTAGTGAAGGAAAGCAACTGCCATAAGAGGTTAGAAGCTGGTCTTTATTTCTCTGCATATCAATAGGAAAGCCTTTGACTTTTAGGTTCTCAAGAGAATCCTAGAAACCTGCACATCTGGTTTTCCCACCAACAAAGAAAATGACAAATGGAAGAAGGAAAAGAATGAGAACAGGAGGAGGTTACAAAAATAAAAAGTAAACTTCTGTGCTGCGAAAAAACAATACTGCATTACAGTTCATGAAGCCAAAAATACCTGGACTTGGACCTTGAAAAGGAAGACAACAGAATTTGCAAAATATGCCTCCTACATGACTTGAGAAGCAAGCCAGAAATCCTTGGGGTAAATGGAGGCAGAAAATAGCCCCCTCTTCCATCGCTTGCCCTGCAGAGCAGTGCAGGGTCTCAGTGTAGGTCCCTTCTTTCTGAGGAGGCTGTTTCTTTATCTGTAAGCGGCCTTCCACTAAAATGCCACTCTGAAATCCTCCCCATGGGGACATGGGGAGGTGCAACAATCGAAGTAAGGGGAAGCAGCTTCTCCTCGAAGGCTGGTTTCTGAGGACCCAGAACATGAGGAAGAGACAAAGAAGAAAACTTTCCCGCCAGCTCTGAGCCTGTGGAAGCCTACTGGGAAGTTCAGACTTTGAAAAGACAAATATTATAGAAGGCTGTGGTACACGGCCATTTTAATGCATACAGGTAGAGCTCAGGAGGCAACTAAACTTAGGGCTCTTCCTAAAATTGAAGGTGCTTATTCCCAAGATGAAACTAAATTCCAAATAGGTAAGAGATGTGATTATAGGTACAAAACAAAACATAACAAAACAACACAATGGCATAAGAAAGCCAGAGAAATCTAGGGAAAAGTGATTCGTGCACATGCTATCAATGCCATGTTGCCCACCAAAATTGGAATCAACTTTCCTATAAAGGTCACAGAACCTATGTGATATTGCACTCCTCAAGGACCTTAATGAAAAGTAAATAAATAAAAATGAATTTGGGAAGGAAAGGGAATGGGTGGGAAGAGGAAGAGAAAGTAGAAACACTGAAAGAGAAGAGAGGAGGAGGAGGAGGAGAAGGAGGAAGAGGGGGAAGAGAAGGAAGAGGAGGAGGAGGAAGAGGAGGAATAGGAGGAAGAGGGGGAGGAGGAAGAGAAGGAAGAGGAGGAGGAAGAGGAGGAGGAGGAGGAGAAAGAGAAGAGGAGGAAGAAGAGGAGGAGGAAGAGGAAGAGAAGAAAGAGGAGGAGAAGGAAGAGGAGGAGGAGAAAGAGAAGGAGAAAGAGGAGGAGGAAGAAGAAGAGGAAGAGGAGGAGAAGGAGGAGGAGGGAGAGAAGGAAGAGGAGGAGGAAGAAAGGAACAGAGGGAACGGGAAGAGGGAAACACCATTTCTCTCTGTAGTCTGAGGAGACAAAGTTTAGCTCCAGTCTTTGGCTCAGAGTTCTCTTTCTGTTAGCAACACTTGAGAAACAACAGGATAGAAAAATCAAGAACAAGATGTCCTAGCTAACTTGACTTCCTGGGATGCAGGATTTCTTCAGAAGACTATGGACTCAAACTTCTCCAAAGCTGTTTCCTAGAAAGTACCACTCTGCTTCTGAAAGGTACTTCCCTGAGAATCATCTTCTATTTTAACAGTTACTTGGTTTTTGTTTTGCTTAGATTTTAATGTATTTTTTTATTTTGGTTATTGTATATTTACTTCATTTTTTGTTTTGAGGCAAGTCCTTTCTGTGTATCCAAGGCTGGTTCAAACTCTCAATTAATCCTCCTACCTCAGTCTCCTAAGTACAAGCATGCACCACTACACTGGCATGTCACTAATACAGAATATATGGCAAGGAGCCTTGGTTTACAGAAGACCTGGGTTCACCTCTTACATCACTTTTTTCCAGACTTTGGGTTCCTCACTGGTAAAACGTAACCATGATACTTGACCTAGGTCTTGTTTTAAGGATCAAAATAATATTAAGGCTCAAAAAGTATTGATTTACTTTGGATTCCATAAACTGCTCATTGGAAATTAATAATGAATATCATCGGCCATGTTCCCACTTCACAAAGTCCAGCTGTGAGGCAGCAGTGCTCAGAGAGGCCTGTCCATAGCTTTGAGACATTATCTGAGAGAGACTATAAGTCTATGGAGCTGCAAAGTCTTAGATATCAAATTTAATTCCATTAAATTGAACATATTGGGCCCTATGTCAGTCCCTGGGAGATGCCATGGAGAGTCAGATAAACTAGGTCTTTGGGAGAGACACTCATACAGGAGCACAGTATCCCTTAATCATGGGCTGGTTCAATGAAGGTAACATACCAGTAAGAAGTTGTAAGTTTCCTTGTTATTTGCTTCTTTATTCATTAAAGAGCAAAGAAACAGATAAAAGGAATCAATTAAGGTAAGGGTCCTCATTTACTACTTCTGTCACATCCCCAGACCAAACTAATTTCTTACTATATTCTAAATACATATCCTCATATTTAGAAACAAGTATGCCTCTCACCACTCATCAAAGAAGCTTCTTTTTTCAATAGATCTATCTATTGACTTGTATGAAGTCTGACAACTGGTCAAATGCAGAGAATAAGTGACTATGCCATACCCAGCCTTAGGTGACAATCTACAATGCCATCTACAACTAAGGCTCAGGGGATATTGCAGAAGAGAGGCGAAAAGCATGTAAGAGCCAGATGGAAAGACAGCTGCTGCTACTTAAGGCATTCTAAACACGGTAAGGCAGCTACACCAATGAAATCTCCACAGTGTGGTAGTCCACCAAGATCTGCATATAATAACAAATCCCCTTGACATACCAAGGTGGACAGGGGAAATCTTGAGGGACCCACCTCAAGATGAAGAGCTGTAGGCATTAAATGGATGCTGAGGGAGGGAGAATCAGTTTTCTCCAGGGTCTAGTTCCCTGAGGGGATATCTTACTCCATGCTAGGCACACAGGAGCCCACTGAATGGACTGATATATCTATATATAGATATATATAGTCAGTAAGTATAAAGACAGACTTTGAAACCAAGGCTACCTGATTACAATAATCAATATTCTGGGGCGCACCTTAGTCTGTAAGATTAAAAAGTAGTCCTGAGCTGTCCCCCTGCCAGCCTTGGATCCAGGCAGGCTCCAGTTTCCTTCACCTCAGATCTCTGGACTAGCTTCCTAACCCAGACTAGCTAAACACCCTACCATAGATCCCTAAGTCCCTCCTCAGGTGGGCCCCACCACCACCAACTTCCCACCACCAACCAGTCAGACAGACTTGCCCAGCCAGGGCTCTGATGGAAGCTACTGCAGAACTCCACAACTGCTCAGACACAGAGAATGTATGTCTGGAAGATGCCCAGTCCTAGGTGACACATCTACAGTTGAACCTCTACACCTAAGACTCATGGAACATAGCAGAACAAGGGGTAGAGAGAAAACGAATGCATCCCTAACTCTCACCAGTGAGGTTTCCTTATACAACAGAGTGCAATGCACACAGAAGGCCACCACTGGCCGATTTTTAAAGACTAAGAGACTGCAGCATATGTATCCCTAGAGAGGACTCCTATATTGAAACTCACCCACCCATGGCCCAGGGACCATTGCAGAAGAAGGGGCAGAAAGATTGTAAGAGCCAGGGTTGGTTCATGAACACAGGGAAGCAGAGGCTTTCAGGTCACTAGAAATTTGCACATGTGAACTTGTGGCAATGGTGGCATCAAGCACAGGACCCATGCCAACTCAACTAAACAAGGGACCAGAGGGGAGGAGAGAAATGGGTGGCAGGCTGGTTCTAGACTGAAAACTACTGGAGACTGACTGCTACTGAGAGAGGGAGAATATGCCTTATGATCTCTAGATGGGATGACTAGACTCCAGGGGATGAATGTGCACCAACATCTGGGTACAAATGCTTGACTGTATGGTGGAATATATGAGGTCCAGCGGGGGGATGGAGGGGCATGGATAGGGGAAGGGGTCTAAATTTGGTTAAGAATTGTTGTATGAGGGGCTGGAGAGATGGCTCAGTGGTTAACAGCACTGACTGCTCTTTCAGAGGACCCGGGTTCGATTCCCAGCACCCACATGGCGGCTATGAACCGTCCTTAACTCCAGTTCCAGGGAAATCCGAAGCCCTCTTCTGACCTCTGCAGCATTGCACGACATGGGTGCACTCACATACATGCAGGCAATACACTCATACACATAAAATAAAAATAATAAATAAAAATTTTTTAAAAAGAATTTTTGTATGAAATTACAAAAGTTCAATTAAAAAAAAAATTAAGTAGTCCTGAGTAGGCCATTGAGGTAAAATGAAATAGTAGATCAGAAAACCCTAAAATCCCTCTTAGGTATAAGGGAAACAAATGGGGGTTGAGCACACAGAGAAACAGACAAAAGATGTGAATATAAAGAATTTTTTAAGGAAAAAAAGGTAATCTTCATACAGTAAGAGTAGTAGTGTTCTATGCATTATGGAAACTGGATTCAAAACTTGGGCATAACCCTTGAACTAAAATCTTTCCCTACCCACCAAGCTAGATAGAGTGTTTTCGTTCATGTTCTTAAAGTCCCCCAAACAGGATGTTTTAGTTTCCATATCCCATGTCTTTCCATCACACAGGGACCTGGAGCCCATTGAGGGCAGGGATAAGTCTCTCTTGCTTAGAGCTGACTTCTCCAAATCCAATACAATATTTCTGTCTGCTGAGCTCTACAATTATTGCACTTGCAGCATGTGCTTTAGGATTGCTTCAATTCCATATTTGGGAGCTGCCTCACAAGCTAGCTAGCAGCAAGCCCCGTCTTTCCACTCAATGGGATAAAATAAACCAGACCTTTGCTCTGGACCATGTAAGCTATGAGCCTAGAACAAAGGAACTTAGAACCAATCTGTCATGGTTGACCCCAGTTGTCAACTTGACATACCTGAGAAGAGGGAACTTCAATTTGGTGATTTTCTCTATTTGGATTGACCTGTGGACATGTCTGTGAGTCAGCAGTGACACCCCTGAATAGGTGGCCCAGGGTTGTATGAGAAAGTAGGCTGAGCACAAGCCAGGGAAGCAAGCCAGAAAGAGGCATTCCTCCATGGTCTGTGCTTCAGCTCCTGCCCTGGCCTCCCTTATAGGACTATACTGTAATTTAAAATAAACTCTTTCCTCCCCAAGTTTGTTTGGTTAGTGTTTTATCACAATAATATAAAGCAAACTAAACTTTGACCTGCAAAAGTGAAAGGAGCCCTATAATTCACAGGGCCAGGGGCCCTAGGGAACAGGTGCAAGTGCCTTTGAACATCATCACTGGCCAGAGTCACAGGAGAGCCTGGCTGACGCATGAGCAGAAGGAAAGCACTCGGCAGAGGGAGAAAATTTCTTTTAGAATACCTAGGTCTCTCTCTCAGTCTCTCCTGTTCCTTAATGTGTTCTTTTTATTTTCATGTTTTAAATATTTTATTTATTATTTTTATTTTATGTATATGAGTGTTTTGCCTGCATGTATGTAAGTGTACCACATGTGTGCAAGGCCCAGAGACCAGAAGAGGGTGTTGGATCCCCTGGAACTGGAGTTAGGGATGGCTGTTAGCTGCCATGTGGGTACTAGGAATCGAACCTGGGTGCTCTGGAAGAACAGCAAGTGTTCTTAAGTGCTGAGCCATCTCTTCAGCCCCCTATTGCCCTGTTTTAGAGAGTAGAAGAAAGTGTTTCTGAGTCAGTACTTGATTTTGCAAGCCCAGTTTCTCTGCTCCAGAAGGAAAATTCAGCTTCCACAGAAAAGTAACAGAGCCCATCTTGACCTCCTCCCAGAAGGGTCGGGGCCACTCTAAATATCACTTCTGCCCTCCCATAGAAAGTAGGAAATGATCTCTTTGTTCATTTTGTGTCTCATGTTCCTTCAAAGAAATACATGTATGCTCCCCTTACTTTCTCAAGTACACACAGACACAGATTCAGACACACACACACACACACACACACACACACACACACACACGGCCTTAGACTCTTTCAAAATTGCCCAGTTATCAGTGATATCATTATGATACTAACGTTCCCTACTATCACGAAAATGGAAAGAACAAGGAAGTTTCCTAAAATCCCAACAAAGAGAACTGCCTAGATTTACACTGCTACCTCATTTGCCACCCTGAGAGTGGAAAATCAAGGGGAGACAGGAGTGGGGTAACCACCAGCTGAAGCACACTGCATTGGCCTGGCGGTGGGGAAGTAAGCAGTAAAGTCAGTAAACCCCAAAGGACATGGGCCTCTGGAGTCAGGCAACCCTGCCATGAATCCTGGCACTGTCTCATACACACTATAGCATCTCAGGCAAACTACAAAAACTTTATGGACCTCTAGCCTCTTCGCATATAAACTGAGCAAGATCTGTCTCCTACAATTAAGAGACCAAACTGAGGAAATGCCTATGAAGTGTGTAACACTGTGCCTGGGTCATAGTGAATGTTCAAAATAGTAAAAAATCTCATTATTATCATTGTTTCTTCGTGCCACGTTGGGGCAACTGTACAGGAAGGGCCTCAGTGAGTCAGAGATTCATGGTTTTTAAATGTTTTGTCAGATTTTTTGGCTGCTCTTAACTATTCTGTCATCTCAAATGACTCAACTGATTTTTTTTGTAATGTCCATTTCTCTTCATGAGCAAGTGAAAATTCAAGGGCTTTTCCATTTTGTTGCTTGAGGGTTTCAGCTCAGCTTGGACAAGTTGATGTAAACAACATATCCAAAGAATTTTAATTGCCATTGCCTTAATGAGGTCCCATTAAAATCCCCAACCAGCTCTACTGATGCCCAGGGACATGGCCTTCCAGTTACCAAACATCAAAGCCCTCATAAACCTGGACCTGGCCTCTGAGGTTAAAGATTAAGCAGTCCTTAGAAACAGCAATAACAAGGGGTAAGAAGCAGATTGTGCAAACCAGATGCTAAATGCCCCAGAGAGTAGGATAGCATCAGATGTGGGCAGCTGTCTAAGCAGTCAACTTTTAAATGTGGACTTATCCTCCTCTACCACAGAACGAATACGTGTCAGAGCAAAAGTCTCAGGGCACTGGAAGAGACAAGGCCATTCCAAACAAGAAAACAAACAACCTTTTGGATAGAGAGGTGATGTTCAGTCCCCTAATCCTCCTCTCACTAGGACAACTAAAGACTTACCAGAAAACAAGAGCTGGTTTATTTTCTTTTAGAGAGAAGGAATGTTGACAATATCTATATGTCTGTGTATGTGTAGAACTGGGAATCAAAGCCAGGGCCCATACATGCTGGGCAAGCACTTACTACTGAACATACAGTAGTGTACCATATACATTTCCAACCACATAATTTTTTTAAATGTACATTTTCTTTGGCTCAATTATGCTACCAAAATTATATCCTACCAAGTGTACTCCCCTGAGCCTTGGGAG
>NW_008337053.1:3069571-3086439 GCF_000622305.1 Nannospalax galili | reverse complement strand
GCAGCAACTAGGTCTGAGGCTGTTACTCTCACACCATTTGGTTTTCGTACTTTATTTTCCCTAGAAAGGGCTCTACTACCTTTCTTTTTCCCAGTTGAACTATGTACTGATTTTCAAACGGATGTTTTATTTTACAGCCAATTTGAATATTATATATATATATATATATATGTGTGTGTGTGTGTGTGTGTGTATACCTTGGCATGTGTGAGACACCTCAACAACTAAAATAACATAAATGTAAAAAAAAATTAAATGCTCACTGAAGTATGTTCTATAAGAGAAAAGCTGGAAACATTATATCCATCAACAGAGCATTAATCAAGTATAATACATCCACATGGCACAGAAAACAAAGTAAGACAGGCTTGCTCAAGAATCTGGACAAGAATGATTTTGTATTAAGTGTGCAGATGCTTCTGTCTCAGTTAAAAGCCATATTACATAAGTTCTATAGGGGTGCTCAATATACTTCCCCTGCCCTTTCAGAGATGGTAAGGGAAGAGACTAATCGCTTCTCAGCCTTGCATGAAGATAACTTGCCTCACAGAAGAGTATACATTCTCTGAAGTTTCAGTATAATGGTAAAAATGTAACTGTAGATATGGAAAATTGTTCAGAACATAATGCAAAAAAATAAATAAAGCTATAAAACATACATATTCAGTGAAATAGATGCAAAAGGACCCAGAAGGGTATATACACCAAGATGCTGTCTAAGCTCCTCTCTGGATGAGGTTGTAGTGTTTCTACAAGGCTGTCTTTTCTGGAGTGAGTTTTTTTTATTAAAGCTGAAATAATAATAATAATACCAGAAAAAAAATCTTTCATCAGAAAAGGAAAAAGCAAAGGAAGTTGGGGGTTATAGGCAAGGAAGGCCAGCCTAGCTGGCTAGAGTCTGGAAGGGCTGGGGAGGCAGGACAAAACACATCTGCCTGTGTTTCTGATAAAGAAACTGGAGTCAGAGGCCCTGGAAATGGTTCTCCTCCAAAGTGTATGTGGCTTGTGCACTAGCAGTGACAACCCAAGGCTTCTAGTCTTTCCAGCCTGGACCCAGTTCTGAGGCTTTCTTGGTACAGCTGATGAGTCTGGCAAGGAGCTTCAGAGCCAGCCTCAAGGATGTCTCCTCCTACAGGACACTCTTCTTCTGACCCTTATCTTCTCCCACCATCCTGAAAACAGAGTAAGGTATATCATCCCCATCAGAGAAGGGACAGGCTCAGGGTGTCTCAGCCCTAAGTATTAGCTGGTCTGAATCCTGGTTATGACCAAAAAGGGCTTCCTTGCAATTTTTTAGTTCAAAATACCTCCTAATGCAAAGCACAAGCCTAGGAAGCTTATGGCCCTAGGCCCAACACTATTCCTTGCATGAGACCCTACTGAATACCCAGAGATCCACACTCACAACGGGACAAAGTGACAGATCTATCTCAAGAACCAGTGACATCAGAGATCACAGACCTCGGTTAAGTCTGGGGACATAAGACCAAAGAAATGAAGCAGACCCACATCAGTGAAAGAGGACAGAAGTGATTGTTCTCAACTTCCTTCTCTGACTGCACACTTACCCTCACTTCCCTTCTAATGTCTTTTCATTGTGGTCTTAACGTCTGCATTATCAATACCCCCTAAAAATATGATCTCCTTGCTGTGCAGGACTGAGACTGCACAGAATGCCATCTAGGAGATGGTCACAGGCTGCACAAAAATCCTGCACCATAGACAGGAGGTTCCCTGTCTGGCAAGGATTCTGACTGAGCCAGGGAAGGTAGGAAGGGTCACTCATGCAGTGAGGGGACAGTTTCTACATGCTAGGAAGTTACAGTCCAACCAGTAAGACACACACACTATGCTTCCCCAAACACAAGATGACTTCATTCTGTGTCCAGCACACAGCTGCTCTGCCTAGTGTTGGAACTGTGTGACTCCATGGCACAGGCTGCCAGATACACACTTCCAGGGGAAAGGCCAACTCTAGGCACCTGTACTCCTCACTACTAACTCACAGGGCTAACTGTGTGCAAACCGGGATGGGAAGCTGTAGGAGGTAATGGTTACAAACCGTGGCTCTGGAGCAAGTACTGACTGGGTTTGGGTTCTGCATCTGTCCTTAGTAGCTCATAACCTCAAACCATTTTACCTCTTGGCACTTTGGTTTCCTCAACTGTTGTTTGTATTAAAGGAGATAATGTTCATAAAATTGCTTAGCATAGGGAGTGACCCAAAATGATAGCTCAATAAATTAAACTCACCAGGCTATCTATGTACATACATGTGCACCCACAGTGCTGTCAGAAGCCAGTAACTTTGACAGCATCAGGACCAGAACAATGCCTCCTCTCCACCCTCCTACAAAGCACCAGGACAATGCCTCCTCTCCACCACCCCACAGATTTAACTTACCATTAGACAGGGAAAAGGGGGAAGTGGAGAGAACATAGATGCTCAAAGTAGAAAAATATACAGTATGCATTCCCATTCGTGAGTACACTGCATCAAAGGAGAGGGCTAGTGAGGGACACAAGGAAGGAGCAAACGGAATTCATGGCATCCAAGCATTGCACCTTGCCATCATACTGACAAACACTTGTAATGAGAACATATACAAGCAGATACCTGGCCTGGCTCCGTTCCTGTTAAGCAAAGCCTGAACAATATCCTTCAAGAAAGTGGCCCCTTCCAAGGCTAAGCACGGGAACCCTTGCTAGGAGAGGAAAGGCACCTGAAAAATGGCGGATGTAGGTAAAGAACACGAAGAGAAAGGCAAGCACAGTAAACAGAAGACAACAGGAGAGTCCAGGTCCAGAGCCAGCAAGAGTCAACAGGATTTAGAACTAGTGCTACTGGAAAAGTCCTTCACAAAAGTCATCACCAAGACCACCTTAACCACTGTGATGTGTGACTTCACAGACAGACTTCAGGGAGAAATGAAAGTCTGTAGCAGTTTTACGAGAGAAGAAAAGGATGCCAAGGAACAGGGCACGTGCTTGTCATCCCATGAAGCACAAAGAGATGCAGGTGAACAACAGCATGTCCTCAGCTCATTCCCAGACACTGGCTGGATAGGAGACACGGAACAGGACAGAAGAGCGGGCACTACAGTGTTTATTGGGCACAGAATGAGATTAAGTTTTTACTGAAAGGCATAGTGGCAGCCATGTAAGAATCTCACAATTAGAATGGCTAGACCCATTTCCTAGATAATTCTGGATGTTTCCCTTAGCTGAAAATAAATGGCAAGGAAGATTTCTATCCTGGTAAACATGACTGGTCACGACTGGATGGTCACTCTCCCTTCTACACCTTCCCGAGACTCCGTGAAAATGTGTCCTAGAAAACGCGCTGTCAGACTGAGGAGGATCATCCATCTGTCTAGGGGTAGCGGCGCACACATACGAAAGAAAAACACAATTATTAGTTGCCTTTCTGAATGTATAAATATGTTTTCTGATCAAAACACCCGCACTATTTTGTCGAGTTGTAGGAATGATAGACAGATCAGGAAGAGTGGATAAGAGGTTGTGTATGAGAAAAGACCTGTGAAGGGCAAATGTTTTTCTGGAGAAAGCAACAAATGGTATCTAAAACAGATTTTAAATTAACAGAACTCACAGACTGCTGAGATAAATGGAGGTAGGTAGCATTTGAACTAGTTTTAAGCTGAATTAGATCTACATTTTCATTGCGGGGGTTGCAGGGGGGGTGTTTTGTTGTTTGTTTTGGTTTTGTTTTATTTATTTATTCATTTATTTTTGTTCTTTTCTTAGATAGGGTCTCCCTGCAGCCCCAGCTGGCCTGGAACTCACTACGTAGACCAGGCTGGCCCCAATCTCATAGAGATCCACCTTCCTCTGCCTCCCCATGGTGTACCACCATGCCTGACTGGTTTTATTTTTGAAACCAGATCCTTTTAGGTATCCCAGGCTGGCCTTGAACTTGTGGTGACCCTCCTGCCTCTGCTTCTCTGGTGCTGGATCTCGGGCATTCTCCCCCACCCTCAGCTTATATTTTAAAGACTTAGAAGGTGGCTCTAGAACATGAGACAGTAGAAAGAAGAGCAGGGATACTTGCTAATGATTGGAAGCCTGGAAACAGTATTTGACTTTCAACATTACCTACACAGGACAGTTTAACCGAAGAAAAATTGTCTCAAACAAAAAGGATCTATTTCAACACCAAGCTCAATTTACAAGCCTGGCCCTAAGATTTCTCAGCTTCCCTTCCTCTCCTGGCTGTACCATCCATCTAGTCATTAATCGTACTCCCCTCAGCAATGAGCTAAACTTGTCTGTTGTTGCCTTTTCACTTGTGTCTTTTCTCTAGACTAAGCTGCGTTGCAGTAGGAACCACTTCTCAAAACCTTTGAGGAGCCTCGGGAAGCCACGTGATTAAATCCATAAGCTCAGAGAAGGTGGGGGCCCCATTACCTGCATAGGCATTGGCCTGCTGCAGGAGGTCAGTGCAGGTGTGCACATCAGCAAATGCACGGATGCCCAGGCAGTTGGTGGGATGCAACTGAGACTGCAGAAAATCACAGCAATTCTGTCGAACGTCCATGAGCTGTAGCAAGCTAGCTGCGGGCAGGAGCACCTGCAAAAGAGGACGACATTCTGAGACAGCGGATCCCACTGGCAGGAACTCGTCCCCCTAGATCACCTTTCCAGTCGCGTTTCTCTGATCTCATCTCATGTTCCAGATTTGTCCATGGCCCACAACTGCCTTCTCAGTATGTCCCAACCTCCCAACCTACTTTCCAATCTTGTTTCCTACCACTGTCCACTTCAGAGACCTGGGCACCAGTGAATTCTTTGTATTGCTCTAGCCTCCAGCAGTGCTTTCCAGGGTAACATCAATCTCCAGGATCTTATTAAAATGAAGGTTTAGATTCAGCAGGTGTAGGACAGGACCTGAAAGCCTACTTATTTCTAAGGAGAACTCAAGTAACACTTGCAGCTGCCAGACCAGGAACTTCTGTGCATATGTACAACACATGTATAACATATGTACAGCACACACAGAGAAACTATGTACATTTGGCCACATATTGGAATCTACTGAACAATTTTTTATTTAAAAAATAAACATTTTAATTTATTTTTATTTTATGTGTATGAGTGTTTTTCTGCATGTCCATAAGTTCACCACATGCATCCAATGCCTGCAAAGGCCAGAAGAGAGCATCAGACCCCCCGGAACTAGAGTTACAGGCAGTTGTTAGCCACCATGTGGATGCTGAGAACCAAATTCAGGTGTTCTGCAAGAGCAACCAGTGATCCTAACCACTGAGCCCCACCTGGAGAATTTTAAATTCTGATGCCCAGGTGTCACATGTAAAGATTCTGATAGATGAGGGGTGTTGCCTGGACATTGAGACTTTTTAAGGCTCCCACGTGTACATCTAATAGCCAGGCAAGTCTGAGAGCCACTGCCATGCAACCTTTTGTGTACTATTGTCATTCAGAAAGGTACTTGTTGGGTTGCTCTAGATCATTCTTAACCATAGAGTCTATGTGCCAAGCTATGGTCTAGGTGGGTTCCTAGGTTCATTGGTAAGCAAAATAAACCAGATCTTGATTATATGGAGCTTATCATCTGACTGAAACAAGAAACTCACTCTAAACCCCTCAGAACTTAGGCAATCCTCCTACCCAATAAGTAAAAAGCAGAGTATTTGAGTACATTCTCAGAAAAAAGAGGGCTGAGTTTTTATTTGAAAGGTCACTGGACACTTACTTATACTGTATCATGGAAAACAGAAATAGTTTTTGTTCAGGTACATGTGCATGTGTTTTTCCTAAGAGTCAGAGAAGACTGGCTTGAGCAGGCCTTCTAGGCAACAATACCAATCCCTGTCAAGCTTTCCACAGCTGCTGATGCCTGCCCTCTAGAACACAAAAACAGAACAGAAGTCTGATTCCACTGCAACTGGGCAGCTCCGCTACCTTCACTCTGGGAAAGAAGCCGGTAATTTTCCAAAAAGAAATTTAGAAGAAAATATTGCAGGGCATTGATTTAAGGCCCCTTAGCTTTCAGATCCCAGCATCCACTTACCATATTCCAAGGCCTTTGTGCTCAGTTGTGCTCCCTGGTTCTCGGGGAGACAGGCTAGCCAGACAAACTCCAGTGATTCCCACCCACAGTGGCTTACTCAGAGACGTGGCTGCGGCAACACCTGCATTCGTTCTCTTTATTCTAGGCACTATACGTTTTTTTTTTTTTCAAGTAACTTAAATTCTGAACCCTGACCTTCTCCCAAAACAGCTCTAAGCCTCCACTCAGATTCCCATCAGCTCTACATTCTTAGGCCAAAAACAATACCTCATTGCCCATTCCTGGGCCTTGTCCCTCCACAAGGGCGACCAATTACCCAGGTAAGGCTGAGGGATTTCTCAGGATTTCCAATGCTAAAATTTGGACCGTTGGTCTTTCTTTGTCATTTCTGCCCAATGCATCAACTGCCAAGCCAAGAACCCTACTATCTATGTCACACTGAGTCAAGTGACTACTGTTCAAAGACAGCTTTGCCTGTTTTAACAGTTTCAACTTTTCCTTTGGGGACAAGAAGAACTGTGCTTCCTCCTTTCCTCCACCCTGCCTCCCACTTGCCATGTCCCCAGCAAGATTGAAGTAAATTGGCACCATGTCCTTGATATTTTCTGCCCACTGATTTATTCCTAAGAGAAAAAAAAAAAAAAGATAAAAATCACCCTTGCCTCAGAGTTTCAAATGATAGGTGAAGCCAGCCAGAATCCAAATCTAACCACCTGAGCTCCATCCCCACTAGGCAGCCATAAACTGGGAAACTCAATTAACCTGTGAGCCTGCTCAGCCTGGCCACACAGATTCTAGGACCAGATTAGCCTCTGCCTGCTAGTGAAGTGGAGATCCATTAACCATTCTTCCAAATACACACCAGGAATGGAAAGCTCTGCACCAAGTTTCCAAGTGACCTCCAGGATACCCCTTCCCAATCATCCTGTTTTGCCTGGGACCCTGCCAGTTTTAGCACAAGGAGACCTCTCAGGTCTACTCAACCTGGGATACTTATTTGTGCTAAGCTGGGATTATTTATTACCAGTAGTTCCCAGGATTACTGAGAATCCTGTCCATCTCCAGATTGAATTCCCTAACAAGCCCTAGAAGGATCATGCCAGGGACACATAATTCCCCCACCCCCTGCCCCCTTCTCCTCTCCAGGAAGAAAGCAACACAGTTTAGTGCTTAAGTTCTCAAGCTCATGACAAACAGCTAAAGAAGCACAATAATAAATATTTACTGCACATACTGTTGGGTTACAATTTCGGTTTCTAACACCTCCCTAGACAAAACTATCCACATAGCTTTCAATTTCCCTACTGTTCACAAAACTCACTTAGTGGGCAAAAAAATAAGGTTTCCCACCTTTCCACATGCTCATCCTGCTTGGGTCCACTCCTGCCTAAGAGTGTTTCTGAACTGACTTCCTAAATGAACAGGGCTTATGGATTTTCTGATTGCTCCTGTTCTCTCTTTGACCTCATGCGATCAACAGTAAGTCAAAGGCCCTTTTCTGCCCTCTATTTGCTGCATTCAGGAGGGCATCGTCAAAAGTAGAGGCAGTCAGAAGATTGAGGGGGAAGATGTAGAGGCTAGGAGATAAGTCATTGCTCAAGTACTGCATGTCAGGAATAGACTTGGGCCCCATCCAATGGGGCTCTGGGGTTTATACACAAATACAAAACAAATCCCCAGGAAACAAACATGTATAAGTTGGCCAGTCGGTTCCCTCTTCCACATCTGCAGGGCTTGAGGGAATTTCTTCTTCTCTTGTCTGAAGTATCCTGACGTGTCAGCCATAGCAAGAATGGCCAGCAGGCCCAGCTGTGTTCTCAGCTTTGAAGTGGGCTGTTGGGATAGAATCATAAGGTGGACTATTTGACCCCTTTAGGAAAGAGAAAGCTGGGGCCTGGGAATGAGTAGTTGGCAGGTCCCATCAGTACGGAAGATTGCCCCGGGTCAAAAAGTGTCTAGCTTGCCTTTTACTACCTCAGCAGCATATTCCAAAGAGAGGCTCTGGAAGGGCCCTCAGCAAAGAGTTCCCCTCAGCTTGCAGATGGCCAATCCTCCATTTTTCACGTGTTGTACCTATTTTGTTTTTCTCTCCCTCAGATAACATGAAAACACAGCAGAGGATATCCCGTCACAGAGTTTGCTTCCTTTAGCAAAAACAAGAGGAAATGCCCTGCCTCAGAAAATACCTACTCCTGGAACTCCATCCATGGGGGGCAGGGCCAGGCACGACAGAGGGCCTGCCAGAGTGCCAGGTGAAGGCTGCCCGGAGCCTCTCCCAGCTTCTCTCAGGGCAGGCTGACCAAACAGTAGTGCCAAATTAGAACCTGCTGAGAGGAGGAGGGAGGTACATGGGACAAGAGAGCTGACAGAACAGCACTGTGATGAAAAGTGTCATTTTTAGTTCTGGTGTCTCCACTTGCTGGCCACGTGGCTGAGGACAATTACCTAATCTCAGCATGCCTTGGCGTTCTCAAGGGCACACTGAGAATGATCATAGTGCTGCCATAAAGGCTTGTGAGAATCGTGTGAGGTGACACATGTATGAGTGAACACTGTGCTTGATGCATAACAAATGCATAGTTAATGTCACTTTTTATTATAACTAAGCACTATGAGCAGAAGCCAAAGCTCTGATCATCCATTTACCAAGAAGCCAGAGTTTGCCATAGCCACAGAGCACAGTCCAAGGCAGCTGGGTTCGGGTCTCCAATTCCCTTACGCCCATGTGACCCAGGTTAATGAGCTCCTTTATGCATCAGCCCCTTCAGCTGCAAAAGAGGGATCATGTTAGTCTTCCTACTAGGTGATCATGATAGTTAAATGAAGTGTCTGGTGCAGGCCTGGATTCTAATGAACATTAGTGTCATCCAGGACTGTTGTCACCTCCACCATGGAAGAGTCATTTGGTCTTTCCAAGAATATGTGGTGGGAAGAGGCTAAGGCTTGACTCTCAAGGCCATTCAGCTAAGTCCCAGTATCTGAGCTGTGTCTCCATGCTCATCTCCTTGGCAACCAAACCCTCACTGTCTTCATAAACAACATGAGCAGCCGCCCTGGCAGGTACCTAACAATGGGATGAAGAATCTACATTTTTATCCAAGCTCCCCTTTTCTAGACCTTGCTTTTGTTTCTTTTATTTTTCCCAAGGTTGTCTCTGACCTGAACAGAAAGTGAGTAAAAGAGAAAAGAAATTATACTGGATTAACTCCAGATAAGTACAGTTCTCCCAAAGGCCCCACACAGGCCTCCCAAGCAAAGCCCTGTGGATGCTGTCCTGCCCCATTTCACACAAACATGAAGACAGCACGTTCCTCCAGCAGCTCACAGCTCAGTGGAGCGTGGGCAGGAAGACAGAAGAGGAAGACCAGAGCACCCCTTCTTCCTCCAAAGTCTGGCCCAAATATTACCAGAATGTGGTCTGCCAGCCTATTCTGTGACAGGTAGCAGTCCATAACAGCAACTTCTTTGCACATACTGTGTATTACCATAAGGCAGAAGATCAGAGAAACATGTTGAATAAATTATCAAATGAAGGAACACGTCTATATGGCCCTTCGCAAGGGAGGAAGGACTGAGACAGCCCGTGACCCCATGCTTTCTAGATCATGCTTTTCTACCCCTGGCTACTTAACAGGTCCCACAAAGGGCCCTCTCCTCAGAGCAATAGTTAGTGCCTGGCCCAGGCCTCTGGCAATGCCAAACATCCAGGGCATTCCCCAGGAGGTAGCCTAAACTATCCTCCCATAAGAGAATTCCTAGTAGGTCAGATGGGGTTAGTCTCTGCTCCCCCTCATGACTCCTACTCCTTACCTTTCTACTCCCTAACTGGATACGCTTCCTCAGTCCCCATCAAAGGAGAAAGCAAAGGAGAAAGCAGACAGTGCCTTCTGCGTACAAGTAATGGATGGTATCAACACTTCCCCTATTTTAGGGAATGACAGCCAAGAGTTATGGTTCACCATGCGCCAGGCCATAGTCTAAGTGTTTGACCTATGTCAATATGTTTAATCCTCTGCAACCTTTTTGATCCTCATTTTATACTAAGTTGCTCTGTACTTACTGTCACTACTCAAGTCATTTACTTCTGTTGCCAGACCCAGTAAACAACCACTTCACTGCCTACACTGCTCCATATGCAACAGAACAATAGCATGTATAAAAATATATCTTATGTAAAAAAAGGATGAGGCAAGATGAGACCAAATCACTGCAGGAATTGTGGTAAGCTGGGAGACTGTCCCTCTGGCACAGCAGGCTCCACAGGCTCAGATGCAGTGTGTCTCTCTCTGCCTATGTCCTGACTCTTCAAAATTACCCTCCACCTTCAGCCCACCATTTACCCCACAGCTTCAGCTTGAAGCTTAACTCTAAAAGTACCCTTCCTAAGCCCTCTCCTTCGTCCAAATGGAGTCCCTTGATACCCTCTCTTACTGTGTATAGACATCACTTGCATGTTCATTTAATAAATGTCTGTCTTCACCCCTAGACTACAGACTCTACCAGAAAAGGCAAATTCGCCATTACATTCACAGTGCCCAAAAAAGAAAGTGGTAGATAACAGGAATTCAAACACTGAGGCCGAATTGAAAGAATAAGCAATTATCAGTTCAGTCTCTCAAACAGCTCAAACCTAGAGAAAGGGATAGTGTTCTAGGTAAGGGAAATGGGTATCTCGGCCACTAGAGAGCTATAAGCCTCAAGTAAATAAGATGATTTGTGCAAAACCAAAACAACAAAACATCTCAAATCACATAAACTGCCATAACTCGTATTAAATAATGACAGCAGAATGTTTCCTGTGTCTATTCATCCCAGTGACCCATGGGGTTCAGAAGTGCCACCCCAGTTATCTCCCTGACCGAAGCACAACGTGGGCATCCTGTCTTCACTGGCTCCTCTTTTCCAGGCTCCAGATGGCTTAGGACAAGGCAGGGCTGTGACAGAGGGAAAAGGCACACACAATATGTCAAAGCCACACACTCCAGCTGAGACGCCATCCTGATGCTTGGCACCTCCAAGTGCTCAGATGCCGTCAGATGACTAAAGATAAAAAAGAACAAATGTGAACAGCCTCACCATCCAAACACTCAAACCCTGGGGATCAAATGGCCTGGGAAGAAGAAGGGTCACCCAGCTTCTGGTTCTTCCTTCATTGGTTAGACACGTGAATGAAAGACTTCTCACTCCTGTTGTCAGGCTTGTGCAACCATACCTAAGCTGTGCAGATAGGCATTTAGGGCCAGCTGGCCCGTCTATTGGTCATGTGACCCAGGGCAAGTCACTTAAATTCTCTGCAGCTTCCATTTCATCCTTGATCACTGAGGAATTGTGAGGGTTAAATGAAGGGGTACCGAAATAGTAGGTCCTGGGTGTGCAGGGTGCGAGCCACTAGCCAGGGCAGAGTTTACCTGTACATTCTCTTCAGTCACCTCAATTTCTGCAGTATAGATGTAGTCGATCAGCTTACTGAGTGTCTGCCCATCTACATCCTTGATTTCAATCTTCTTGGCTTTACTCTCGGACATGTCACCTATAGATCACAACAAAAACAAAAGGACATGAATCTGGCACCTACGGATGCTTCACTTCTACAGGCCCTCCTTCGTTGTCTTGGAAACGTCAAAGTCCTGCCTGTGCTCTTAGAAACAACAGAAGAGATTCAAACACAGAAACACCAAGGTCATACTGACCTTAGTTTCCAGATTACCCATAAACCCAATTGTAGGCATTCTGTACTCCGCCACCTGTTTTCATTCTGAAGACAAATTGGTGTGCAATAACTCACTCAAATAGCACTTACTGAAAACTTCTGCATCCAGGATCAGGAATGGTAATCAAGCTCTGTACCTGCCCTAAAGGATGACAGGTCTTGTAAAAGGGATACACACACACACACACACACACACACACACATACATGCACACAAAGTACCCATGACAGCATGAAAAACTATTTGTCAAGCGCCAACTGTGGCCAAACACTTTAAATTATTGCCTCTTCCAAGCCTCACGGCAACTTACAAGGTTTATTGATATTATCATCATTTTAAAAGGAAAAGGCAGGCCGGGCGTGGTGACGCGCACCTTTAATCCCAGCACTCAAGAGGCAGAGACAGGCGGATCTCAGTGAGTTCAAGGCCAGCCTGGTCTACATAGTGAGGTCCAGGACAGCTGGGGCTGCAGGGAGACCCTGTGTCAAAAAGACCAAAAAATAAAATAAAATAATAAAAAAATAAAAGGAAAGGGCCTGAGGCCCAGGAGAGCAGCTCATTCATCTTGTTGTAATCACACATCTAAGAAGGGGCCTTGTGGGTTGAAAGGGAGTCTGACTTTGGAATCCACAGTAGTAATAATCATGTCATCTTAAATCCCAGAAACAGAGGAGGAACAACAACACTGCATGGCAACTAGAACGAAGTCTCCTAGAAGAGGCCACATCTGATCTACCACGAAGAGGAGCTCAACCGACAGCAAAGATGGGCTGGATGTGTAAAGGAGGAAAATACCAAGAGGACTCTGAGGAGCAGTGACAGCTGCTGTGGCTCTACACCAGGAACAGGGCAGAGAAAAGAGCTAGAGAGGAGCAAAAGGAGCTTGCACTCCATCCCAAGGGCTGTACCGCCATGAGGCTTTAAACAGGGGAGCGACAAGAACAGATGGAAATCTTTGAATGAAATTTTAGATGCAGGAGCAGCAGGGAGCAGGGCTAACCCGGAGGCAAGAAGAGTAGTGGGAATCCCCTGATAAGAATCCAAGAAAGGGAGGACATGGCGCTGGAAGCGAGAGCAGCAACAGCACCATATTCCCAGTCCCAAAGTCCCTGCCTCTGTGGACGCCTGTGTCGATCTAAAACCAAGCCTCTTCAGAAGGGTTACTGACTTCAGGAAATAGAGACAACACATAAGTCTTTGTAGGCTGAAATAAAGGGCAACCTGACTACAAGAAACAATGCATTCAGAAGTCCTAATGTGAGTATGAAAACAGAGCCTAATGGTTGTTTTCTCTCTGTGGAATTCATACAGCACAGTACAAAACCCACAGACACCCACAATCAAGATGCATGAAAACTCGGCACACGGTGCCTCCAGCAATCCTCAGTATCTATCCTGACATAGGTCTAGATCTGAATGACTCCAGAACAGGGAGGAAAGTGGATGGGGTGGGAGCCTGCTAATTCCTGACTTCTGCCTCCCTGTCAAAACAGGTAGACCAGGTAGACAGGTCTTCTCTCTTGTATGAGTACTGTGTAGTCCAGTGACTAGGGTCCAGCACAATGAATCCTGAGGCGGGAGGCAGAGGTGAAAACAGGGAAAGGTGACCAATTATTCCTCTACTCATAAGACGGGTCCCCAGTCTCTCTTGAGTTCACACTAAGATGTACAAAACAAGCACAAAGAAATCACCAGTTTTCCATCCAAATAGCTATTTAGAAACTTATTAATGAGGGTCCAATTGGTAACTGTAGCACAAAGGATAAGTCAACTTTAAGAACTTATGCTTTAAGAATAAGACAAAAAAGAGCAGCCCATTGCAAGAACTCAGAGGTTCGGAAGCTCTGATATGAGTAGTTAGGACCTGGACTGACTAGTCGTTTTCTGTCTGAATTTGTGTGTGGGAATCAGGTTAGGGTTTTATAACTGTGGGTAAACAAATAGGTGCTACTGAAATTGTTTGAAAATACTTGGGTGTATTGTATGTGTAGTTATCACACATACACACACACACACACACACACACACACACACACACACACCCATACACACGCACACAAGTATAGTTTTTCTGGGAAGATAGCAGATGATATTTACCAGATTCTTTCAGGTTTCTATGATCCTCAAAATGTGAAAACTCAAACAGTTTTCTAGACTGCAGTTCTTAAACTGTGAGTCATGACTCATATGGTAGTGCATAACTGACCGTAGGGCCATGAACATGTTGGCCACAGTAAAAGGTTTCTGGATATACAACGACCAAAAGTTAATCCAAAATCAAGCGTGTGATTGAATGTGAGGTGTTTCTGGCAGTGCTCCCCCATGGTACACCATTCAGCTTCTCTGCAGCCTTGGTTCTGAACACACAACACATACACTTTGCTCTGTGCATGCTGTCATCCCGTTCAGCGCCAAGGAACACTGCCTGAAACACACAGCTTCAGATTTGAGACTGTTACTTATTATGCAGTGCAGTGTTCTGCTCCTGTAGAAACAAAAACATTTAATTATAGAAAACAAAGAATTTTAAAATATTTTCCTGTCACTCCTCAGCATATATTAAAGTAGTGTATTTCTGGATTATGCTGTATTATAATATTTGTTTTTAAAGGTTGCTATTTGAAGCAAAGGAAACTACCAACAGAGGAAACAGCCTACAAAATGGGAGAAAATCTTTGCCAGCTTTGGAAAAAAGATTCATATTTAGAATATATAATATAAAGAACTAGGCGTCTGTGGAAATGGCTCAGTGAGTAAAACCATTTGTCACACAAGCCTGATGACCTGAGTTTGGATCCCCAGAACCCATGTAAAAGCTGCATATAGTAGTGAAAATATCTGTAATCCCACTGCATCCCAATGGGCAGATGAGAGGCAGAGACAGGATAATCTCCAGAAGCTCGGGGGCTAGCCAGCCTGGGTTAGGAAGTGGCCAAGAGACCCTGTCTCAAACAAGGTGGAAATAAGAGGACCAGTACCAAAGTTTGTCCTCTGACCTCCACACACGCACACACACACATGCAAAAGAATTGCAAAGATTTAACATCTCCCCCTCAAAAAAAAAAAAAAAAAACCCTACTAAACAGTAAATGAGCTAATGAAATGAACATACAGATCACAAGCAGAAAAAAATGGCCAATATGTATTTTTAAAGGGTTCAATATCATTATCAATCAGGAAAATGCACATTAAAACTACTCTGAGATTCCATCACACAAGAGTGAGAATAACTATCA
Organism: Nannospalax galili; assembly: GCF_000622305.1. NCBI lineage: Eukaryota > Metazoa > Chordata > Mammalia > Rodentia > Spalacidae > Nannospalax > Nannospalax galili. Next base: position 3,071,442 of record NW_008337053.1, on the reverse strand, counting down.
TTAAGAAAACAATAGTAATAAATGCGTGTGAGAATTAAAGATGAACCTTATTCACTGCTGGCAGGAGTGTAAACTGGTGCAGCCATTATGGAAATCGGCATGCGGGTCTCACCAAAAATTAAAAACAGAACTACCTGAAGACCCAGCTATACCAGTCCTATACCTAGTGCATCCATCTGTAGCACTGCTCCATTCACAAAGCAAGAATGGAATCAGCCTAGATGTCTGTCAGCAGATGAATGGAAAATGAAAACCTGGTACATATACATAATGGAATTTAACTCAGCCATAAAGCAAAATGAAATTACGAGATTTGCAGGAAAATGTTATATTAAGCAAGGTAACCCAGGCTCAGAAAGACAAACACCACATGATCTCTCTCATGTGTGGATCCTAGCTTCCTAGCTTTTATGTGATTGACACCCCCGTGTGTGTGTGTGTGTGTGTGTGTGTGTGTGTGTGTGTGTATGTGTGTGTGTGAATGTGGGTATTTGCCATGAGAGAGAAAAGGGACCACCATGGGGGTGGTGTTGACAAAAGAAGGGAAGACAAAGAACGCAAGTGACATGAAAGGGTTAGGTTGCCACTGTATAAAAGGAGGCAGGGGATTTGAGATGGCCTAATGAAATTGTGTTTTAAAATGCCATAATAAAGCTTAATACGTTGTATGCTAATTTTAATTTATTTTTTAAAAATTTCTGTTTGAGTAGCTGACATGAGTTTCATTTTTTAAGTTAAATAAATTTTGACTTGTGATTAAGAATGAATTTCCAACAATTTCTTTTCTTTTAATGTGTCTAAGTGTTATACCAGAATGTACATAAGCGCACCCAAGTTGTGCAGTGGCTAGAAGAGGGTATCAGATTCCCTGGAACTGGAGTTACCCGTGGTTGTTAGTCACCATGTGGGTGCTGGGATTCAAACCTGGGTCTTCTGCAAGAGCAGCCAGCGCTCTTAACAATTGAGCGATCTCTCCAGCCTCCAACAATTTCTGAAATGGCCTTAAACATACTTCTCATTCTGTACTACATATTTATATAAAGAGGCATTTTCAGCATTGACAGAGAATCAAAATGTCAATTAACTCTGAAAAACACTGACAATATTTTGTGCCCTACAGTATTAAATATTCAGCCAAAATTTATTATATAAAAATAAAAAGCTTTTGTCTTTAATAAATGGTAACATTACATGCATAACAAAGAATTTCTTAAAAATAGGACTGGGGATGTATCTCAGTTGGAAGACTACTAGACTAGCATACAGGAAGCCCCACATTCAATCCCCATAAACTGGACGTGGTGGCACATTCACTTAATCCTCACTTGGAGGTGGAGGCAGGAGGATCCGTAGTTCAAGGTCATCCTTGGCTACATAGTGAATTTAGGCCAGCTTGGGCTACAGACTCATGTCTCAGAAAAATGATTTAAAATAAATGTCTTAATGTCAATACCAGTAAATGTCTGATTTATATACCTATTTCATATTTTTACATAACCCAGAGTCATGTAAAAAATTCTCAGGAAAAAGGGATCATGAGTAGAAAAACTTTAAGAAGCCCTGTTCCATACAAAAGGACTTTGGGGGACATTTTCTTGCTTTTAAGTTCTCTCATAGGATCAATGAGATGGCTCAGTGAGTAAAGGTGCTTGCTTCCAAAACTAACTACCTGAGTTCAAAACCCAGAGCCCACATGGTGAGAGGAGAGAACTGACTCTCATAAATTGCCTTCTGATCTCCACACACATGATGTAGATAGATAGATGAATGGATGGATAGATAGAAGATGATAGATGATAGATAGATAGATGATAGATAGATGACAGATAGATAGATAGATAGATAGATAGGTAGATAGATAGATAGATAGA
>NW_008337053.1:3066485-3069349 GCF_000622305.1 Nannospalax galili | reverse complement strand
CCCTGTAAGACATAAAATCTAATGAAGTTTTAACCTTTAAAAAAGATCTTCATTTCATTTCAAAATATACTGTTTCCTACAGTTAGTAGCATTGAAAAAGTACTCATTTTTAATGATACTAACACTTAGATGTTTGCACATGCATCTCTAATCTCTATGGTTCTGATTATTACTAGTCACAGTCAGTTACACTCGGATCCTTGGCACCTGAGTATGCCTATAGAGTCATCAGGTAGATTTCACTGGTAATGTTTATCACCTCTACTATTTAACATGAAGTAAATTTTTATGCTTCCTCCTCAAATATGTCTCTTTTTTTAATTTGTTGATTTGTGTGTGTGTATATATCATATAGAACATCCCAAAAAATCTTATTCATATATATACCCACTTCCCAAACAGCACCCTCCCATAGCCCCCCGACCCCACTGGAGCCCATATACTCTTGTCATCCCTGTTACTGTCCACTGTGTTGTCAGCACCATTGACTAGAACTAGTTCCCTTGTAGTAAGAGACTTACAAAAGTCACATACAGTAGAATCCAATCTATTTGTTTTCTAAAAAACTATTTTCCATTTGTGCATTTATTTTATATGGGTGTGAGATATGTTTGCTTGCATACATATTGGCATGTGTATGCTACAGCACGTGTGTGAAGGTCAGAAGACAATGGTTAGTTCTCTCCTTTCACGTGTGGGTTCCACAGATCAATCTCATGTCTTCTGGCTTGGCAGCAGGTGTCTTTAACAACTGAGCCAGCTCACCAGCCCCAATCTTACTACTTCTTATCAATCAGCAGAAATTACTACACCAAATTAAGATTTTAGTTGAGATGGGTCCTGAAAATGGCCATAATAATAGTCAGTACAGAGTGCTAGGTCCTCTGCTAAGTATACACAATATCTAACGTAATCCTTACAACAGTTCCTGGACTTGAGTGATATTAGTGCCATTTTAAAAATCACTGTATTGGCATTTCAAGAATTATTTACACACATATGAAAGAGGCAGGGCTGGAATCTGCAGCTGATTAGCTCCAGACCTTGTGTCATAGCTAATAAACCCCTCCATAATTTGAATCTGGTTCTAGTCAGTGGCTTTGACAAAAGGGTTGTAAAGCTCAAGACATTGATCAAAATTCTCAGGACAAGTCAACATTTAATACCAAACAAGTAAGAACAAAGAAAGGGGACTGAGACCTTGTCAAGCTTACGCTCCTGACAGCCTCAACTCCTAGCAAAGGAGCTGACATAAAACAAAGACCTAAAAATTATTTTCAAGAGTAGAAACAAAGAGAAGGCAGTTTTCTGGACATGTCATGACTCCATGAGCTGTAATTCCTGAGACACAGAAACCATCACGAGGCTTCTTCATTCCTCTTCTTTTTATTTTTTTAGACAGAGTCTCACTAAGTAGCCCAGGAGGTCCTCAAACCCATGATCCTCCTGCTCAACCTCTCAAGTACTGGAAAAATAGGGCATGCCACCACACCAGGCTAGAAGCTTAGCCATTCTTGGTCCCTCACTTACCTCTAATAGTTTGACAAAAACGTTTCTAGAAAATAGAATATGAACTCTATAACTCTTTTCATCTCTAAGGTCAATCCAAGAAGAGCCCTCCTCTGCTAGCTTTTTCCCACAGGGTTCTGCCAGACACCCCAGAGAAATCCACATTTACATATTTTTTGGCTCTTTCCATTTCTGCTTGCATATGTTAATATGCAGGTCCTACTTCTCCAAATGGAGCATCAATCACACAGGGGAAGATATTTGTTTATTTGGCCAGCACAAAGCAAATACATCCCACATGCTAGAACCAGAGGACATAATGGTGAACAAGTCATCTCCTGCCCTCACTGAGTTCAGTCATTGGGGACAGAGGGGCAAAGACAGAGATAGAGACAGAGAGACCATGAAATCTACAACTGCAAAAGGTGTTAAATGCTAGAAAGGGGGCCTATGCTTGAAAAGACCTTAGCCAGGAAGTCCTATATCCTGAAACTATACACAAGATGATAAACACACACACAAGCATATACTTGCTTTTCTGGACACAGAGTCCATTGCTCCCATTGGATATGATTCATAATGTTTAAGTCACTGATCTGGAGAAGTCATGGCTAATCACAAGAGAGTGAGAATAAGGGAAAAGTGAAAGAGAGAGGGAGAGAGAGAGAGAGAGAGAGAGAGAGAGAGAGGAGAAAACAGTATAAAAAGATCTAGAAGTAAAGAATGTGGGGGCTGGAGAGATGGCTCAGTGGTTAAGAGCACTGGCAGCTCCTGCAGAGGAACCAGGTTTGAGTTCCAGCACCCACATTGTGGCTAACAACCATCTGTAACTCCAGTTTCAGGGACCTGACACTCTCTACTGACCTCCATGGGCATTGCATGACATGGGTGCACTAACACACATTCAGGCAATACATTCATACACATAAAATAAATACAATAAATAAAATATTTTTTGAAAAGAAGAATGTGGCCTTTCTGGAAAGAGTAAGTTCAGTCTGGAGATGACAAAATGGCACAGCAAGTAATAACACTTGCTGTACAAACCTGATTACCTCAGTTTGGTCCCTGGAACCCACTGTGAAAGAAGAACCAACTCCCAAAAGTTGTCCTCTGACCCCTGCACGCAGGTCATGGTATTCATGTATACACACGTACATGTGCACACACACACACATCATATGTACACATACACAATGATAATAAAGTTTTTAAATGAAAAGAACTTAATTCTGGCCAGAGCACACCATGCAAGGGGAAAATGATGAGACAAAGTTAGAGCTATAAGCAGAATCTAGGCCACCTCGGGGCCTTACAGAAGTGTGAAGCAGTTTGGGCTTCATGTGGATATAGCA
>NW_008337053.1:3064549-3066403 GCF_000622305.1 Nannospalax galili | reverse complement strand
GATTCTGGTGTCCCGGATTCAAGGACTGTGTCTTTCAGACACTACCTTTTGAGTCTTGCACTTAGCCAACTCTGAGAATGAGAGAGAGCCGAAAAGAGCAATTAATTCCCTACACATATCGTGTACAAGAGTCCAAGTTCTAGGTCCCACAAACTAAGGGAACAAATGATATTTTAGGTAAAAGAAGCCACACAGGAGCAGGGGAGCAAAGGCTTAAGTTGAGCAGTGGAAAAAAATTTTATTATCATAGAAGAGTCAAAAGGTCTAGAAAAACCACTGGCTTATCTTCCAGATCAATCCAATCCTATTAAGTAAGTAAAGGCCCAGAATAAGAAATGGTAGATTGAAAGGACTCATAGCCCAGTTAGCCAAAAGAAAATAGCAAACTCCAATCAACAAAACCAGAGGTGAGAAGGAAACATTACAATAGACACCAAAATAATCCAGAACATTGTTAAGGGGTTGCTCCCTACACATATCGTGTACAAGAGTCCAAGTTCTAGGTCCCACAAACTAAGAGAACAAATGATACTTTAGGTAAAAGAAGCCACACAGGAGCAGGGGAGCAAAGGCTTAAGTTGAGGAGTGGAAAAAAATTTTATTATCATAGAAGAGTCAAAAGGTCTAGAAAAACCACTGGCTTATCTTCCAGATCAATCCAATCCTATTAAGTAAGTAAAGGCCCAGAATAAGAAATGGTAGATTGAAAGGACTCATAGCCCAGTTAGCCAAAAGAAAATAGCAAACTCCAATCAACAAAACCAGAGGTGAAAAGGAAACATTACAATAGACACCAAAATAATCCAGAACATTGTTAAGGGGTTGCTTTAAAAAATCCATACTCTATTAAATTAGAAAATCTCAAAGAAATGTATGAATTTTTAGATTCAATGAAACTGCCAAAGTTAAACCAAAAGTAATCAACTTAAACAGACCCAGTAAAAATGAGGAGATTGAACTAGTATTACAACGCCTCCCAACTAAAAAATGCCCAGATATATGTAGATTCACAGCAGAATTTTAGCAGGATTTCAAAGAAGGACTACAACCAATACTGTTTAAATTATGTGAAAACATAGAAACAGAGGGAGAAGTCTCACACTCCTTCAAGGAAGGCAGCATTACTCTAATAGTTAAACCAAGTAAAAACACAACAGAAAAGAGAACTGCAGACCAATATTCCTAATGAATATAGATGCCAAAAATACCAGTAAAATGCACATATTGCATATAGACACTTATCAAAAAGACTCCAGTGGATGAACTTGCACCAAAGGACATCTGGGTAAAATGCTTGACCAGATGGGGCTTAACATGTATGGCAGAATACATGAAGCCTGGTGGGGGAGGCACGGCATGGATGGAGGAGGGGAGGGTCTTAATTTGATTAAGAATTGTTGTATGAAATGTACAAAATCTTAATAAAAATATTAAAAACAAAATGAAAGAAAGAAATGGTGGATTGGCTGGCAGGTCTCTGAAGAACATAATCCCCTAAAAGCATCCATGTCTTTGGAAAGAAAACAAAAGATGTGTTCAAGAGTCCTCATGTTAAAGAATTCTCCCTCAGACAATGCACTATTGTTCTAAAATGATGGCTAAGTTTATTTTCTCCCAGTATCTAGAAGTCTTTGCATGGGAACTGACACTGATTCTAACCACTCCAAGAGTTATCAAAGTGCCTGAAAGCAAATCCTGACTCCATCACTCCTCAGTCCAGCCTTGGCAGACAAAAGAAAAATGAGGACGAACCCAATAGAGGAATGCCTCTGGAAGCCCTTGTCAAGAAATTCCAGTGGACTCTCATAGGAACATTTGAAAATTGCCCTGTTCTGACTTTTTTCTAGTTCCTTG
>NW_008337053.1:3060387-3064398 GCF_000622305.1 Nannospalax galili | reverse complement strand
TTGCCTCACCCTGTGTCCCTGTTCAGCATGGAAGAAGCCAGAGAGGTCTGTATTCCAATTCCCTATCCACAAGCTGGGTAACCTCTTCAGAGGATGGTATGATAAGGAGGTAGGAATCAGCTAAACAGTTAGGGTAAAAAGACCTCAATGAAAAGTAGCCAGTTTTTTGTCTAAAAGTCAAAATGTCCTTGGGCCTCTTAGCAACATACTCTGTTCCAAAAGCCAAAAATGTCGAAAGTATTTAGGAGTGCTTATCTAATCCTTTAAAGATTCTAGGGATACCTCTTCAGAGGGGGGTAGGTAGAGTAGCAAAAAGCCCCATAAAAAAAAAAGGAGTATATGAAGTTATCAGGAAAAAGTGATGGGGAGATATGGGAGGAGTTGGAGGGGAGGGAGTGGGCATGGATTTGATCAAAACACCTTATATGCATATATGAAATTCTCAATAAATTGTTTTAAATAAATAAATAAATAAATAAGAATTCTCCCTCCCTTCTAATTTTAATGCTCTTTACTGTATGTTAGTCTTATGCACTAGGTAAAAAGAACAGAGAAAAACCCTATCCTTTACCCAATGATCCCTTACAGGTGCTACGATAATATTTTCAACCTTCACCCATCTAAATCCTAAGATGTGCCTTCCCAACCCATTCAACTACAGCTGAGTACATCAATTGTTTAACCTTACATGGCAAAAAGAAATTCTTCACCCATACCTTGCGTCCTAGTCAACCCTTCTGAAGTCAGTGGTCTAAGCCATTCCAGTGGTCCAAGCAAGTCTAACCTCCCATCTCCTGGAAAATAAGGATATTCTTGTCCTGCCTTTAGCCGTAGGCTGGGTAAGAATCAAAGGAACAATAAGAGTGCGCGTACGGGGACTCCAGGATTCAGCAAAGCCACAATGAAGATCACCCCATCATCCAGCTTCCCTGGACTCTCATCCTCTGCTATCCGCTCAGTTAGTGGCAGAAGGAAATGCTTGTGCGGCCACAAAGATGCTTCGCATGATCCCTCACCACTTGCTATCACCACTACAACCACTTCCCACTGGCACTACCACTAATCCACAACTTCTCTTAAGGCCCGGAGTCAGAATCATTCTCTGTTTCTCCCCACCTCGTTGCCCTATGTTAAATTTTGCCAAGTTGTGTGCTATAAAACGTTCATTAAACGTTTTCATTAAAACGTTCATGCACATTCCCAGAACATAGGCACAGGCCATGGACTAGATCTATTAGGGTTTGGCAAACAGAAAGACTGAATCAAATATTCTATGCAATGAGTGCATGCCTGAAAGTCAGTGAGGCCCTCGTTCCACTTGGCAGGTGATGAGCATTCAGTCAAATGTACCCTTCTGTGAATGCTACCCACAGCACATTCCTGATCTTGTCTCCGTATTTCTTCTCACACTGTGTTCAAAGAGACCAGCTGAATATTAGCCTGAAGCCAGTACATAGGGTACCAGTATCTCTTCTTCAAAAAACAAAACAATCTAAATCAGCCACTGCCTGTGACACAGTAGGGCCAGAAGAATGGAAATACATTACTTCCACGGTGTTTATTTGGGATAGAAGCCCAAATATGTCTTGTTTTAGCCATGATGGTAGGCTAAAACCCTGCGCATATATTCCTTAGACCTCAGTTTCTTTAATACTATAAATGGGGCTTCTTTTAACATATTTAGAAGACACGTACATCAGAGACCTCTGAGTAAAAATACTTCAGGACATAGAACCCAGAGTAAAAGTCATGAAAGAAAAAGAGGAAGGGGGCTGGAGAGATTGCTCAGTGGTTAAGAGTGTGTACTGCTCTTTCAGAGAACCCGAGTTTGATCCCCGGCATACTCACTGGGTGGTGGTTCACAACCACATATAACTCCAGATCCAGGAAACCTCTGGCCTCTGTGGGCACCTGCACTTATGTGTACATACCACACATAGACACACATCCATACACAAAATTTAAAGTAATAAAAATAAATATTTTTTTTAAAGAGGAAAGCTGGTCAGGCTGTAGGTCATACAGGACATTGTATCACCTAGGATGGAGATTCTAGATGAGCGGGATGGGGTTAAAGTCTTAAGCATTCCATAGTTACAGCTAAGGGATGAGCAACTATGACCCTGATGGCCTCTCCACTTAATCTATGCAAAAAGCAGTGGGGGCAATTAAAGCACCCCAGATCTTCACACAAGCTAGATGGATTTGGACACTCTGAAACACTCGGATTTTTATTTTACAATGTGTATTCCAAGTTACTGTGGGTAGGACAGGGTCAAGGGGTTTTGTCTTAGTATTTGGAACCACCGGGGGGGCGGGGGGATCACTCAATCCTAACTAAAAGATTATGATCACACAATTCAGTTAACAGAAAGCCACTTGTATTTTCTTTTCCTTTGGCCTTAAACATGCTGGTAGAAGTGGACTTAACCAGAGTGAGCTGGGCCATTTTATTGTGACTTTTATGCATTTTGAAGCCGAATCCTAGAAGCAGGACAAAATTTTGCAGTGTTACTTGGGGATTTTTTTTTAACCTCTTTACCAAGTTTCAAGCAGAGCCAAGAGGCCTCAAACTATACACACGTCTCATTTAGTGATGATGGCACAAGCTGGAACAACTAAGGGGCTGAATAGCATACGTCTCACAGGAAAAAAATAAAGAAAGAAAAGAAAGAAAATCAAGCGGGACATGGTGTCGCACACCTTTAATCCCAGTGCTCTGGAAGCAGAGAGAGGCAAATCTCTCTGAGATCGAGGTCAGCTGAGTTTCAGGCCAGCTGGGGCTACAGGGAGACCCTGTCTCAAAAAGACAAAAAGAAAAAGAAAATCAGAAAATGTGAGCAAGGAGAAAGTAAAAAGAAAAATTACATGAACAACATTTTTTCAAATTTTAAATTTATAGATATGTACATATACAAAATATGCATGTCTCACAGATCTTCAAAAGGTACATGGCCTTGAACCAAGTATTTCTCGTTCTAGAAACCTAGTCTAAGGAAATGATTAAGAATATAACTAAAGGGGTTGGAGAGATGGCTCAGTGGTTTAAGCGCACTGCCTGCTCTTGCAGAGGACCCGGGTTCAATTCCCAGCACCCACATGGTGGCTAACAACTGTCTATAACTCTAGTTCCAAGGGCTCTGACACCCTCTTCTGACCTCTGTGGGCACTGCATGACATGGGTGCACTTACATACACACAGGTAATACACTCATACACATACAATAAAAATAAAAAATATTTTTTAAAGCATGTAAGTAAAGACTATGATGCAAGAATTCCCATCAAAGCATCAGTTGTTTTAACAGAAAATCTTAGGAAGAACTACAATTTCCAGTAAACAAGGAAGTGGATTTTCAATTAGGATGCACATGATGGAATCTTAGGTTACTACTGAAACTAGGATGTAGATGTGATTTCATGGACATGGAAAGACAAGACATAATGCTAAGTTCAACTGAATTTTTTTCAACTGAATTTTATAGCGCACCTACTCAGAGAAGGCAATGTGTTAAGAATATAAGCTCTTATCCTCATAAGGCTTGTGATTGATAAAGAAAGTTGTAGGTTGAGGAAGTATTGATAAGCAATAATACCAGAGGAGCATAAGGAACACTGGGAATAAGTGACAAAGGGATTTAAACTAGTCCAGAGGGGTCATGGAAGGCCCTGCTGAGGAAGAAATGCCTAAAGGTCAATGAAAGATAAACAGGAGTTAGGCAGAATATAAACAGGAAGGAAAAATACACCCAGAAGATGAATAGCAATTAAATAGATGATGATGATGATAGATAGATAGATGATAGATAGATAGATTATAGATAGATGATAGATAGATAGATAGATAGATAGATAGATAGATAGATAGATAGATGATAGATGATGATAGATAGATGATAGATAGATGATAGATTGATTGATAGAGATGATGATAGACAGACAGACAGACAGATAGATAGGTAGATGATAGATAGATTAGATAGATAGAGATAGATAGATGAATAGATAGAT
>NW_008337053.1:3046161-3060254 GCF_000622305.1 Nannospalax galili | reverse complement strand
AGGTAGATAGATGATAGATTATTAATGATTATAGCTACATGATGAGATAATAGATAGCTAGATTAGATGATAGATAGATAGATATAGATGATAGATAGATGATAGATAGATAGATAGATTGATAGATAGATAGGCTATTCAAATATATATGAACCCTTTTATGCTGAAAAATAGATTTCATGTGTGTGCATATCTATAAATATAAAATACAAAAGTATATACACCTAAATGCTGTATTTCATGCAATTTTTTACTGTTCGCTTACTCACATTTTCTGACTTTTTTCTATAATAAATGTCCATGAAGGGTGTTCAGATGGAAGGACAAAAGGATGAGGAGAGGGAAAGGCTTCTTTCTTTCCTTCATGTACCTCCTGACCCTCTCCTCCCTTCAATTACTAGAATCCAAGATCTGTCACAGAAACACCCTTCTCCCAACTGTTTCTGTTTTCTTTTTCTTAAGTTTAAGAGATATTTTATTGCTTTAAGAATTTCCTATGATGAATTTTGATTGTATTCAGACCTCTTCCCCCATCTCCACCCTTCCTTTCTATGCAGTTTTGAATCAGAATACACCCAGGTTTCTTGGAATGGGATTTTCACTTTAATTTCTGTTTCTCTTACATAGCATTTAGGAATCATGTAGGGATTTTTCTTTTTCTCAATGGTCAGAAATGCTTGGCTTTCTTCATCAAAGTTAGTTGTTCACAGTCCTTATATTCAGATTATTCTTTGGCTATTTCTGGTCCTCAGCACAATGACCCATGGACGAAGGAATTCTCCAAAAGGTTAAGTCCCCTCAGAGTTTCACTGTGGGTAAAAGAAGCCAGGTCCTCACAGCAGGCAGCAGGTAGCTCACGGGCCTCCAATCCAATACTCTCTGAGTGGCAATTGGGAGGTTTCACGGTTTCACACATGTCCTAGTTTGTTTTTCATTGCTGTGACAAAACACTCTGACCACTACCAACTTGGGGAGGAAAGGGTTTATTTGTCTTACATCTCCCAGGTCGCAGTTCGTCAGGGAGCCCAAGGTAGGAACTCAGGGCAGGAACCTGGAGGCAGGAGCTGGAGCACAGGCCATGGAGGAACGCTGCTTACAGGCTTGCTCCCTTGGCCCCTGCTCAGCCTGCTTTCTTATGCAACACAGACCCACCTGCTCAGGGGTGGCACCACCCACAGTGGGCTGGGCCCTCCCACATCACTCATCAAGAAGATGCCCTTCAGACATGGCCACAGGCCAGTCCAATAGAGGCAATTCCCCGACTGAGGCTCCCTCAACCCAGGTGTGTCAAGTTGACACTAAAGCTATCCATCACAACACAACAGCTTTACACCAGTGTCCTCTGGTTTATTTTCTAAAATCTGTAGCCTTTTTAAATTCCTAATGCTGTTGAAGACGGAAGCCAGGTCTTGACAGACACTGGGTGATGATGATGGTCCACCGACCACTGGGCACATGGATGAGCAGTCTGGCTTGGCTCTGCCCTGCCAGTGTGCACAGCTTCGCCACCTCGGCTCCTCAGTTACCATCCCTCTCACCTGCCAAGTCCTGAGTTCAGAATTTTGAGATTAACATAGAAGCATCAAGATTCTTAATAAAATGAACAGGCCCAGAGTCATGTTTCTAGGACCTTGTACAGAGAGTCACTGTCACCACCACTGTTCTGCTATGCCGCCATTTCTGTTCTCCAGTTATTTTCTTTCTTACTTGCCATACCCCGAGTTCAGAATTTCGAGATCAATATAGAAGAACCTCTGGTCAGGTAAATATTCATCTTGTGTGATAATGTTCCTCACGCCGTCCATTGGATGCATCCAGCTAGAGCTCCCCAGGCCTGAGGCTGGCTGCCTGGGGTGTGCCTCATTCCACCACCATCTTTTAGACATATCTGTTTCTGTTTTCTAAGGGATTTATACTACCCCAGATGCAAGTTCATTGGCAAAAATGGAGGTAATACATTACATTTCCAGACAAATTCCTCTGTCTATAGTAGACATACAAAACCACACAAAGAGAAACTGGCAGAGCTATATATTGAAACTGGGGCTAAATAACTATGGAGCCAAGATAAATTACTCTAAAAGAACTAGGGACAGATGAAAGAAAGAGGGGAAGAAAATAAAGACCTTGCAGTTAGAGTCTGAGGCCACTCAGAGGGAGCATAGCTCAGGATTTCCAGGTGGTGAGCTCAACTGGTTTTCCAAGCTATAGAATAAAACTGTTGTTCTGGCTCAAGTGAGGTAAGGACACCTGGTCCGCTTCAGCATTGGCACAACTCCAAGCCGAGGCAAGTTCTTTCAAACATGATGAGCCGGGGGGAGGGGGGGCAAGCTATTGTACTATATTGTCCAAGGAATTCTTACAACACAATACCAAGGCCTTTCCAACAAGGACTACTCTTGCACACTTGTATTCCATATTAAGACAAAATTAGAGTCTATCCAGCAAAAATGTCTGCATTTGCATCTCCTACCAAGCTCGTGTTCATACATTCAACATTCACTGTCTTCTATGGTGGGCACTGTGGACTCAACACTGAGAAGATATATTTCCCAAGCACCCAAGTGCACAATCAGGTACAAGAGACAGTTCATTCATTCATTTCAAAACATATTTGAGTCCTGCTATGTACTAGGCACTCGAGATAATACTGACAAACAAGTCAAGAAAGGTCCCTATCATCGCAGGAAATGAGGAGACAGGTTTAAAAGAACACAAAGACAACCAACCAAGATGAGTCTCAGAAAGTGAGGTTGTTATTTAAAAATGAGTTGATATATGGAATAGAAAAGGCCTTTGTGTGAACTTACGACTAGAGTGGTAGGTACAACCCTCTTTGAGGTAAGAAATGTGCAGGATGAGAAGCAGTCAGTTAGTTATATGAGGGCCAGGGCACAATTCTTGCAGACACATGGGCACGAACTAGAACCACGGTGATGGACAACACATTTGGAACAGGTACAGGGTACTTGGAAGGCATATGGAAGGGACACCTGACCAGGCTTTATGTCTCTCGTGACATCAGATGGCATCCTCCATCAGGAGTGATTTGTAGAGCACTGCTGTACCTGATACAGGGGAGCTGCTGCAGATAGAAGGCTCAGCCTGTGGGTTTCAGGAAATCCAACCCAGATGTAACATATGTGAATTCCTACAAACTCAGCAAAGGTGCTGAAATGATGACAGACCTTGTTTGTTCCCCTCTCATCTCTCCTCTAAAGCCACCATCACTTTTCCAAACCTCCACACCTTTATAAGGATGATTGGAGGCTCCTGGCCCCTGCCTGGAAGAAACTGCTAGAAAAGTAGATGTAGTCCCAATTGGAAACTGCTAGTCTAAGCATCAAGAAAGCAAGTCCCTCTAACTGAATGTGTATTCCTGAGCAAGTCTTCTCTCTGTTTCGGTTTGGCGAGCCCAGTGAACAGTCTAGAAGTCTACATAGTTACTATGCTTCCCCACATGATTATGATCATTGCTGAAGCCCAAGAACTAATGGACCATATGAGTCTCTTTTTTTCCTCATGGGGGATACATAATTACATGTTCACCTGAACTGGCTAAGGTTTTGGTTCCATCAAGTTCTCCATGATGCAAAGCTGAGACTAGGGAAGCTCTTTATGATGAGTTTCGTAGCTTTCTCTTTCCTCCCTCCCTCATGCCACCCCCACATGAATATTTTCCCAGTACCATAGGTTATTGTGCACCCCTCACCATACCTGTGAACATTGCACAGAAGTAAGGGCTGCAGGCTGCCAGGACCACACGGTGGGCTTCTATCTCGACATCTTCTGCCATAATCATCACGTCACACAAGAGCTGCTTACTGTAAGACACCAGTGAGGGGACAGGATGGGTCATAGCGTGGATACCTACCCCTGTCATACAAGGGTTTTCCTCCCACCCACATCTCGTACTATCACCACAGAAGGCAGTCACAGAGACCTCTTCCATCTTGGCTTAGGTAGGAAATTGGGCTCGGTGACTTTTCCCAGTCCCTGATAAATCTCCCATCCAGTAATTTCCTAAGGCACAAAGAGAGGTCCAACTACTCTGTGGCTGTAAGTTAAGGCTGCTTCGTTTGCCCTCATCATTTGATTCCCCAGTTCCAGCAGTAGGGACTGAGAATTAAGGTGGGGTGGCTCAAGAACAGACTTAACGCCAAGGAACATAAGCATGCTACAGAGATGTGTCACTAGCAAGATGATGCACTAGCAATTCCCCAAGGGCTCCTTTGCATATGTAAGCCTCGTAAGAAACAAGTCAGGCTCAGGTATTTCTTATCCCCCAATAGATTAAATCCTGTCACCAAAAGTCACCCACATGCACAGTAATCCCAAAGAGCGTGCACACTTCAATTGCTGCAATCATTAAGAATCTTGCTGGGGCTGTAGCTAAGTGATACTATGTTTGCCTAACACGCACAAGGCCCTAGGTTCAATCCCCAGTACTTCCAAAAAGAAAAAGATAACCATTGTCCAGGGTCAAGTAGATGGCTCAGCAGGGAAAGCACTTGCTGCGCAAGCATGAAAATCTGAGTTCAGATCCCCATCACCTACATTAAAAAGCCAGGGGTGACTGAGCATGCCTTTAATCCCAGAGCTGTGAGGAGACAAAGACAGGAAGATCACTGGGGCTTGCTGGCTGCTAGTCTCAATCCAGTTCAGTAAGAGATGCTATCTCAAGACAATGAGGGGAAGAGTGATAGGATGGAATGCCTGACATCCTCCCCTGGCCTATGCATATCCAGAACACTTACCCATAGACACACACACACACACACACACACAATCTTATCAGCTAAGAAGATGATTCAGTTGGTTAAGTGCTTGCCATGCAAGCATGAGTCATCTGAGTTTAATTCCCAAATACCCATTTTAAAAAGCCAGGCATGGGGCTGGAGAGATGGCTCAGCAGTTAAGAACACTGACTGTTCTTGCAGAAGACCCGGGTTTGAATCCCAGCACCCATATGGCAGCTAATAACTGTCCGTAACTCCAGTTCCAGGGGATCCAACAGCCTCTTCTGTCCTCTGCGGGCATTGCATGACATGGGTACACTTACCTATGTGCAGGCAATACATGAATACACATAAAATAAAATTTAATAAATCAATAATAAATAATTAATAATAATAAATAAATTTTTTAAAGCTAGGCATTGATGCATATCTGCAATGCCAGCCCTAGGGAAGTAGAGACAGGTGGATCCCTAGGGCTTCCTGGCCATACAATCTTGTCAAATAAGTAAGCCCCAGGTTTAGTAAAAGATCTTGTCTCAAAAATTAAGATGGATATACATGGTCCAATACTAACCTTCCAGGCAAGATGTGTCCATCAGTGCAATACTGGCACAAATGTGCCACAGGCAAGATGTGTCCACTAGTGCAATACTGGCACAAAAGGTATGGGGTAACCAACTGCTTTTGGATTAGATTTGAGGTTGCTCCACAGGAAGGAACCTAGACATGATACTGTAAATCTGGTCAAAGGCCTAGGACGTCATAGGTCCTAGAGAGGAACCTAATACTGTTGTTTTGCTAAATGACATGCTGTCAAACTGTTTTTTAAGTATTCATGATTATAACCATAGATTGGTGCTGCCCTCAACCTTGGCCAAAACAGCTTCTTTCTGCAGCGGTCAGTAGTTAAAGCAGAGACTCATAACTGGTCAAAGTGCTGAGAATAAGTATCTATTGAGTGCTGTCCTAGTTTGTTTCTCCATTGCTGTGACAAAACACTCTCACCACTACCAACTTGGGGAGGAAAGGGTTTATTTAGCTTACATATCCCGGGTCACAGTTCATCCAGGAGCCCAAGGTAGGAACTCAGGGCAGGAACCTGGAGGCAGGAGCTGGAGCACAGGCCATGGAGGAATGCTGCTTACTGGCTTGTTCCCCTGGCCCCGCTCAGCCTGCTTTCTTATGCAAGACAGGCCCATCTGCCCAAGGGTGGCACCACCCACAGTGGGCTGGGCCTTCCCACATCACTCAACAATCAAGAAGATGCCCCACAGATATGGCCACAGGCCAGTCCAATGAAGGCAATTCCCCAGTTAAGGCTCCCTTAATCCAGGTGTGTCAAGTCGGCACTAAAACTAGCCAGCACAAGTGCTCAGCCCTAAATGGGACATCTATGTTAACCCCACCCCTAAGCCTCAGAGAAGATTATAGAAGAGGAGGCAGAAAGAATGTAAGACCTGAAGGATCGGGGGAGGTAGTGCCATGAAATGCTGTCATTGGGAAATGGCATGGCCACTGCACCCTTGAATTCACTGTCACTATGATTGTCTGCACAAGATTGGGAAGCACTAACTGGACTCAGTGAGTTATCGACACAAAAAAGACAGGACACGAAGGGGGAAGTCTAACACCTCCCCCTTTATCATATGCATATGAGATGCATATGATTAAGATGCACAGTTTACATGTATGAAATTATCAAAGAATAGATAAAAGATGTGTTACTTAAAAACTAAGATGGAAAGGGGCTGGAGAGATGGATCAACGGTTAAGAGCACTGACTGCTCTTGCAAAGGACTCAGGCTCAGTCCCCAGCATCTACATGGTAGCTAACAACCATTCTTAACCAGTTTCACAGGATCTGATGCCCTCTTCAGGTTTCCATGGCATTGAACGACATGAATGTACTTACATACATGTAGACAAAACACACATACACAGAAAACAAAATAAATGTTTAAAAAATAAGATGGAGAGTGATTGAGGGAGATGCCTAACATTGTGTGCACACACAAGAACATATACACACATACACACAAAAAAATCTTTTATCTTTTCACATGGCAATCACCTCTTCTACACTGTAAGCTTGGAAAGGAACTTGGATTTTATAATTGAACCTTGTACCCTGGACACTAAGCTGCATATATGACACATAGTCAGCCTACATTTTTCTAAATGACTGAATGAAATGGATCAATCAACATTCAAAAACAGAATGGATATTTTAGAGCTAGGCTTAGTGGCATACCATGTAAATCCAGTTACTCAGGAGGCTGAGGCAGAAGAATCTCAAGTTCAAGGCTACAGAGTAATTTCAAGGTCAACCTAGACAAGTTAGTAAGGCTCTGTCTCAAAACAAAAAGTAAAATAAGGCCTTAGGGTATAGCTCAGCAGAAGAGTACCTGCCCAGCAAGCACAAGATTCTGAGTTCAGTCCCTAGCACCTCAAAAGGACAAAAACATAAAAGAAAGGATGTTTGAGTATCTCAGAGATTGATAGGGTGCCATAAAACCCTGTCAGTCCAAGAATTTTTCCTTCATCCGCCTTCCAAGATCTTATCGTGCCCATTCTTTATGTAATGGATAACATTTCTTGAGTTATAGGGTGACAGGTACTTCTCTAAGCACTTATTTTCCAGACAAATTATTTCATTTAGTCCTCTCTACAACCAGTGAGAAAGACTAATTGTTATGCTACATTTACATATGAGGAGCCAGAGAAATTAAAATAACTTTCTCAACGTCACACAGAAAATTATAGGAAAGTGGAGATGTGGTTTTAACGCAAGTAGCTTAATCCCAGAGCCCATTCTATGGTACCCAGATCACCATTAGTCTCTTCTGTAAAGAACTGGCAACAGGAGTGAAGGCACAGAAGGCAAGCACATTTCAGCTGTGGTTTCATAGAGCTTTGAGAAGTCTGAAGTCATATCTGGGCTCTGTGGAAGAATACTCGAATCAATGGGTCTGCCATGGCTGATTGATAGAAGAAAAGCTACATAGTCACCATCTTGGTACAGCACATTCAGACACTGTCAACTACTAACACATTGGTTCAGGTTCACCCAGAGAAATTTCATAAAGCCTGAAACAGCTATAGCTTCAAATGCCTTTACTGGCCTTAGACATCATTTTGCCTGTGAAACACAAAGAAGCAGAAAGATGCCCGAAGCCACCAGACCCTGAATCCTGAATACAGTTCTCTACACTCCAAATATGGTGTTTTCCCAATGTTCCCAAATATTTCAGCACTGGCTGGCACTCAGGATGAGAACACACAGGAGAGCTAGCCAGGAAATATTTAATTCAGGGAAGAAAGTCCTAGTGATGGGGCATCTAGGGAGGGCAAGACGTTTGGGCACCAAGAAGTCAAGGCCTTTAGGACCTCACTCTGCAGCAGACAGCAGGCTTTGTATATCAACTGCGTCAGAATAAACCAGTGCAAACAGGAACAGGACTAACTCTGCCCTAACTGACCACAATAACATGGGCAAATAAACTACCTACTATTTTCTTTTCTGCCTCACCTGGGACATATATTGTAGGAACCAATTTCACGGCCACTTTGGGCAATATAGTGAGACTCTTATCTAAATATTTATTTAAGTGAAAAGAGCAAGAACCAGAAAAAAAAGAATATTATTAACATCAAAAGAATATTACTAACATAAAAAACAACTATGTGATGGCCGATATCAATTGTCAACTTGATGGGATCCAGAATCACCTAGGAGATGGTGCTCGGACATGTCTATGGGGCATTATTTTGATTAGATTAATTGAGGTGGGAAGGCATGCCACAACGGATGGAACCATTCTCTGGGTTGGGATCTTGGGATGTATAAAAAGGAGAACGTGAACTGAGCACAAGACTTCATTGTTCTTTGCTTCTTGACTGTGGGTGTCATCTAACTAGTTTTCTCAAGCCCCAGCCATGCCTTCCCCACTATGGTGGACAATAATCTCAAAATAAACCCTTTCTCCTTTAAGTAGCTTTTGTCAGACTATTTTATCACAGTAATGGGAAAAGTAACTAAGACAGTTATACAGATAAGTAGAAAAGAATGAGAAACCCATAAAAAGATCCTCACATCCATGGCCAATTGACTTCGGAGGTAGTTAATATGAATATTTGTGAGTGTGCATGTACATATGCAATTGTACAGGCCCACGAGTGCACATGGCATGTGGAGGTCAGAAGTCAATATCGAGTGTCTTCCTCAGTCACTCTCTACCTTATTTTTGAATTTTTTATTAAATTTATTTATTTTGTCAAAGGCAGGAGGTACATGCCACAGCAGGTAGAGGTGTGTGTGTGTGTGTGTGTGTGTGTGTGTGTGTGTGTGTGTGTACGTTGGAGGACAACTTGCAGGAATCAGTTCTCTCCTTCTACCATGTGGGTCCCAGAGATCAAATCCTCAAGCTCAGCAGCAAGTGTCCTTACCCACTGAACCATCTCATGGGGCCTCCACATTATTTTTGAGATATGGTCACTTACTGAAGCTGGAGCTCACTGATTGGCTGGCTCCAGGGATCTGCTGGGGTTACAGGTGGAAGCTGTCACACCCGGCTTTTAGGTGAGTGCTGGGGATGCTCTCAGGTCCTTATGTTAGAAGGGCAAGCACTTTCCTCATGAGCCCTCTCCCCAGCTCTCAGCCAACTCTTCACAAGTGTGCTATGGCCAGTCAACTGGGAAATAACAGTCTTCAACAAATGGTGATAGGATAACTGGATATAACAATACAATTGGAGAGATTTGGATACCTACCTCATACTATATACAAAACTACTTCAAAATGAATCTAAAACCTAAATATAAGAGTCAAACTATGAATCTCTTAGAAGAAAACACAGGGAGAAATCTTCATGACTTCAGAAAAAGCAATGGTTTCTTAGCAATCACATCAAAGGCATAAATAACAAAAGAAAAAATGATATATTTGATGCTCACATTTAAAACATTTGCACTTCAAAGAATATCATTAGGAAATACAGATTTCCAATTCATAGGATAAATTCTTTTTGGCAAATAATTTATATGAAAACTGGAATATATCTAGACTATAAGATGAACTCAAACTCTCACATCTGAATAATAAACACAAAAAACCTAGTTTTTAAAAATATTTTATCTATTATTTTTAATTTTATGTGTATGAGTATATTGCGTGCATGTATTTAAATGCACCCACGTCATGCAATGCCCACGGAGTACAGAAGAGGGCATCAAATTCCCCTGGAACTGGCATTATGGATGGGAGTTAGCCACCATGTGGGTACGAGGAATTGAACCCAGGTCCTCTGCAAGAGCAACTAGTACTCCTAACTGCTGAGCCGTCTCTCCAGCCCCAATAACCTAATTTTTTTAGAAGGACAAGGAATTGCAAAAGACATTTCTCTAAGATAATAAAATAGTCAATAAGTACAAGAAATAATGGTCACAATTATCATCAGGAAAATTAAAATTAAAATAATCTCATATCCACTAAAATGGCTACGTACAAACGTGCACTTAATAACAAATATTCAGAAGAAACTGGAGAAACTGGAATCCTCATACCCTGATGATGGAAATGGACAGAGTGCCACTGCTTTGGGAACTGCTTCCTACGGTTAAAAACATGGAGTTGCATATGGCCCAGATATCCCACTCCTAAATATATATCCAAGAAATGAAAACACACATCCACACAAAAAAGTGTACATGTACATGAAGGTTTATAGTAGCATTACTCACTTTAGCAAAAGCCAAATGTGCTATAGTACAGATTGAAATATTATTATTCAATTAAAAAATGAAATGCTGAGAGATGTTACAGTGTGAATGAACTTTTAAAACACTGTGTTAGGCTATGTGGCCATATACACCTCTAATCCCAGAATTTACAGAAAGAGGCAGGAGGATCAGGAATTGGAGTTCAGTCTGGGCTATGAGAGAGCCGATCTCCAAAAAGTCAAGAATAGGGCTAGGAAGTCGGAATCCAGAATGGATGAGCATTAATTCAGATAGGTCAGTAGGTAAAGTGCCTGCTTTGCAAGCATGAGGACCTGAGTTAAATTCCCATAACCCACATTAAAAAAGCTAGATGTGGTGGCACACACTTGTAATCCCAAGAAGATCCCTGGGGTTCACCGGCCAGTCAGCCTAACCTACTTGGTAAGTTCCAAGTCAGTTTGATACCCTGTCTCAAAAAAAGTGGAACAGTGCCTTCAGAATAAACACCCAAAGTTGGCTTCTGGCCACTACATGCATACACAGACAATGCTTACACATGTGCAGCCACACCCACATGAACATACACACGTATAAAAAAATCCAAAACTAAAACATTATTTTTACCAAAAGAAGGAAGACAAAACACAACACACTATATGATTTTAAAATAATCAAATATGCAGAAACAAAAGGTAAGCTAGTGGTTACTTGGGATTAAGGGGGAGGAAGGACATAAACAGGGATGGAAAGGAGGTTGGCAAGTGCTAATGTATACACGCTTTCTTTTGGGGTTGGGGAAAATACTCTAAAATTGATTGCGATTGCATAAATCTGTGAATGTCATTAAATTATATTCTTTAAATAGGTGAATTGTAGGGCATACTAGTCATATGTTTATAAAGCTGGACCCAAAGGGCAAATGGAAACAGAAAGCAATGTGCTCAGATGTTTCATTACTAGTAATAAAGACATCTCAGCAAACAATTAAAGGTTGGGGGACAGGCACGGAACTGTTTTCAGTGATGAAATAGGAGGTAAAAACTGCCAAAGGACTAGAGGTGCAGGTCAGTGAAAGAATGGATGCTTAATAGCACAGGCCCTGGGCTCAATCCGCAGCACGTTGGGCGGGGGGGCGTATTATATTAAATTCCTGAATCAATAAAAATATTTAAAAAATAAACGAAAACCTGCCAAAATGAGATAGGAAAGACTACAGATTCTAAACACTGACTGCCCCATCTTTCTTGTTCCCTTCTCTTCAGGTCTGGGTAGGGCATCCTATTCTGGGAAGGATCTTATCTCCACCGCCTGCTGGATGCCTAGTCAGGAGCCAAAGAGTCACTGGAATTCTGCTACCCAGAAGCACTACAGTCTGGCCATAGCAGAGCAATGAAATGCAAAGGAGGAAGGAGGCTCAGTGGTTACCATGCCAACAGCTCATTCTCTACCCTGGACCTAAAAAGAATAGGAAACTCATGAATTGTGTGATTCATAAATTACAAAGAACATGTGTGCTTGAACTAAAATAGCTCAAAAGTGAGGGAAGGGAATGTAAAAACAATGCAGGAAACGAGCCCAGATCCCTAGGATATCATGGAACATTTCATTAGTTTGATTTCTGGGTGGCAAAATGCTTCTGCCCAGGAGTTCATCAAAACAAAGTATGTCCACCATCTCTCTCTCTCCACTAAAATCCGTTAAAGTCATCCAGAATGGATGAGCATTAATTCAGATTTCCTTTTTCCCTGCCTTACACGTTCTACTCCAGTTTTTTAAAGATAGCCCTTTAAATACCCTGTAATTTGATATTGTCTTTCAGTGCCACAGGAACACAAGCTTTACTGAGGTCAAGACTTTGATTCCCTTATCCACCCACAACCACTGTCTATAAGATAATGCAGTGATTACCATATTATCATCAAACTAACAGTTACAGAATTTTCATGTTCCAGGCCTTCAACTAAGGAATAGTTATTGTTATGCTCCAAGCTCTTGAAATCAAACGATCTGTTTCTAGAAATTAATTCTATAGAAATAATCATACTTGTAGACAAATATTTAACAGTTGCAATATGCATGCTATCAGCACTCTAGGCACCTGTTTTTATTAATCCTCTTAACAACCCAGCAAGACTGCTACTATTATTAGCCTCCTTTTATGGTCGACAAAAGTGAGGTCAGGGAGATTAATTAACTTGCCCAGGGCCACACAGTAAGTACTAGAACAAATATTTGAAACCAGAGTCTACGTTTGTGATCTGGACATTATGGTAATGAAAAGATAACAAATGCAGGTGATTTTTACTTATAAGGAAATGTTTTTCTTTTAAATAAACCAAAAGTGGATTATCATTTGTCGTTTGGTATTACAGAACAGTTGGTGACATAGATAAACTGTTCAACACAATACTAAGAGGAAAAAAATCAGGTTTAGAAATACTTTAAAGAGAAAGTAATTCTCTAAAGTTTGAACAACGGCTTCCACTAATATTAAAATTATAGGTGACTTTTTGAGCATCTGAAATTTCTAAATGTTTTGCTGTAATAAATATATTCTAGAGAAAGAGTAACAGAGAGACAGAAAAGGGGGAGAGAGATCCATGTCTAAAAATTTCCCAGTCAAATATAAACATATTGTAATCCATTAGAACAAAACAAAAAGTGAAAGAACAATATTGTTCATTTATATGTCAACAGTGTTTCCCAAAACACTATACATAACAAAGAGAGGGCTACCATAGACAAATAAGTGGAGGAAGCTTTTTGTCAGATAAGTTTATTGCAGGGCTTGTCAGCATATTTAAGATGCATATATGCATTTTCAAACCCATTTGAGTAAAAGAATCCATTTTCTCACAAAGCATTTGGAAGGAACTAGCATTCCTCAGAACAAACTTTGGCAAAACTGAATCCTAAAAGGAGAAAAGCCGCAAGAGTGTTGAAAACTAAATCTTAGTCAGGTCACGGCTCTTGGAGAAACAAAGTAATGAGCATGCAGGATGAGTTCGTTTTTTTTTTTTTAAGAGATGCTAGTAAAGGGTAGGGTGGGGAGAAGTCTGTGCATGTAGCTGTCCCCTAATTCTTTATTCGCCCTGTCAGTGGTCACTGGACTACTAGACAGGCGAACTCAGGCCTGGTGAGAGAACGGGACTCTTTTTTTTTTTAACTATTTTACTTATTATTTTTATTTTATGTGTATGAGTGTATTGCCTACATGTATGTGAGTGCATCCATGTCGTGCAATGCAAGAACTGGACTCTTAAGTCAGACAAAGGACAAAACCTAAAGCCCAAGGAACTGTATCTATAATGTCTAGGAAACACCACATGGAATTTTTAGTGATAAGAAATCTAGGCCCACATGCATGACCCTCAGCCTTGCCCAGTGCCTAAGGTAGCGTTTCTAGGAAATCTGGCAGGAGGTATAACAAAAATTGGGAGGGGATAAGATATATTCAATTCAATTTGGTTTTAACATCCAAGACCAGGCTCTTCAGAAAGGAGAAATGAGAAAATGAATAAAGAATCAGATAGAACTTCAAGGACAGGGAGATGGATCAGTAGGTACAGGTGCTTGCCATCCAAGCTTGACAACCTGAGCTTGTTCCCCAGAACCCATGTAAAGGCAGAAGAGAGA
>NW_008337053.1:3027890-3046126 GCF_000622305.1 Nannospalax galili | reverse complement strand
CCACTAAAACACTTCTTTTAAGTCATATGCTATTTTCTCTGCCTAGAAAGCTTCTCCCTACACCACTATGCTTTGTCTTTAACTCTTACTTGTCTTTCAAATTTCAGCTCAAGAATTACTGCTATCTCATCTGACATACTTGTTTCTGTTGCATCCTTTAAGAAATATACAATTATGGGGCTGGAGAGATGACTCAGTGATTAAGAGCAGTGATTGCTTTTGCAGAGGACTCAGGTTCAGTTCCCAGTACCCACATGGTGACTAACAACCATCTGTAGCTCCAGTTCTAAGGGATCCAATGCCTTCTTCTGACCTCCAAGGTCATTCCATGACATAGGTGCACTTACATACATGCAGGCAAAACACTTATGCACATAGAATTTTAAATACTAATAAAAAAAATGAACCATCTGTAACTCCAGTTCTAAGGGATCCAACGCCTTCTTCTGACCTCCAAGGTCATTCCATGACATGGGTGCACTTACATACATGCAGGCAAAACACTTATGCATACAGAATTTTAAATACTAATAAAAAAAATTTTTAAGAGAAATAGTAGCTGGGTGTGGTGGCATACGCCTTTAGTCCCAGCACTTGGGAGGCAGAGGCAGGTAGATCTTTGTGAGTTCAAGGCCAGCCTGGGCTACAAAGTGAGTTCCAGGTCAGCTGAGGCTACAGGGAGACCCTGTCTCAAAAAGACCAAAAAGAAGAAAAAAAGAAAAGAAAGAATAATTATGTGCACCTATGCACCTATTACCTGCCAGGCACCTGATAAATTCCTACTTCCTAGCATCTATTTTGCACTACTAAAAGGTTATTTCCAATGTCCTGTTTATATTTCTAATTTTACAGCTATCACCCACCCATCCCAGGGCCTGGTCAATGCCTCTGAGTATTTTTGGTGAATGAATCAAAGTGCCCATAAAGTGTCAGGTGCTAGAGATGAAAATTACTCAGTTGTCCTTACCCTCAAGGATCTCGAGACCTACAGAGGAAGAAGGGGGGGGGTAAATAATTACACTTCAGGACAGAATGAAAAACACAATAAATAATGGCACTGGCAAAGGAAGATTCTGTGCTGTGATAAGGAAGAAATTGTGTGCATTGGCTTTATACAGAAAAACATGTTCGGTGCCCTGAACCCGTCTTGCAACAGCTTGTCAAACATGTACATTGGCCTTTCAAATAGCCTCACTTCTCAGTTCAGGGAGGGTAAGTGCATTTTCATCTCATTCTTTCTTTATAAAGTTAAGGTATGTTTCAGGAGTGAGGTCTTCTGCCAGTTGTTTTGACTCTTGCCAAACTAAACACAGCCAAGGAATGATGGAGGAAAGCCAAACAAAAATATATTACATCCACAATCTTTAAATTGCAATTGTGTATAGGTTCTGCAGTCCTCCTAATATTGGTTTTCAAGTATCTGATATGGTTAAAAATCAGAACACTGAGAAATTTGCTTTTTTTTTACTGTATGTTATAATTCTGAAATATATCATTGATACTGAATAAACATAGTTTGTTTTCTTCCCCCCACCCCCGTTTTCTTTTTTTAAAAAAAGATTATCAATAGACCTGCTCTAACTACAAAGGAATTTTCCCCTGTGATTAATTACTAAAATGATAGGTATTAAATAAATACAAAGAGATTTCTGTCTCAGAATTCAAAGGGGAAGTCAGTGGATTGAGAATGGGTGGGGAAAAGCCAGAATTCAGTAGGTGGTGGCACTCTGACTTCTGTTCTCAGTCCCTTCAAATTGCTTCTGAAAGGACATGAGCAAGACAGGGAAAGTACCTTCGCAGTTCATTCATGACCTTAAAGGCCTTTCCCATGTGGGCAGGGTTGACAGTGACTGTCTTTGGGTTCTTATCATCCTTATCCGGTATTGTTGGCTGAGAGCTCGGCTTGATGCTGTGAACAGGAAAGAAAAAGGAGAGGAAAGAGATCACATATTAGTAAACTCGGTTGTGCAACTTTCACAAGACCATGAATTTAACACACCCACAAGGGTGTCAGCCTGTTCTCACCAAAGGCCCAGCAAGGAAGGAAATGCACTAAGGGCATTTCGACCGGAGCTTTAGTGTGTTTTTCTGGAGGAAGTTAGGCTCTAGCTCAGCTTTTTCCGCCAAAAGTGCTATGACACTGTGAGAGGTCTTTATCCTCCATCCATTCCTTCCTCCCTCCCCAAAAGGGAAGTGGACTAAGCACTCCCATACTCAGTATATAGAGATGTTTGTTCAACATTTAATGAAGTCACGCTTCAGGTGCTGTATTTAAATTAAAGGGAAATACAACAGTAAACAAAGGTCAGTCCTTCTCTTCATAGAAGGAGAAGCATTCTGAGTCCATAGGCACTACAGAGGCACAAGGGGTGGTGCTGCCAGGACAGAATTTCCCAGGAACCAAGACCTAAAGAACAGAAAGCAGTCAGGTATAAAAGCAGACAGAGTATGTTCCTGGCAAAGGAAACAGTATGCACAAAGTGCTAAAGGGAAAAAAGAGAAAAGTATGTTCAAAGGGCTCACAGTTTAGTAAAACTAAAAGAGACACAGTAGAAAGGTTAGAAAAGTGGGAAGCCTGGATGCCTTCCTGGACCAGTGAACATGCATAAAAGGGGCAGAAAGCAAATGAACAAATGTGGACTTTAGAAAAATCTCATTGACTGGGGGATGGAGCACAGGGGCACACAAGTGAAAGATTCCATAGTATTAGAGGAGTTCGTAATTGTTATGGGAAGTAAGGGCTATTTGTGTGGCCTGTATGAATAGGTAGGGCCTAACAACCCACTGTCTCAACACCCTCTGTACCGAAATCAAGAGATACAACTTGAATAGGCTGCACTTTGATAGTAATAGGATGGAGGGATCAAAAGCGTGCACAAAAAAAAAGGATATTGCCTTCAAACAGACAAAGCCATTCAGTTCCAAGGTCCAATCTAGAACCTCGGACTTAACTCTATTTAGACCAGACTATGCTTTGTGAGTAGGGCAACTGAAACTTTTCCATTTGTGCACATTTGGGGACTGACCACTTATTCCAACTCTAAAACCTTCAGGGTGGTCTCCTTTGACCTCCGCTAGTCAAGGGGACCTTTGTCAATGCTACCGTCTCATCTTGCAAACTGGCTGGAGACAGGAGATGCTATAGTTAGCAGAATGATCCAAAGACCTGAGAGCCTTTAGAAATCTAAAGATCATTGGGATTCACAGCGATCAGAACATTCAAAAATAACTTAGCACGCCAGACCCACCGCTAGTCTGACTGTAACAAACTCTTCCTTTGGCTTCCTTCCCTACCTTTAGTTCAGCATACAAATAAACTTTAGGACTGCTTGGAGTCTTTGTACAAGCAAATCAGCTAAGCAGAGGAAGATCAATATGAGGAGATGCAAAAAATGATTAGAATTATGTATTTAAGCAGGTAAAAAAGAAAAATTCTCAAGCCAGGAAATGAGATCAGAAAGAGGATGCACCCTTTCTGGGACTTTTGTAAAAGATAAATAAATAAATAAATAATCCCAGAAAGCTACAACTGGCCAAAGCGTAGAGAGTAAGAAACTGCAGAGAGCTTATCCTCAAACAGGAGGCCTATATCAAACCTCTGCCACCAAAGGCTCAGGGACCATTGTGGAAGAGGTGGGTCGGAAAGATTGTAAGAGCCAGAGGTGTTGGATGACCACAAGGAAACAGTGTTCCATTCAGCTGGGGAGTTACTCATACGCACTCACAACAATGGTGACACCATGTACAAGACCCAAGTAAGCTCAAGACAAACAAAATCCCAGCAGAGAAGTGAGGGAGTGAGTAAGAAGCCCCAATCTTAGAGGATCTATTGGCAATTGATAACTACTGGGAGAGGGAGAATTGCTTTTCTTTAATGATGAGACATCTAGTTAGACAGGCTCCAGTGGATGGATGCACACACATAAGGGTATTTTGGGACCCAAACTTGTCTCGGTAGGCCTCAACATATATGACAGAGCACATGAAATTCAGCAGGGGCACTATGAAAGGAATGAAGGTAGGGGAAGATGTCTAAATATGGTAAAAATATAGTGTATGACATTTGCAAAAATTTAATAAAAAATTTTAAAATGATAAAAAAGTAACGCTATGTAACAATAAAAATGAATGAAACATGAAAAAAGTCCCACAAACATTATCTTTAATATGAGTTAGGGGTTTTCCTCCTCCAAAGCCAGGAAGATATTTTCTACTCTCTACTGAAGTTCAACCTTTTTACATTTTTTAGGTTTGTTTTTATTTTTTTTATTTATGTAAATGTGTGAGTGGGGTGGGGACTATGTATACAGGTGCCCTCAGAGACCAAAGGCATTGGCTCCCCCTGAAGCTGGAGTTGCAGTCAATTGTAAGTTGCCTGATGTGGGTGCTGGGAACCAAACTCAGGTCCTCTGGAAGAGTAGTACATGCCCTTAACCACTGAGCATCTCTCCACCTTCCAAGCTTTCAGTTTTGATATTTACTTCCTTATTTTATTAGATATTGAATTTTATATCATGATGTCAAATAGTGATCCAATTTTTCCTATAAGCTCTATTTATTAATGCTGATGTTTCCCCCACTGTCACGCCATCTTAGGTCACAAAGCTCTAATTATACAGGGAACTATTTTTGTGCTCTGTAGCCTACTGCATACATTAATTTGTACCAATACTACATTATTTCTGGAGTCTCATAATGTCTCATATCTGGCAGAATAAGTCCTCAGTCTTTCTGTTATTCCTGTCAATTTCTGCAAGAAGTCATGAGGGGCATTTGATAGAAACTATATTGAATTTAGACATCAATTTGGATAGAACTAATATTTCTTTGAAAATATTACTTCCTCTCCATGAACAAGGGATATTTTTCTAATTAGTTAGGTCCCTTTTAATGTCACTCAAACTTCTGTATTTTTCTTTATGGGACCTCACACATTTAAGAGATCTGCTTGTTATGATAGAAATCACATCTTTTTAAAAGTATATTTGCCGATTGCTGCAATTTATGAAATGCAGTTAATCTTTGTACACTTATCCTCCGGCCAGCCTCCTTACCTAATGATCTCATAACTATCTGAGCAGAGATTCCATAAGATGTTCTTTGTAGAAAAACAGCACCTGCATACAATACCAGAGAGTGTTTTCCTCCTTTCCAACTGTTGGGCCTATAACTAATTTCTCCCTCCCCCTCCCCTACCTGTGTGTGTGTGTGTGTGTGTGTGTGTGTGTGTGTGTGTGTGCGTGTGTGCGTGTGTGCATGTGTAAGGAAAAGAGTGAGAGAAAGAGAGAGATAGTGGGAATTGAACCTAGGGCCTCATGCATCCAAGGAAATTTCTCTCTGTGCTATAACCCTGGACACACACATCCCCACCCCTCATTTGCTTTGTGTGTGTGCGTGTGTGTGTGTTTAATTTTGAAATAGGGTCTCATTAAGTTACTCAGGCTGGACATAAACTCACTCTGTGTTCTAAGTAGGCTTTGAACATATGATATTGTTGCCTCAACTTCCCAAGAAGCTTGGAATATAGGCCTCTACCACCAGGTCTAGCTTCCAATTTCTTTATTGAAAGAAATTTTGCACTGACTAATATGGCCAGACAATGCCAAACAGAAAGAGTGATAGTGAATGTTCCTGTCAGTACTGATTTTCCAAGATGTTCTAGTGTTTCCCGTTGTATGTGTCTATTACAGAATTTTGGCACATGCACTTTATCAGTTAAGGAAATTTTCTAGTCAGGTGTGGTGGCTGTACTGGACAGCTTTAGTTGTCAACTTGACATACCTGGGTAGAGGGAGCCTCAATTGGTGAATTGCTTCTATTGGGCTGGCCTGTGGCCATGTCTGTGGGGCATCTTCTTGATTATTGAGTGATGTGGGAGGGCCCAGCCCACTATGGATGGTGCCACCCCTGGGCAGGTGGGCCTATATTGTATAAGAAAGCAGGTTAAGCAGGAGCCAGGGGGGCAAGCCAGTAAGCAGCATTCCTCCATGGCCTGTGCTCCAGCACCTGCCTCCAGGTTCCTGCCCTGAGTTCCTACCGTGGACTCCCTCAGAGATGAACTATTACCCGGGAGATGTAAGACAAATAAACCCTTTCCTCCTGAAGTTGGTATTGGTCAGAGTGTTTTGTTACAGCAATGGAGAAACAAACCAGAACAGTGGCACAAGCCTGTAATCCTGTCATTTGGGAGGCCGAAACAGGAGGAATATGAGTTTGAAGCCAGCCTGGGTTACATAGTGAGATTCTGTCTCAAAAAGGGAATGGAGGAGGAGAGGAAAGGAGGGTTGAAGGAAGGGAAGAGGAGGGAGGGGCAAGATTCAGTTCTATTTTTACTGAGTCTTTTAAATAATAAAGTTATATTACATTTTATCAAAAATTAAATATCTAATGAGATGATGAAATACAGAATTTTCCCTTTAATTTTTATGTAAATAGTACATATTTTAATACAGAACCATATTTATTTATTTCTAGGATAAATATGGAAACTGCAAAATACTGTAAAAATATCTGTTATAAATTTTGTTTTCGAACTCTGGAGATACTTAAAAGCCAGAATAGGATGAGGTCATTAGAATGAATCAAGGCACTACCGAAAGCTCTGGATAGGTAACTAATAAATAGAATAGAATTGAGAACGGCTATTAGTACCACTTTACAAATGTGCACCGTGAACAGACTAGATAGAGCTGTTTTGGAATTAATGCCAGAGTTTCTGTTGTGACTAATGGGCAGAAAACTTTACCCTTTCTGCTAGTCCCCTTTCACTCCCTGGCCATCCAAAATGATCCAATAATACATTTATATTATATTATATTATATTATATTAATATCCCTGTCAATGCATGTTGTATTTGCCAAGGGGTCTCAAATATGGATTGCCTAGTATTAAAGGACTAAACTCCAATAAAACATAATTCACACTAGGGCCTTTCTGAAAGAGCGGTGACTTTTTGATCATCACAGAACATCAATTTCACCAAGGTGTTCAGAGCTCTTTCTACCCTTGATGCAGAAGTAAATCTTGACATCAGCAGGGACTCAAGGCCACTTTCTTCTGTCCTGTAGCTCTATCAAGACATAGCAAATCCAAACTATATTATAAATCTCTGCTTTCTAAAGGATACAACCTTCTTGGTAACATCAATATTCTTCAGAAAGCAGGACATTAAAGTAAGGGTGTCTAGGGGCTCGGAGATGTTTAGAATCTCATACAAGATCATACAATAAGAAGCCAAGTAGGTTCTAAGCTCAAATGTCCTCCAATTTTTTTCTACCACAGCCTACACACTCAGCAATACTGTACATGCATGTACAGAAATACATACACATGTATCTCAGTCTAAACTCACATGCTCAGGGACAGTGAGGCCAGATCCCATCACTTCTTCCCCTGGATCTTTCTCCCCAGATCTTAACTATTTAGTTCCTCCAAAAGACTACTGCATTCCCAGCATTCTAGTTCTTGATCCCAAATAATGTAATGTAACTCTCTTCTTACCTGTTAAACACAGACCACACTAAGTTATGTTTCCACTCTCTTGTCCAAGTCCAAGGCCTATGACCAACCATCTCCCACCACTCAGACCTAGCCTAAAGTGATTTAGCCTTTCAGGTTTCATGAACTGGCAAGAGGTACACAGTTTATCAACTTCCTTCCACAGGCAATTTGTCTGTGTCCTTCCCATCATCTGAGGCTCTGGTTGCTCATTAAAGGAGTCTACATCTGTACCCAGTGTCCAGAGTTTCAAGTCAAACCATACTTAAGAGTAAAATGGGTCACTGTTCATCAATGTATTCAGAAAGCATGAGCCAGGCAAAATCCCCACTCTTTGAGAATACACAGAAATGATCATCTAAACTATTTTCTACAAGTTAAACTTGAAGTTTAACTTCAAAAGAATCAGAACACATCAAACTAATCATCTTAGTCAAATAACTAGGTATCTGGCTCAACAATTAATTTGACACACTGTCCTGCTAATACTCAACTTACTTGTATGAACCAATGTTAATGCCATACAGTGAATTACTGCTCTAGCCCAACAGTTAAAAAGGCTAAAAACTGGGGCTGGAGAGATGGCTCGGCGGTTAAGAGCACTGACTGCTCTTGCAGAGGACCAGCGTTCGATTTCCAGCACCCACATGGTGGCTACAAACCGTCCTTAACTCCAGTTCCAGGGGAATCTGAAGCCCTCTTCTGACCTCCACGGCATTGCAAGACATGGGTGCACTCACATACATGCAGGCAGTACACTCATACACAGAAAACAAAAATAATAAAATATTTTTTAAAAGGCTAAGAACCAGGGCCTGCCACTTGTTTTAGTTACTTTCTATTGTTGTAACAAAAACATTGACCCAAGCCAATTTGGCGGAGAAAAAGTTTATCTTACATCTCCTAGGGCACACTTCATCACTGAGAGAAGGCAGGGTAGGAACTCAGGGCAGGAACCTGGGCGCAGGAGCTGAAGCAAAAATCATGGAGGAATACTGCTTACTGGCTTGCTCCCCTGGCCTGAGCTCAGCCTACTTTCTTATACAACCCAGGAC
Source organism: Nannospalax galili (assembly GCF_000622305.1). NCBI lineage: Eukaryota > Metazoa > Chordata > Mammalia > Rodentia > Spalacidae > Nannospalax > Nannospalax galili. Next base: position 3,037,573 of record NW_008337053.1, on the reverse strand, counting down.
CACCTTCCCAGGTGTGGCACCACCCACAGTAGGCTGGGCCCTCCCACATCACTCAACAGGTTGCCTCTTCAACCAAATGACAGTGTCTTTCGCTGTACAGAAGCTTTTAGTTTTGTGAGGTCCCATTTGTCAATTGTTGGACTTAATGCCTATGCTATTGGAGTCCTGTTTGGAAGGTCCTTTCCTGTGCCCATAAGTTCCAGTGTAGGGACTCCTCTATCAGATTCAGGATATCAAATCTTAATGCTGAGGTCTTGGATCCATTTGCAGTTGAATTTTGTGCATGGTAAAAGATAGGCATCTGTGTTGAGACTTCTACATAGAAGTTATCCATTTTGATCAGCACCATTTGTTGAACTGAACATGTTGTCTTTGCTCCAGGGTATATTTTTGACCCCTTTGTCCAAAAATCGTGTGGCTGTAAATGTGTGGACTTAAATCTGAGTCCTCAATTCTTTTGGGGGGGTCTTTTTGTTTGTTTTATGAGAGACAGGATCTACCTGTAGCCCCAGCTGTCCTGGAACTTACTATGTAGACTAGGTTGGCCTCAAACTCACAGAGATCCACTTGCCTCTGTCTCCTGAGTGCTGGAACTAAAGGTGTGCGCCACCACACCCAGCGTGAGTCCTCAATTCTAACCTATTGATCAATGTATCTGTTTTTATGCCAGTAACATGCTGCTTTTATCATTATAGCTCTGTAATATAATTTGAGATCAAGGATGACAATGCCTTCAGCAGTTCCTTTATTGTTCAGGTTTGTTTGGGCTATCCTTGTTTTTCTGTGTTTCAATGTGAAATTTGAAATTTTTTTTCAATTTGTGTGAAAAATGGTGTTGAAACTGTAATGGGTAGTGCATTGAATTTGCAGATTGCTTTTGATGGAACAGTCATTTTCACAATATTAATTCTACCAACCCATGACCGTACATCCTACAACAGCAATAAATACCTGTTCATCAATGTTCATTGCTGCTGTATTCACAATAGCCAGGAAATGGAAACAACCTAGAAGTTCGCCAACTGATGAATGGATAATGAAAGTTGAGTACCTTTACATAATGGAATATTATTCATTTCTTAAGAAAAACTAAATTATGAAATTTGCAGGTTGATGGATGGAACTGGAAACATCCTGAGAGAGGTAACCTAGACCCAGAAAGACAAAGCTTGCATGTTATCTCTCATACGCGGATGCTAGCTTTGAGTCCTTAGAGGTGTGTGTGCTCCAATTGGAAAATCCATAGAGGTGAGGAAACTAATAAATGGCCATGGGGTAGGGAATGGGGGGACAGAGTGGAGAGGCTTCATCGGGGGGGGGGGTCAGACTGCAGGGATATAAAGGGGGAAAAGGGATGAATGGAATAAGAAAGGTTAAATGGGGTGGAAAATGGGAGGGCAGAGGAGGGAGTATGGGGAGGATTAACAAACCCTACAGGCCTTTAGAAAAAGTCATATGGAAACCTACCACTATAGAAGCTTCTTAAAGTTTACAGAATATAAAAAGAGATAAAGAAGTTACCCTATAGTAGGATGACATCTCCCCTACAAGATACCATAAGCTAGCAAAGGGGAAAAACAATGCCAGGAATGGACTCTCTCTTTTGAAGCTGTTGACCAGGGGCCCTACGGGCCCTCAAACAACACTGGCTATTGTCCCTGCTCTTGGTTACCCACCAGAACTCAACAGCAAGACCCCATTACTGAAGTCACTACATACATGAGTTGTGGAACAAACAAGGAGAAATCAGGCTGGTATTGACTTCAAAGCTGCTTCTCTTCTGACTAGCTGAAATAGTGCTGGAAGGTGCTATGTGTGCTACTGAAAGAGATGGGTGATCATTGACTTTGCCTAGCTGTGAATCCTGTGAGCTACAAGAACAACTGGCCTGGCCGAATAGTCCCAATGGTCATCCAAATGCTATGGGAGTAACTAACCACTTTTTGATTTGATCTGAGGTTCATTTCACAAAATGGAGCCATATCTGGCATTGATATTGGGCCTAGGAACCTGTGGCTAGACAGATCAGGGCCATAGGGGAGAGACTGCCCAATGGATATAATATTAAACCAACTCCTCATGACTTGTTGTTTTACTCGTAGATTAACACGTCTCCACTCTCATCAGAGAAGCTTCCTCATACAACAGATAGTTATTAACACAGAGACCCACAACCGGCTAATGTGTACAGAATAAGAGGCTGCAGAGTGCTTATCCCTGATAGGACACCTATATCAAACCTCTGCCTCCCAAAGCTCAGAGAATCAGAGCGAGAAGTGGTGGATGACCACAAGGAAACAGGTTTCTAGACAGTTAGGCAGTTATTTAAGTAAACTCACAGCAGTGGTGACAGCATGCAGAAGCCCCACATAAGATAAAGCCAGACAAAACCCCAAAGGACTTAGGAAGCCTCAACTCGAGCTGAAAAACCACTGGCAACTAGTAACTGTTGGAAGGGTGTGACTCTGAGCAGGTTAATTAGGCTCCAGGGGAAGACCCACACCAAAGGACACTTGGGGACAAAAGTTTGACTCAATAGGCCGTGTGTGTGTGCGTGCGTGCGTGCGTGCGTGTGTGTGTGTGAAATCAGGCAGTGGTGTAAGAGAAGTACAGATGGGGAGGAAGTCTAAATATGATCAAAATATAAGAAGTTTGCAAAAATTCAATAAAAAGAACTTGAGGTCAGGGTTGCTTCTTGGTCACTGTTTTCATTTTGTACACCTAGCTGTCAACAGAGACAACAGCACAACAGGCAAATGTCTTACAAGGACAATTACAAAGCAGACGTGAAGATGTTCTTCAAGACGTAAAAGAGATGTTCTAAATGTTCATGAGCCTGGTATATAAAGCAGATTTTAATCTTTTTATTTTTTTAATATTTTATTTATTATTTTTATTTTATGTGTATGAGTGTGTTGCCTGCATGTATGTCAGTGCACCCGTGTCGTGCAATGCTGCAGAGGTCAGAAGAGGGCGTCGGATTCCCCTGGAAGTGAGTTAAGGAATCTTTTTAATAAAATCTTAAACTCAAAAAAAAAAATAATAATAATAAGTGGGGGGAAAAAAAGCCAGGTGTGGTGGCGCACGCCTTTATTCCCAGGACTTGGGAGGCAGAGACAGGCCGATAGATGTCTGTGAGTTCAAGGCCAGCCTGGTCTACATAGTGAGTTCCAGGCCAGCTGGGGCTACAGGGAGACCCTGTCTCAAAAAGGCCCCCCCCCCAAAAAAAAAAAGTGGAAAAAAGAGTGAGAAATGAGATAGTAAGGACAAAGAAAAGGTTAGATAGTCAGCCGCTCTTCCTCAAGCGTCTTGCTTCTCTCCTTCCTCGGTAGGACATTCTAACGGCCTCTCACCTGCCAGTCCTCATTTCAGATGCTCTCCTTCCAAGTGCTTTCTGCCTACCATTGACAAACTGCTCTTCTGAAAGATCGGTGGGATCCTGTCTTTCATGTCCTCACTGACCATAGGCTTCTTCTTCACCATGCCCGTGAGGGTTGAAAGGGCTGGAGGGTCTATCAGAGTCCTCTGCTTCCATTTGTTCTGTGTATTTAATCGCTGTATAAAATTGCCTTTCAAAGGACTCTATAGAAAAAAATCTCAAAAATCCTCAGCCTGTGGGATAAAGTCATGATTCTTGCCCAGTATTCGAACCCACTTACCGCCCCCCACCCCACCTGGACTGAACTTGATTTGCCAGCCTTATCTTATTTACTCAGAGATTTACTGAGTATTGTTATACACCAAACAGATGAACTATCCACAGACAGAATTCTCCTCCCTTTCCCTGTATCTCAATCTAAATGCCTGTTCTTCGAGGACCAGTTAAGCTTTGCCTTTTCAAGGAAGCTCTGTTCCTTTCCTAAATTTCTATAGCATTTCTAGCCTGTAACTCAACTGTGTTTAATTACTTTTTCATTTATGTCTCTAGCCACCTTCTCCCCGCACACTAAATTCAACGTACCTGGGAGGCAGAGACCATGTGTCCAAGGACTCTCTGTATGGCTTAGCAGCTTAGCCTGCCCAGCACATGATTATGCTAGAGTGAACCTTCATTACCTCATCAATGGGTTCTGAAAGCCCTTCATTTGTCCTTACAAGTGTTGAATAGTAAAGCAAAGTGGGATACACAGTTTGACTCAACAACTGCCAACAATACAATGAAAGAAGAATATACCTCAGAGTTAAGATATAAATGAATACATAGAAATTACAAAAGTATACACAAAACATATAAGCTCTAAACATTAGTCTGTTCTCATTCTAAATCACCTCTCTTATCCTCTGAGTTCCAAATCCAGATATCCAGGGTCTTATCTGACTTCATTACTTATATAACGCTCACATAACCAAAATTACCTTCTTTCAAGCTAGGTTTTATTTTTGTATTCTCTTCCTCAAGAAATATAATCAACTGCCAACTCACCTATTCAAGCCAGAAACTGGGCTGTTGTTGTTCTTGCTATCTCATGTTTTACACACACACACATACACACACACACACACACACACACACACACACACCTCACATACAGCCACAAGTTTTACCTCTGCCATCTCCCCAATTCATTTCCTTTTCATGGTCACAATTACTGCAACCTCATTCTGAGTTACTACAATGGCTTCCTCCCAATGTCCGCACAGTTGAGATATTTCTATGTAAAGCCTCTTCCTGATTCCTCACTGTCTTCAGAATGAATCTCCAAAAACTATCCTGGTCTATTACAATCCCACCATTGCCCTGAAGACTTTTCATTCTCATCATACTAACATACTTGCAATTGCCTAAATATACTATGCTCTTTGCTTAGTGATGTTTATCTGCTGAAAGAACCCTTTCTATCACCACCTTTCCTCCCCTAGGTTTAGCTCATTCCCAGAGTCTTAAGTATCTACCCGGAACTATTTGATCAGTTTTCCTCTTCTAGGTTTCCCAATACCCTGTACCTCTCTGTGTTGCCCTGTAAATAGCTCTTATTTGTCTGTCTTCCCCACACAGTGTGTGTTGACTAATGATTACAGATGGATGGTAGGAAGGCGCTCCATTTGTCACATTTATTTATTAATTTCCATGGTATAAACAGTCCTATCATGAGAGATTTCAAATTGCCAACATGATGCCACTGAACATGGGATCTGGGAAAAGATGTGTGCTCTTTCTATACAGTGCTTTTTCTCTAAGATACAACAGACCTAACCTCAAAGGCCTAGACAATAGCAAAAATGAATAGAAAGTTATGAGCTCTGAGTATTACATTTGTTTTGTTTTTATTGAATTTTTGTATATTTCATACGGACCGTCTCAATCTTAATCATCTTTATACCCCCTTCCCCACTGGCACCCTTCCATAGCCCCTCCCACTGGAATTCATATACTCTGTCATTTGTGTTAAGACCTACTGTATCAAGTTAGTGTCCCCAGACATTCTTCAGTGTAAGTTCGTCTACTGAGGTCTAGTCAGTCTATCTAGAGTCCCTCGCTTTAGGAAGATCAGCTCACCTGGAAGTAATCAGTTACCAATATTTCTTCAGCTAAGATTGGGGTCTGCTGTTTTAATGTAGTTTGGTTATGTTATATAATTTTTTTAAATTTTATGTGTATGCATGTATTGCCTGCATGTAGATAAGTGCACCCGTGTCCTGCAATGCTTGTGGAGGTCAGGAGAGGCTGTCAGATCCCCTGGGACTGGAGTTATGGACAGTTGTTAGCTGCCATGTGGGTGATGGGATTCCAACCCAGGTCTTCTGCAAGAGCAACCAGTGTTCTTAACCTCTGAGCCATCTCTCCAGCCCCTGATGGTATATAATTTTTAATGATAGATAAATTTAATGACTCACAAGATTCCTGAAATTTTAATAAGCAGCTTTTGCAAGTTTGACTCCGTGAGACTATGAGTTCCAAGAAAACCAGGATGGTGGCTCAGTTCCCCCGTCTTCTTAGCATTTAGCACATGACAGATACTCAATAATTAACAGATACTCGAGTAAATTAACAGAAGGATAAGGAAACAGAGTATAACGATGGACAATTGCATTTTTCCTTACCTCCCCTCTCTAAAAATAAGTCTGGCTTTATCTCCTTCAATTTCCTTCTTTCCTCTCACTGTGGAGGAGGAAACATAGTCCAGTTCCCTGCAATAGTGATGCAAAATCAGGAGGATGGAGGGACAGGAAGAGCCAGCACTTGAAAGAGTCACTACTAGATTCCCATGCTGGGAAAAATCCAGGCAATGAGCAGAAAGAAAAGAAACTCTTAAACAGCCAGCCAGAAAAGCAGGGGAGTTTCCAAGCAAGCTGACTGCAGGTTTGGGGGAATCGAAACAGTGAGCTCTAGAACATCAGGGGTGAAAGAATGGGCACGGGAGGGGGGTGAGAAAAGGCGAGTCTGAGAAATGCAGCCAAAGCTTAATAAATTAATTACTCCTTCCCCCAGACACACACAAGTCTTCATGAGACACAAAGTCCAAAAGCAGCAGGCTAAGGCTGGGTCGTATACATGGGGCCCAAGAATATTATGTTCAAGCTAGAGACGAGGCAGTAAAGAGAGGCAAAGTCACCTAAGGACTTTGGACAACAGCTCTGGGACAGTGTGACTATGCCCAATACAATAAATTCCCCCAACAAAGGAAGGGTCCCTTGGAAAGAGATAAGCAAAAGCTAAGAATTAGTCCTGGGTCCTTCCCATCTCTTCCATCTAGGAAAGAAAGTGATCTAATCATCAGATAAGGTCCTTTTGTCAAGCCCCCTGTGGTGGAGGTCAAAGCCTGTAAATGCTCCAGTTCTGACCCAAATTCACTCCCATGCGTACAGCACTGTTCCGCTTCTGAGAGAAAGAAAATAGCAGCAGGTTCTCAGGCATATCTTGCTAGTTTTCACTGCAAATCAATCAGGGGGCATGCTGACCACTGTTCTCATGAGGTCATCAGCAAGATTTTGTTTCCTCAAGTCTAGGAAGATACTAATAAAATCAGATTTCTGAATCCACAACATCTAGGGCAAACTGTAGATCTAGGAAGTTTCCAATCCTAAAGTTCAAAACAAAAATCATCAAATTTAGATTTCTATTTCTTGATTAGTCAAGAACTTAGCATTTGAATATGTAAAGCAACAGGATTCAGGCCTTGATAAACAGTCTGCAATCAAGAAATGCCATTTGCAGGGCTGGAAAGATGGATCAGTGATCAAGAGCACTGGTTGCTCTTGCAGAGGACCTGAGTCTGGTTCCCAGCACCCACATGACAACTGACAACCATCTGTAACTCCAGTTCCAGGGGCTCCGACCCCTTCTTCTGACCTCCGTGGGCATTGCAGGACATGGGTATACTTACATGCAGGCAATATACTCATACACATAAAATAAAATAAAAATAATAATTTTTTTAAAAAGAAATACCTTTTGCACACAGACTACATACTCTTTCAGCAGGATCACTTAAGTTCACAGCATCAGTATGATGCTATGAAATAGCTCACACAGGCACACAAAACATATGCATGCACCAGAAAACTACAATTTCCAGGTGGCATCTAATCACAGTCGACATTTACTGGAAGTTGACTACATTAAAGCACCTTACCTGCATTATTCCATCTTCAGAATAACCTTATGAAGCATTACTATCTCCTGAGGCGCTGAGATAAAATTTGTCCAAAAATCCCACATATGAATGGTTCTGAACACGTAAGTTCCTTAGTCAGGCTTTCACATAAACCATTCACAATTCATGACAGCTGTTTGCAGTTGCCTTCACTCGTACTATGTGCTTCTGCATAAACAAGCTCAAGAGCAGGTAGGCCACTACCCACATTCCTGAAGACCTAATTCATGACTTTCATCAAAACTAGAATAAAACAGGCTGGAGAGATGGCTCAGCAGTTTAAGAGCATTGACTGCTCTTACAGAGGATCCAGGTTTGATTCCCAGCATTTATATGGCAGCTAACAACCATATGTAACTCTAGTTCCAGGGGATCTGATGCCCTCTTCTGACCTCCATGGGCATCGTGTGACATACATGCAGGCAGTACACTCATACACATAAAAATAATAAATAAACATTTTTAAAACTAGAGAAAAATAGATTACATAAAAATGTAAGACATAGATCCCAGCAGACAGCCTGAGAGGGTGGGTTTGGACCTCCATTGGGGTAGCAGCTGGGAGCTTAGCAGACCACCAGAGAGTGCCAGGTTCTGGCCTCCCTCTGGCCTCCAACTACCAGAGGGCCTGAGAATACAGGGGGACAGCCTGACAGCTCCCCCCATCCTGCTTCCATGTGGTGGTGAGCTCCCCCTAATTGTGCCATACCATCCCCCCGACCTGGGATTTTGTGAGGCCCCTCCCAAGGCCCCAGGGCAGATCTGGCTTTGGTAGGCTAAGGCTGAGATCCTAGCAGACAGCCTGAGAGGGTAGGTTCAGACCTCCTCCATCAGGGTAGCTGCAGGGAGCTCAGCAGGCCACCAGAGCGTGCTGGGTTCTGGCCTCCTACTTCCAGAGGGCCTCAGAACCCAGGGACACCCTGACAGGCTCGATCCTGCTTCCATGTGGTGGTGAGCTTCCCCTAATTGGGCCATACCATCCCCCTACCCCAGATTTGGTGAGGCCCCTCCCAAAGCCCCAGGGCAGATCTGCCTTTGGTAGGCTAAGGCTGGTATCTCAGCAGACCACTACAGAGTGGCCCCCTTCTGGCCCCCCTCTGGCATAGGGTTGACAATGCCTGAGAGAGCCTAGATCCTGCCACCACGTGGTGAAGGAAGCCTGAGTGTACCTGACTGGAACCTGAATCAGGCTCCTGTGGGTACTCCTGAATAGCTGATCTGAAGCCATCAGTTCCCTCCAAAATAGACCTTAGAGAACCTGAACCCTGTACCAACCAGCTTTACATAACCAATAAAGAAAAAAGGAGCCCATGCCTCCATACCCTGCTCACGAGACCAGTGACTACTGACAGACTGCATGGCATGAACCAATCAGAAAATGATATGCTGACTAAAAGGACTTGGGGGCAGAGAAAAGGGAGATATAAGGTGGGCCTCCTCCTGCATTAAACGAGTCTGCAGCACCTCGCCAAGTGCTTGCTTCTACCCGATTCCTGGGGTCTGTGTGTTGTGACTCTGCGCCTCTTACCCCCTAATCAGCAGGGGACCCGATCCAGGTTAGGGTCTTCACAGCTGGCCTGAGGAGAACCCGCAACACACATCAAACAGCTAAAAGAAGATAGAGATAAACTGCTGAATGAATTCACAAAAGAGATAGAAACACTTAAGAAAAGTCAGGCAGAAATGAAGAAGGAAGTGCAAAACTCAATAAGCCAACTTGAAACAACAGAATGGACAACCTCTAGAATGAATGAAATGGAAAACAGAAAATCAATACTGGAGGATAAAGTTGAAAAACTTGACCACTCAAGCAAAGATTATGGAAACTAAAAAAACACAGGAATGGAATATGCAAGAGATGTGTGACACCATGAAAAGGCCAAATCTGTGGATCATAGGAATAGAGGAAGAAGAATTTCAGGTTAGTGGTGTTGACCAGATCTTAAACAGGATTGTAAAAGAGAATTTCCTGAAATTAAGGAAAGACATCCCCATAGAAATACAGGAAGCACATAGAACACAAAATAGACAGGATCAGAAAAGAAACTCCCCACGACATATCATAGTAAAAACACTAAATGTACAGAA
>NW_008337053.1:3026326-3027227 GCF_000622305.1 Nannospalax galili | reverse complement strand
ACATAAGGAGGTTCACCTCATTCTGATCAAAGGAACAGTTAACCAAGAAGCTATTACAATCCTTAACATATATACACTAAACTCTGGTGCACCCAAATTCATAAAAACAACACTACAGGACTTTAAGACACAGATTAACCCCAACTCAATAATAGTAGAGTACTTCAATATCCCACTGTCTCCATTAGACAGGTCAACTGGACAAAGAATAAACAGAGAGACGTCTGAATTAAATGATCCCATATATCAAATGGACCTAATAGACATCTTTCGATTATTCCACCTAAACACCAAAGAATACACTTTCTACTCAGCACCTCATGGAACTTATTCAAAGACTGACCACATACTAGGCCACAAAAAAAACCTCAACAAATACAAAAATATTGAAATAATTCCATGTATTCTATCAGACCACAAAGCAATAAAGCTCAAAATCAAAACTGGAAGAAGCCCTAGTCACTACAACATTCTCCAAAATCTACCACATACTGGGGCAAACCTCAACAAATACAAAAAAATTGAAATAATTCCATGCATTCTATTGTTCCACAATGCAATAAAGCTCAAAATCAACACTGGATGAAGCCCTAGTCATTACATGAACTCGTGGCGATTGAACAACACACTCCTAAACAATGAGTGGGTCAAAGAAGAAATTAAGAAAAAAAATAAAAGAATTCCTGGAATTCAATGAAAAGGAAAATACAACACAACACAACCTCTGGGACACATTAACAGCAGTACTAAGAGGGAAGTTTATAGCTCTAAGTGCCTACATTAAAACATTAGAAAGAGCCCAAATAAATGACCTAACACTGCAACTCTAGACACAGGAAAGGCAAGAACGTATGAAACTAAAACCCAGCAGAAGAGAAGAACTTACAAAAATCAGAGCAGA
>NW_008337053.1:3025708-3026065 GCF_000622305.1 Nannospalax galili | reverse complement strand
AATGATGAGAACCACCAAAGTTAAACCAAGAAGAAATCAACAGTTTAAACAGACCCATAACATATGAGGAAATTGAAAGAGTAATACAAAGCCTCCCAACTAAAAAAACTCCAGGCCCAGATGAATTTACAACAGAATTCTACCATACATTTAAAGAAGACCTCCAACCAATACTACTCAAATTATTCAAAATGATAGAAACAGAGAGAGAACTCCCAAATTCTTTCTTCTATGAAGCCTACATCACTGTAGTACCCAAACCAAGTAAAGACACAACCAAAAAAGAAAACTATAGACCCACATCCTTTGTGAACATAGATGCAAAAATTCTCAACAAAATACTTGCAAACCACATAC
>NW_008337053.1:3023829-3024596 GCF_000622305.1 Nannospalax galili | reverse complement strand
ACCCTGGATAGCCAAAGCAACCCTGAGCACAAAGAGCAATGCTGGGGGGATTACTATACCAGATCTCAAAATATACTACAGAGCCATAGTCATAAAAACCGCATGGTACTGGTGCAAAAACAGACACATAGATTAATGGAACATCATTGAAGATCCAAACCTGAGTACACGCAATTTCAGCCACTTGATATTTGACAAAGGTGCCAAGAACACAAAATGGAGGAAAGACATCTTCAACAAATGGTGCCTGCAAACCTGGATCTCCACCTGTAGAAGAATGAAACTAGATCCTTATCTTTTGCCTTGCACAAAAGTCAACTCCAAATGGATCAAAGACCCCAATGTGAAACTGGAAACCCTGAAACTATTAGAAAAAAATATTGGCAGTAACTTACAGGATATAGGTGTAGGAAAGGATTTTCTAAATCGGACAGAAGTTGCTTGGGGATTAAGGTCAACAATCAATAAGTGGGACCTCATTAAACTAAAAAGCTTCTGTACAGCAAAAGAAACAATCAAAAAAGTAAAGAGAAAACCCAAAGAATGGGGAAAAAATCTTCACCAGAGACACATCTGACAGATGTTTAACATCCAGAGTATATAAAGAACTCAAAAAAAGAATCGAGAGACCAAATGATCCAATTAAAAGATGAGTTAAAGATCTAAACAGAGAGTTTTCAAAGGAAGAAATAAAGATGGCTAAGAAACATCTCAAAAAGTGTTCAACATCATTAGTTACTAGGGAAATGCCAATTAATTCCACCCTA
>NW_008337053.1:3010643-3023448 GCF_000622305.1 Nannospalax galili | reverse complement strand
ACCCAAAGAACTCGTCCTATTGCAGAGACACTTGTACATCCATGTTTGTTGCTGCTCTTTTCACAATACCTAAGAGATGGAAGCAACCTAGGTGTCCCTCAATTGATGGAGTTCTATTCAGCAGTAAAGAAAGATGAAATAATGAAATCTACAGGTAAATGGATGGATCTAGAAAATGTTATGCTAAGCGACGTAACACAGACACAGAAAAACAAATGACGTATGTTCTCCCTCATATGTGGCTCCTAGGACCAAATCCTTTTAAATTCCAGGTCCCTTTAATAAGAAGATGTTATACAGCAGTCCCTTCTGCATGAAATAACTACCATAATCACAACTTTGGCTGAGCCTGATCACTAAACACAGTCACAATCTGGCTTGGAGCACTGTAAGATTCTATTTTCCAGACAAACATGGCTGTTGCACACAGGGAGCCCACAGAAGCTGTGGTTACCTGCATAAGATCAACCTACACTAGTATGGATGGAGGAGGAGCACTCAAGGCCCCATATTAGCTGAGCAGCTACTGGCAGCTGATGGCTGCTGGGGGGGTCACTTTTCTTTGGGAGGGTGGTCACTGGTGTGTTGCCCATGCCCCAGTGGTTAACCCCAAACTCACGTACATACAGGCAACACTAACTGCACTCTAGATTTTTTAAAAAGGATGTGAAGTTGGGTCACATCTCCTATTCATGATTCAAGGAGTTTCTTCTCCCCTTAGAGACAGGAGTTATGCAATTTGGGAGTCTTTTAGATAGGCTCACTGAAGAGGTACTCCAATTGCCTCACTCTGTGTCCCTATTCAGCATGGAAGAAGCCAGAGCGGTCGGCATCCTTATTCCCTATTGGCAATTTGGGTAACCCCTTCTGAGGATGGTATGATAAGAATAGGAGGTAGGAATTGGCTAGGCAGTTAGGGTAAAAAGACCCCAAAGAAATGTAGCCAGTTTCTTGGCTAAAAGTCAAAATATCCTTGGGCCTGTTAGCAACATACTCTGTTCCAAGGCCAAAAATGTCAAAAGTATTTGGGAGCTTGTATCTAACCCTTAAAATATTTTAGGGTTACCTCTTCAGAGGGGGGAACGTTGGAGGGGAGGGAGTGGGCACGAATTTGATCGAAACACCTTATATACATGTATGAAATTCTCAATAAAGTTTTTGTAAAAATTAAAAAAAAAAATCAAGGTGAAAGGATAAAAAAATGTAAAACATAAGCAAAACACTTGAGTTCTTACAGATGGAATTAGACAGGAAAAGAGAAAGACTTGAGAGAAAAGACATCCCTTGTGTTGTGGCATTTTGGAAGCCAAGCTTATATTTGGCTTGAATGGAGAGTTGAGCTCTCCAGGTGTGCAACTCTGACAGAGGCCACAGTAGGCATTGACAAGGTAAAAGGGGAAGTTGGCCTAAGGGTCTGAAATCTTCACAAATTGTAAAATGCCTCTGATTTCTATCCCGAGGCTCATTGAACTTAAATAACAAGAAAAAAAAAAAAAAAAAACATAGAACAAAGCATGTTCAAGCTATTTTTTAAAAAGTTCTTATTGGTCTGTTCAACTTAACCTACTTTTAGGGTTCATCCAGAGATGTTTAAAAAATAGGTCATTTCTACAGTGGCAAATTTTATCAAATAAAATACTTGCTTTAGAAAACATATGGAAAAAATTTTTGCCCAGATATGCCTTAACAATATATAACTTAGCAAGGAAACCCTAAAATGCCAAATCTGGATGTAGAAAAGTCCAAGGTTCCTTTCGTAGACTTCATTTTCATAGTTCAAAGCCAGATTTTGCCTAATATTTCCAAAATGGAAATTTTGGTTCTAATTATCACCATTCAGAAACATGTACATCTGCTTCAGGAAGTTATAGTGCCCAAAATTTTCTCCAAATTTTCTACTCATGACTTTTGGGAGCTGGGAGAAGACCATGTGACAGGCCAGCTGGAATAGAAATAAGTGCTGGTTGCTCAGCGCTTGCCCTGTCTTGAGTCTTGCCAGCATTTTACCTGCCAAAGCAAAATCAACACTTAGAGAGCATTGATTTTCCAAGGCAGGTCACCTCCAAGTATTTTATCTACCTGTTGTTACTGAACCAAAGGTAAATAAATAAGTACCTTCATCTCAGAAGTTATCTGAGGTATGGGAGCAGGTCTACTTGGTAAGAGGCGGCCAGGAGGAACCATCCTCTGAAGACACCTTATATGAATTCACAGCACAGAGCTGTACCAGAGACCCTTCTTAAGGAGGGTCATCCCTATCCTTCTGATGAGAATGACACAATTTTAAGAGAAAAGAACAACCAACTTCTCTTTTCTATAATATGTCTTCTAAAAGATGTTTTTCTCTATGTTTTCTCTACCCAAGAACTGCCTGCCTGGGACCTAAAAGTGTGTGTGTGTGTGTGTGTGTGTGTGTGTGTGTGTGTATGCATGCACGTGTAGTTATATATGCATAACAAAATTTATAATTATGAAGTACATTCACACTCCTGTACAACCATTACCACTATCCATTTCTGCAACTTACCTTCCCAGTTTGAAATTCCATAACTACAAAGCAATGTCCATTCCTCTTTCTCTCTAGCCCTTGCAACCATTTTATTTTGTTTCTATGAACTGGACTAATCACGTAAGTAGCAAATTTATTTTATTCCATCCACAAGGTTGATTTTCAAATCTGAAATAAAATCCCAGCAATAAAGGCACCTGCCATTTTCCAATGTGTGTGTGTGTGTGTGTGTGTGTGTGTGTGTGTGTGTGTGTGTGAGAGAGAGAGAGAGAGAGACAGAGACAGAGACAGAGACAGAGACAGAGACAGAGACAGAGAGAAAAGACACTTTTTTCTTTGCTAAATAAAAATCTAAGTCATCTTCCTAGACTAGCCACAGTGATTCCTCCATAGTGGGACATGGGGGGACAGGATTTAGCATCAGATGATCTAGCAGAGAGCTGGAAAGTTTTGGGTGTAGCAGAAGGAAGTGAAAATTCACAGGTTCTTCTTGATATCTTAGCCTGAACAGAAGAGTATTCAAACCATTAGGGCATCTATGTGCCCCACAGGCTTTTTTTAATATTTTATTTATTATTTTAATTTTATGTGTATGCATGTATTGCCTGCATGTAGATAAGTGCAATGCCCGCGGAGGACAGAAGAAGCTGTCAGATCCCCTAGAACTGGAGTTGTGGACAGTTGTTAGCTGCCATGTGGGTGCTGGGACTCAAGCCCTGGTCTTCTGCAAGAATAGTCAGTGTTCTTAACTACTGAGCCATCTCTCCAGCCCCTCCCACAGGCTATCTTAAAAAAGGAAAGTTAAAGTAGATCTTGGTGAAACCTTAAAAAAAAAAAAAGGAAATGTGAAGCCCTGTGAGGCATCTGACTATATAGGGGATGATTTAGGTAAAAAGTCAGATGATAGCCTGCTAAGCTTTCTCTGTATTTTTCTCGTGGGAATGGTCCAACATAATCTGCTTTGAATAATCAATATAGAAATAACCCCAAAGTCTTTGTTAATATCTCAGCAGTGAGTTGTAAGGCACAACAGAGCAAGAGATGGTCATCAGTGATAAAGGCAACTACTGAGTACTTACTCTATGCCAGAAAAATTACTAAGTGCTTTACACACACTGTCTCATTTCATCTGCACAACAACCCCATGAAGGATAATGTTATCATTCCCTTTGCACATAAAAAATAGGTCTCTAAAAATATGATACACATAAGGTCATAGGGTTTGTAAAGTATTTCACTTTACTAAGTTTGTTACTCCAAAGCCTGTACATTTAATTAGTAGTATTTAAAGGTAGAAACTATTTTCACACCCTCATAGCAAAGAAATAAAATTATTCATAGAAATCTCTTAGCTGAAAATTTTAATGCTTAAAAATAACCCTAATTAAGTTTCGGCAGGTTAAATGTGGAACAAGCACCAGATTCAGGATTCCTCTAGTCCCTGGAGTTTGGACACGTGATCCAATTACTGAGTTTCTTTTGCCCTTGTTTCCAGGAATCTTGTAAACCAAAGCTAACTTCCATTTCTCCTTCTATATCCAAGCATTTCATAAGAGAAATTGCCTATGCTGAGACAATCAGGTGGATATTCAAGGATGAACCTATTGGACAAGATTTCAATCTTTTCTCTTACATATTTAGTTATCAAAATTTCTCACAAAAGTTATCAGTTAACTAGTCAGTTACTACCCAGCACTTGCTATCGGTACAGTCACACAGTACTCATTAAGGAACATTCAGGAAGAAGTAGAAAATGCCATACTTGTACTTGAGGATATATCTCCAAGTTTGGGGACTTATAAGGTATACAAAAGAGAAGCACAAAAAGACCAGGCAGACCTGTCATTCGGGTCTGAGATATAAACTACAGATTCATATCTAAGAATATCAATTAGGACTAGAAAAACTGAGTTTTCCAAGACAACATGGGAAGAGAAGACTCTAGAAAGAACTCTGAGAGTTAAGGGTTGGTTGGAGTAACATATAGCATGGGTAGACAAGGACGATACGATCAGAAAACTCTTCTTGGTGTGTGGACAGATATGCAGTAAGAATGGAGACAGGAACCAAACTGAAGAAGACCTGAGTGTTTGGCATGTAAGCTGGACGCAGAGTATGAACAAAAAGGATCCAGGCAGCCTGGTGAACCCTGGATATGTTCAACTCAGATTGCTTGCCTTTGCTCAGTCTCTAGTAGGGGAAAGGCAAACAGGTATTCTGAATCCATAGATATCAGCTATCCCAACTGACTGTACCTGGTGTTAGTTAAAGAGCTCCTTGGATGCAGGGACTTAATACATTGTAGGGACATAATCACTGCCCCAAGGTCCTCAATCTGTAGTTGTTAGTCTCATGCCAACCTCTCAGCCCTGATATGCCATGTTTCATGCAAGTGGCCATGGTTCAGAACCTTTTCATCTCTATCATATCACCCCTACCATCTGCTAGGTACCAAATCAATGAGAGAAGGGAAGGACACACTGTCCAACTCTGCCGGAAGGCATTTAGATAATCTGTTGCCCAGGAAGCCAGAGTGCCCAGAAAGGGCTACATAGACGTGTACTTGGCCTAAGAAGTCTTAGACTTTTCTACAGAGGAATTAATATCAAGAAGCATAGTTCCTTGGGCCTCATCAGACAGGAGAGTGAGATGAACCCCAACAATCATACCCATTCCAATAGGGTCCAGTGATGTCTAGAGACACAGTTTGTTCTGCCTCATGAGATGTAAGAGTCAGGAAAACCTGTGCAAGTGAAAGGGCTTATCTAGGTGCTCTCAAACAGTGCTGATTTAGTTGAGCCTGATCCCATTTAAGCAGCAACACAAAACTTCAGGAACAATCTCCTGGACTCTCCCTGCAGTCTCCTCTCTGGTGAAAATGGCAAGCCCTTTTCCCTACCAGCACTAACCCACTGAATTAGGAGACCAGCACTCCGGAGACTTCTGATCTATAGCCAGGGATGACCAACTCTGGCACTGCACTGAGCACCTTCACAATGGGAAGACCAGATCCTCAGATAATAATTTTAAATTGCATATGCATGTGCTTGCCAGGAAACAAACCCTGGCTAGTTAGTTTCTGCTCAACACAAGTACTTAAATCCCTTCTGATGATTCCTATTTCAAAAGGTGGAAGAACTAAGAGTTCCTCTAAAGCACAAACCCTGCAGTATCACTCAAACTTTTCAGTACAGGTGAAACTTGGTTGTGAGCAAATGTCATCTGACTGGGTTTCTTTTCTTTATCTTGAAACACGTGTATAACAACACACAAGCCAGTGCTGGGAACATAGACATACACACTCACTTTTAGGAAAGCCATCCACTTGGCTTGCTTCCTGAACATTTAAGTATCTCAGTAAAAAAGATGCAAGTGCTGTATGCAAGGCTAGTCTGCTGTGGTATCAAAATAGCCCACCAAAGAAAACACCCCCAGGAACGGAAAACACCTCCTTGAAGCAACGTGGAAAAAGCAATCTTGCTGAAACTATTCCCCAAAGCCAGCCAGGAAGTCCCTTCTTGCAGTGCGTTGCCCAGCAAACTCAGACTTACCTTTGCAGGAGCCAAACCTCTGGAGCTTTGAGCCCTGGGAGGGGTGGGTTTCAAAGGGACTTTTCTGCTCTGACTGTGCTGTTCTTTGGGATCTAGCAGTAGCCAGGTTTTCCAGCCCTACCTCGCCAACACAAACATAAATGCTGGTGGCTTCACCGCAAACTCACATTTGCTTACACATACATGCACACACCACAGTTAAAGACACATACCTTTCGCCCTCCATTGTGGGAGGCCCAGCAGGGGTAGTAGCTACCGAACTGTGCATGTACCGGGAATTAGCGCTGCTCTCTGGGCTGGCTCTCCCAGTAGCCCGCTAGAGATCTGATCGGCAATAGTGATTCAGCATGGCTGCAACCGAAACCTCTTCCCTCTGGATCCTCCTTCCTCTGCCTTACTCCGGCAGTTTCTACCGCAGAAGCGACAGCAGCAGAAAATGTCTTACCCAGAGCTCCCTGCAGCCCTTT
Source organism: Nannospalax galili (assembly GCF_000622305.1). Classification (NCBI taxonomy): domain Eukaryota; kingdom Metazoa; phylum Chordata; class Mammalia; order Rodentia; family Spalacidae; genus Nannospalax; species Nannospalax galili. Next base: position 3,016,921 of record NW_008337053.1, on the reverse strand, counting down.
CAGCCGCTAAAAGCAGCAACCCACTTGCTCCCCCTCCCCCGCAGGCTAGCTTCTCCCCGTCTCCTAGGAACAGCTGGAGCTTCAGCGACCAAGAGCAGTGCCACCTTTCCAGCTGCTTCCACATCTGCTCGGGCATTCCCGGCCCTGGCGACTAGCCCGTGCTAGTCTTCTGCCTCCCTGCCTGGCTGCAAAGGATCTAAAGGATCCTCCTTAATGGAGAAATACTGATCCCCTCTCCCCTCATAGGCTGAGTCCGTGGGCCCGATTACTGGAATGAGGAGGCCCCTCTGTGGCCTGCAGTGGAGTTTACCCACCTGGGGAAAATCACTTGTGGGTGACGAGAGCTCAGGTTTCAATTCCTTCTCCCCGAATCTCTAGTAGCTCTGAGAGGTGACAGATGCAGAGACCGGTGAGGGGAGGGCAATACGGGGAAGCCTGGAAGACTGAAATGAATACAAGAGAAATTAGAAAAGGGAGCTGGAGCCAGATGTGATACTAAGTGCAGGTAACCCCAGTACTCTCGAGGTTGAGGCAGGAGGATCTGAGTTCTGGGCCAGAATGAGATACACAAGAGAGAGCATTTTTTAAAAAATTTTTTAAATTATTTTTATTTTATGTGTATGCGTGTATTGCCTGCATGTAGGTAAGTGCACTCGTGTTGTGCAATGTCCGCGGAGGACAGAAGAGGCTGTCGGGTCCCCTGGAACTGGAGTTACGGACAGTTGTTAGCTGCCATGTGGGTGCTGGGATTCGAACCCGGGTCTTCTGCAAGAACAACCAGTGTTCTTAACTGCTGAGCCATCTCTCCAGCCCCAGTGAAAGCACTGGAAAAAAAAAAAAAAAAACTAATAAGAAGAGGAAGGGGGGGTGGAGGGAGGGAGGGAGGGAGGGAAGGAGACAGAGAAGAGGCAAGAGCTAGTAGAACTAGGTGAATCTGAAAAAGCCTATCACAGGACAGGGGCTGGAGAGGAGACATGGCTCAGTGGCTAAGAGCACTGGCTGCTCTTGCAGAGGACCCAGGTTGGATTCCCAGAACCCACAGGGCAGCTAACAACCATCTGTAACTCCAGTTCTAGGGGATACAATGCCCTCTTCTGACCTCTATGGGCATTGCACTACACGGGTACACTTACATACATGCAGGCAATACACCCATACACATAGAATGTAAATAATAAAATATTAATATATATAAAGCCCTATCACAAAAAGACAAAGATCATTGCAGTAAGCCATCACAATATACACTGCACATGCTTACTGCCCTAGACCACACCAAAAGAATTTCAATTTCATAGCATCACCCTACAAGTCTGCTCTACTGAAATTGACTCAAGCTATGGCTAAACTCAGAAGTCTACTACTGAACCCCCATCTCCAGCCAAAGCTCCTTCACACTGTAATCCCCAGCTGTTGACCTTCAGTTTAGAGGAATTTAACCCCCTACCTGGAATGTCTCCTTCAGTCCTAATCCTTGAGTCTTTCTGGTAGGGTTATCAATCACAATCTTCTAAAACCTCCCCTAAACCACACTAATGACAGCCTCAAAAATAACTGACAGTCTATATCTTCTAGACATAGCCAATGGTCTTAGAAATAACTGAGGCAATGAGCCATGAAAACTGTCTCAGAAGTGTCCCTGACAACACAGACAAACCAGACTTCTCATTGCTACACCTGCTGTTTTAGGCTCCACTGAAGCACGCGCTGGTTCGGTGGTCTTCAGCTAGCTAGTCTTTCCCCACTCTGGACCCCATGCTCAGCTGCTCCTTTCAGCTCTAAAACCATGATTCCAAACAAGTTTGAAATGTTCCACTTTCTCAGTATAATCTATATGGCGTCGTAAGAAGAAATGTTTACTGGACTCTAATGTTTGTGGAGAACTTTAGGGGGATAGAATGATACATGTGAAAATATGAGCAATACTCATTATACTTATTATTGATGTTATAATTTTAACCTGTTATATTTCTTCAGTGTTACCCAGACTGAAAGCCACAGAACAGAGGAAGGAACACTGAAATCATAGAAAATAGAAGTACTAATACCTTGAACTTTACCTAACATTCTGAACTCAAACTGGTTAGGGTTTGAGTGTCAAGGTCCTGACACCTCAATGTCCTCTCGGTGCCCATTACCCAAAGTTACTCTTCCTCAAATAAGAAGAGGCCTGAGACCAGGTGTGGTGGCGCACGCCTTTAATCCCAGCACTCGGGAGGCAGAGGCAGGCAGACCTCTGTGAGTTCAAGGCCAGCCTGATCTACCTAGTAAGTTCCAGGACAGCTGGGGCTACAGGGAGACCCTGCTTCAAAAAGACAAAATAAAAAAAGAAGATGCCTAAGGAATTTGACTTCTGCCCTACAGCCTGTATCTTCACTTTTCCCAGCACCCGTTCTATCTCCTTCCCTTCCCCTTCTAATCGGCTTCGTGGTTCTGCTCCTGATATTTCCTCTTGGAGTCAATCAGAGGGACCACAAGAAGCTGAACATCACAAATAAGGAAACAGACTCCCAGAATCTGTGCCAGAGTACAGGAAGACACTGGGTGAGTCACAAGAGGGTCATAGAAATGACTTACTCTTTGTGCGTGCCCTCGTTCCTGTGATCACCATTCAGGAAAGGGGACAAAAAAATTCTGAAAAGGAAAGCCTTCAGGATTGATTGAACACAGTCAGGTTTCAAAATAAAGCCATTTCCTTTGCTATCTACTTCTACCATGCTAACCAGTTTGCTGAAGTGTGTCAAAGCCATACTTCATCATACACTTTGCTCACCGCCCATCATCCACAAGACAGAATGGAGAATACCCAGAGAAGACCATCTTCTAGCAAACTCATCTAGCAAAACCATAGGCAGAGCTGAGCCAAAAATCAGTCTCCAGGGTCCTGGCAGAAATTTTTTCTGGTCTCAGAGCTACGTTTTACATTTTCTACCTACTATCCAAAGATTATCTAGGCTACAGCCTGAACCTGTTTGATCTTGGCTAATATTTCTGGCTGGACTTCAAATTAAAACAAATTGCTTCTGGCTGGGTGTGGTGGCACTCAGGAGGCAGAGGCAGGCAGATGACTGAGTTCAAGACCAGCCTACTCTATATAGCGAATTCCAGGCCAGCAGGGATACCCTGTCTAAAAAAGACCAAAAAAAAAAAAAAGAAGAAAATTTGCTTCTGGATTCCAGCAGAAGAGGGTCAAAAGAGCCAAAGTGGTATCTACTTGGAAGAAAATTCTCATCCTTGGATTGTCCTGAAGTTATGTCTAACCCCACTACAACTGATGCCCAGACTCCTTCCCATGACCCAAGCTTCCTCCAAAGTTAGCCAAGTATACCAGTGACTCAGATGTCCATCCTAAAAGAATTTTACCAACTTTGTACAGAATTCTTCAGTTTTTAGTTGGAGGAAAAACTTTCCCTTTCATCCTGGATTCCGTCTAGAATGTTCTATTTTATACTCTGTCTCAGCACAAAGCCAGTACAGCATACCTTATCTAGGCATAACTCAGGCCATGCATTGTTTCCTATAAGTGCCCCTTTGCTTCTTTTCTGGCCTTTATCCTCCTCCTCCAATACTTTGGTTTCCTATATTTGCAGTGATCATAAAACAATACAGTGATATTAAATCTAGCTATCTCTATCTAAACTGGCTAAAAGTAGGCATCGGGAGGTCAAAAGGCACAAGAGAACTCTTAGAATTATGGAAATGTTCCACATCTTGTCTATGATAATACTTCCATGACTGTATAAAACTACTATGTTTTTAAAACTATTGACTTAGAAAGGGGGATTTTACATAGATTATATATATTTCAATAAATCTGGGGGGGGGGGAAACATAGCTAGGCTTTCCCCGACATCTTTAACATGAGGACCCCGGAGGAAGAATTCTAACAAATCTCATAGGTGACTAGAATGTACAGGTTGATGTAAAAACCACACCGACTACTAGGTTCAAATGGGGTATATTCAAATGTGATTACCAGAAACATAACCCAGACTATAAGCATTTAGAAACCATTAGCAACTATGATTTTCATAGTCTACGCCAATACTATTCAATTTCTCTGACCAAGTGGTCCTGAAATGAAAAATAAAAGTCAGTCAGGGTAGGGCCCTTTCTGGAGCCATTTATTCATCACCAAAAGTCTCTATTACCAATGGGTCAGCGAGAACTAGTAAAGAGAATGCTAAATTCATCATTACTGCTAAAACTTCCCATCAGGTCCTGGACCGCTTGCTTAGTGGTCTCTGTTTAATATGTCCTTGGAAATCCAGACAGAAACAGAAAAAGAACCTGGGGCCAAAAAAAGGCAAACAGGAAACAGGTTACCCAGCCCAGAGGAATGCTCACCTTTCTTCACAATTCCTCCTCCACAGATAGAAGAATGCACTGAATAAACTCCAAAGTATAATCACTCATGATATTTGTGTTACACATTTAAGCTTAGAAAATACTCTATGCCCATCATCTCCTTTGACTGCAGTTAACATCCCTGGAATAGTAATAACTCCCATTCTTTGAATAATCACTCTGAGCCACACCCTGACTGCTATATTTCACGTGTACCCCTCTTGCTTATTTTTAGACCTTCTACAGGTTGCAAACATGAGAGAACTGAGGTTCTGAGAGCTAAATAACTTGCTAAATAACTTATTAGTAGTAAATGGCAAAAATAGAGTTTTTTAACTTAAGTCTGCCCAACCTCTGAGCCCACCACTAGCTACGACACCCCTGTTTTAGAGATAAGCCAATTAAGGCCCAAACAGAAAGCAACTAGCTAAGGACCACTCAAGAGGAACAAGCGAGGCATGTGTGGAACCAGACACTCATGTCCCTGGCCTAATGCTCTTTCCACCTCACTTCCGGTTTAGGAACCCCTAAAGATACAGTTGGCATCCATAGCTTCTAGTCACCTCCTATAATAAAACCCTCTAGTCACCTTGCTAACCAACCAGGGCTAGACAGAGGCTGCTTTGGGAGGAAACTAAAGGACTACCATCAGACCTCAAGAGAGTCAAAGCAAAGTCAGAATGGCTACTACAAACAAGAGCAGGTGCCACACAAGTAAGTACAATCTCTCAAGACCATCCCAAGAATTCTTCCCTTTCCCAAATCTGCAGCCCACAACTGGTGCCCTCTGCTGGTAAAACTGTGAATGTTTTCATAACATAACAAAAGTGAAAGGTTTTTTGTTTTGCTTTTTTACAAGTCTAGAAGGGTTTAAAAAAAAAAAAAACTGCCCCCTTGATAGACATATCAAATGAGCATTAATTCTTACAACTTTATTTTTTCGATGTATATTTTTATTGAAGTTTTTGGATTTCACATGCTACATTTTTTTTTTTTTTTAAATAATCACATGTGTGCTGGATAGCTTTAGTGTCAAGTTGACACACCTGGGTCGAGGGAGCCTCAATTGGGGAATTGACTCCATTGGACTGGACTGTGGCCATGTCTGTGGGGTATTTTCTTGATTGTTGAGTGATGTGGGAGGGCCCAGCCCACTGTGGGTAGTGCCACCCCTGGGCAGATGGGCCTGTGTTGGATAAGAGAGCAAGCTGAACAGGGGCCAGGGAAGCAAGCCAGTAAACAGCATTCCTCCATGGCCTGTGCTCCAGCTCCTGCTTCCAGGCTCCTGCCCTGAGTTCCTACCTTGGGCTCCCGGATGAACTGCGACTTGGGAGATGTAAGCTGAATAAACCCTTTCCTTCCCAAGTTGGTAGTGGTCGATGTTTTGTCACAGGAATGAAGAAACAAACTAAGACAACATGATTAGAAGAAGCGTTTCATTACAGCTTTAATCTATTCAGTAACAATTTCCAGAGCAAGGATACATTTCTTTCAAAAGTGGCTGTAAACTTTCAAGTTCACAGTTGAATTAATACAGTTTTACAATATTGAACTCAGTATAAACCCTGTAAGACATAAAACTGAATGAGTTTTTACCATCATCATGACTTCAGCTGAGCCTCATCACTAAACATAGTCACAAATGGGCTTGGGGACTGTTGTGCTCATTCATTAAAGGAGTGCTAAGCAGGGTCACTGGACCCTCACCTGAATATCCAGCCACTCTTCCCAGCCAACTAGTCTAGGTCGGAAGACAAAAGAAAAATGAAGAGGAACCCAAGAGAGGGATGCTTTTGGGAGCCTTTGTCAAGAAACTCCAATGGACTTTCATATGAACATTTGAAAATTGCCCTATTCTGACTCTTTTCTAGTTCCCTGTCTAGAACTTGTAATGCTAATTACTCTTGCCTTTACTTCTCCTTCACATCTCC
>NW_008337053.1:3009554-3010389 GCF_000622305.1 Nannospalax galili | reverse complement strand
AAAGCCCACCCCCCACTCAAAAAGAAAGAGTACACGAAGTTGTCAGAAAAAATGTGATGGGGAGATATGGGAGAAGTTGGAGGGAAGGGAGTGGGCATGGATTTGATCAAAACATATTATATGCATGTATGAAATTCTCAATAAAGTTTTTGTAAAAATTAAAATAAAATAAAATAAATTGAATGTTTTTAACCTTTGCAGAAGCTCTCCATTTCATTTTAAAATATGCTGTTTCCTACATTTTTAATGCAACGAATGCTTAGATGTTTGCACATGTGTCTTTAATCTCTAAGTATCAGATTATTACAAGTCACAGTTGGTTACACTCGGATCCTTGGCACCTGAGTATGGATATGAAGTCATCAGGTAGCTTTCAACGGCCATGTTTATTACCTCTACTACTTAACATGAAGTCAATTTTTATGCTTCCTTCTCAAATACATCTTTTTTTTAATTTGTTAATTTTTTTGTGGGTGTATATCATACAGAGTTGGCCCAGATAAACCAATTTATTTTTACTCTTAAGATCATGTGAGGATCTGGTCCTCAGGGTCACATGGGCTTGGGAGGACCCCCTGGCTCCATTCTTTTACCAGTTCCATCTATGTGAAGATAAGTCAAAGGCCCTGCTCAACCATGGTTGGCTTCGCTTGGAAGCATGGAAGAAATGATTCCTCTGTGTTGACCCTCCTCTTTGTAGACTAGACACTGGCTCAAGTCCATCTGATGGGGTCTCAATGGCTTCCTTGATCAAGAGGACAGGTGACTTACCACAGTTACAGGACATTTTGAGAGATGCTCATAGTCCCCTGGAACTTAGTCGACCTAGGAGAGA
>NW_008337053.1:3007782-3008710 GCF_000622305.1 Nannospalax galili | reverse complement strand
GAGGAAATGTTTCCTCTGTGTTGACCCTCCTCTTTGTAGACTGGACATTGGTTGAGGTTCATCTGGTGGGGTCTCCATGGCCTCCTTGATCAAGAGGACAGGTGACTCACCACAGTTACAGGACATTTTGAGAGATGCTCATAGTCCTCTGGAATTTAGTCGACCTAGCAGGGGAAGGAGCAAAAACTGTCCTTTATGTCACCCTGACCAAATTAGTATAGGCCCCAAAGTATGGCTGTTAAACATCCAAAAAGGTCAGTTCTACCAGTCTTGTGCTTTTAATTACCATATGCCATGTAGATAGAGCTTGTGCAAAGACCAAACGCTCTCAGATAAACCTTGCCTAGACATGTATTACATTCTTTGATTTGGTTGTATGTATAATTTTTCAGTAGGTTGTTGTCCTAATATGGTCCCCTCTGGTTTTCTAAAACTAGCTAGGCATTGTTTATCTCTCATATTTTCTGTCACATTGTCTAACCCTTCCACCACAGTTTCCCCATTTAAGGTGCCCCCATTTTTCCCCCATTTCTCCTTTAATAATGCCCTTCTTCTATGGTCACACCTCTCCTGAGCTCCTCCTTTCCCTTTATCCCCTAGGATTCTAGTATAACCTTCCCTCCCCCCTCCCCTTAAAATAACCCCATTTTTATCCATATTTCCCAGATTAACTCCTGTTTCCTACTGTTCTTCTCTTTCAGATTCTTTCTTTTCCTTTACGTCCCTGGTTCCTTTTCATTGTCCTGGTTCCTGTAGTTATGTCTGGTACATAATCACTTATCAGGATTTGGTGCTAGGATCCACTATGAGGGAGAACATAGGTCTTTTATTTTGTTTGTTTGTTTGTTTGTTTTCTGAGTCTGTGTTACTTCACTTAGTATAACAGTTTCTAGTTCCATCCATTTACCTGCAAATTTCATGATTTCAT
>NW_008337053.1:3004477-3006433 GCF_000622305.1 Nannospalax galili | reverse complement strand
GAGTTTCAGGCTTTACATTGAGGTCTTTGATCCATTTGGAATGACTTTTGTGCAACGTGAAAGATAGGGGTTTAGTTTCATTCTTCTACAGATAGAGATTCAGTTTTGCCAGCAGCATTTGCTGAACATACTCTCTTTCCTCCAGTAAGTGTTCTTGTCAAATATCAGATGGCTGAAATGGCATGTACTCATATTTGGGCCTTCAATTTTGTTCCATTGATCTGTGGGTCTATTGGTGTGCCAGTACAATGTTGTTTTTATGACTATAGCTCTGAAATAAAGTTTAAGATCTGGTTGGGTCTTCAATTTTGTTCCATTGGTCTATGGGTCTATTTTTGTGCCAGTACCATATTGTTTTTATGACTATAGCTCTGTAGTAGAGTTTAAAATCTGGTACAGTAATGCCCCCAGCATTGCTCTTAGTGCTCAGGGTTGCATTGGCTATCTGAGGTCTTTTGTGATTCCATATGAATCTTAGGATGGTTTTTTCCAATTCTGTGAAAAACGTCATGGGGATTTTGATTGACATTGCATTGAATCTATAAAGGGCTTTTAGTAGGATGGTCATTTTCACAACATCAATTCTTCCAACCCATGAGCATAAGAGGTCCTTCTGTCTTCTGATGTCTTCTTCAATCTCTTTCTTTAAAGATTTAAAATTTTCATTGTGGAGCTCTTTAATGTCTTTGGTCAGGTTTATTCGGAGATTTTTTTTTTTTTCTTGCAGCTATTGTCAGTGGGAGTGTTTCCGTGTGCTCTTTCTCTGGTTGCTTGTTATTGGTATATAGAAAGGCTATAGACTTTTGTAGATTAATTTTGTAACCCGCCACTTTACTGAACATGTTAATAATTTCTAGAAGTCTTCTGGTGGAATTTTTGACATCTCTTAGATATATCGTATCATCTGCAAAAAGGGATAATTTGATGTCTTCTTTTCCAATTATTAATCCTTTAATTTCCTTCTCTTGTCTTATTGCTCTTGCAAAAGTTTCAAGCACTATGTTAAAGAGGAGTGGAGATAGTGGACAGCCTTGTCTGGTTCCTGGCTTCAATGCAAATGCTTCCAGTTTTTCTCCATTTAGAATGATGTTGGCTGTGGGTTTGTTATATATGGCTTTAATTATGTTGAGGTATGTTCCCTCCACTCCAATTCCCTCTAGGACTTTGAACATAAATGCATGTTGTTGAATTTTGTCAAAGGCCATCTCTGCATCTATTGAGATGACCATGAAGTGTCATACTTGTCTTTGAGCCCATTTATGTGATTTATGACATTTATTGACTTACACATATCAAACCATCCCTGCATCTCTGGGATAAAGCCAACTTGATCATGGTAGATGATCTTTTGGATGTGTGTCTGTATGTGGTTTGCAAGTAACTTGTTGAGAATTTTTGCATCTATGTTCATTAAGGATATGGGTTTACAGTTTTCTTTTTTGGTATTAGAGTGATGCTGGCTTCATAGAAGGAATTTGGAAGTTCTCCCTCCATTTCTATCTTTTTGAATAACTTAAATAGTATTGGACATAGATCCTCTTTAAACGTCTGGTAGAATTCTGGTGAAAATCCATCTGGTCCTGGGCTTTTTTAGTCATGAGGTTTTGTATTACTGTTTCAATTTCCTTATGTGTTATGGGTCTGTTTAAGCTGTTAATCTCTTCTTGGTTTAGCTTTGGTGGTTCCCATGCCTTTAGATATCCATCCATTTCTTTTAGGTTTTCAAATTTAGTAGCATGTAGGTTTTTGAAGTATTCCCTTATGTTCTGGATCTCTTTGGTGTCTGTTGTGATGTTTTCCCTTTCACCTCTGATTTTGTTGATTTAGAGGTGCTCTTTCTTTTTCTTTTTTGGGCTACAGGTCTGTCTAACTTGTTTATCTTTTCAAAGAATCAGCTCTTAGATTAGTTGATTCTTTGTGTTGTTTTCTTGGTGTCTATTTCATTACTTTCTGCTC
>NW_008337053.1:2966930-3004424 GCF_000622305.1 Nannospalax galili | reverse complement strand
ACATTGAATGAGTTTTTAACCTTTAAAAAAAGATCTCCATTTCATTTTAAAATATACTGTTTCTTATAGAAATACTCGTTTTTGCTACTAACACTTAGATGCTGGCACATGAGTCTCTAATCTGTATGTATCTGATTATTACTAGTCATGGTAGTTGCACTCAGATCCTTGGCACCTGTGTATGGATATAAAGTCATCGGGTACATTTCAATGGTAAAGTTTATCACCTCTACTAATTAACATGACATAAATTTTTATGCTTCCTCCTCAAATATAACTCATTTTTTAATTTGTTGATTTTTGTGTGTGTATATCACACAGAACCTCCCAAACAATCTTATTCATCTATATATCCACTTCTCAGATGGTACCCTCCCATAGCCTCTCCCCCTACCCCACTCTTTCTTTTGGTTAACTGGGCTAGCAATCTATCACTCTTGTTTATCTTTTCAAAGACCAGCTCTTGGATTCATTGATTCTTTGTATTGTTTTCTTTGTTTCTATTTCACTAATTTCTGCTCTGATTTTTGTTATTTCTTCTTGTCTGCTGGGTTTTGGTTTCATTTTTTGTTGCTTTTCAAGTGTCTTGAGTTGCAATGTTAAGTCATTTATTTGTGTTCTTTCTGATTTTTTAATGTAGGCACTTCAAGCTATAAACGTCCCTCTAAGGACTGCTTTCCATGTGTCCCAGAGGATTTGTTGTGTTGTATTGTCCTTTTCATTTAGTACCAGGAATACTTTTCTTTTTTTATTTCTCCTTTGACCCATTCATCATTCAGGAGTGTGTTGTTTAATCTCCATGTGTTCATGTGGTTACTGGGGATTCTTCTGGTGTTAATTGTAAGCCTTATTGCATTGTGGTCTGATAGAATGCATGGAATTATTTCAATCTTTTTGTACTTGTTGAGGTTTGTTTTGTGCCCCAGCACATGGTTGGTTTTAGAGAAGGTTTCATGAAGTTTTGAAAAGAAAGTATACTCTTTGGTGCTTGGGTGGAATATTTGGTAGATGTCTGTTAGGTCCATTTGATATATGGAATTGTTTAATTCAGATGTTTCTCTGTTAATTCTGTCCTGTTGACCTATGTAATGGAGACAATGGGGTACTGAAGTCACCTACTGTTAAGCAGTTGGGATTAATCTGGGTCTTAAAGTCCTGTGGTACTGTTTTTATGAAGTTGGGTGCACCAGAGTTTGGTGAGTATATGTTCATGATTATAATATCTTCTTGGTTTATTGTTTCTTTTATCAGAATGGAGTGCCCCTCTTTGTCTCTTCTGATTAGTTTTAGTTTAAAGTCTACTTTATCAGTTATTAGAATTTCAACACCTGCTTTTTCCTTAGTACCATTCGCTTGGTAAATTTTTTTTCCATCTTTTCATCTTAAGGTAGTGCCTGTCCTTGAAAGTGAGATGAGTTTCTTGAAGACAACAAAAAGATGGGTTTTGTTTCTTAATCCATTCAACTACTCTGTATCTTTTGACTGGGGAGTTCAGTCCATTGATATTTAAAGTTTTTAATGAAAGGTGTGTATTGAATCCTACCATTTTTATTTCTGTTCACATTCTTGATATAGCTGTGCATTTCCACAGTTATACCTTCATCGAGTTTCTTTCTGTAAACCCTTGGGTATAGTCATTCCTTTCTTCAGCTCTTTGTATTGCTTCAAGAACTCTCTGAAGGGCTGGTTTTATGGACATGAATTCTTTCAGCCTATTTATGTCATGGAAGATTTTTCTTTCCCCTTCAACTATGATAGACATTTTGGCTGGATAAAGTAATCTGGGTTGGCATCTGTGGTCATTTAGAGCTGGGAATACTTTGGTCCAGGATTTCTGGCTTTCATAGTTTGCACTGAAAAGTCAGCTGTAATCCTGATGCATTTTCCTTTATATGTGATTTGTTGTTTTTCTTTTGCAGCTTTCAGTATTGTCTCTTTGTTCTGAACATTTAGTGTTTTTACTATGATGTGCCGTGGAGAGTTTCTTTTCTGGTCCTGTCTATTTGGTGTTCTGTATGCTTCTTGTATTTGTATGGTCATGTCTTTCTTTAATTTTGGGAAATTTTCTTCTACAATCCTGTTGAAGACCTGGTCCATACCATTATCTTGAGATTCTTGTCCTTCCTTTATGCCTATGATTCATAAGTTTTTTTTTAATGGTGTCACACAATTCCTGCATATTCCATTCTTGTGTTTTCTTAAATTTTTCATAATCTTTGCTTGAGTGATCTAATTTATCCACTTCATCTTCCACTCTTGATATTCTGTTTTCCATTTCATTCATCCTATTGGTGAGGCTTTCTCCTGTTGTTTCTAATTGGCTTACTGAGTGTTTCACTTCCTTCTTCATTTCAGCCTGAGTAGTCTTCAATATTTCTCTTTTCCAAATTCATTCAGAAGTTTATCCCCATCTTCCTTCAGTTCTTTTTGTGTGTTTATTCTTTAAATTCACTGAATTATTTTATCATGTTTATGATTGTTTTTTTGAGTTCCATGTCCTGTGTTAGCTCTAGGAGGTTCTTATTGTACTCCTCTAGAGGACTATTGGTACTTGATAGGGTAATATTATTTTGGCTTTTCATGTTATTTTTTCTCTGTGACTTTGACATGTGAATTTTAGTAGTTTCCCATTCTTGTGTGAGACTCAAGCCTTCCTTTGTTGAGTTTAGATCTGCTGCTTTTTGTAAACTTTATGTGCCTTTGTGGTTTACTTGTTGGGCATGAAAAGCTGCTTGGTCTAGGCTTCAGGTTCTCTCTTTTGATTTTATACTGGAGTGGCCTAATTGCTTTTATCTTCAGGAGTTCCCACAGAGGCCCAAGTGAGATGAGGCTTGGATGCTCTCAGGCTTTCTCCTAAGGTCTGGATCTCTCCAGGAAAGATGCTGCCCTCAGGAATTTGAGGGCTGGGCTGGCCTGGGAGCAGGGCCCAGGAAAGATGCTGGTCTCAGGAAGCTGGTGGCTGTTCCACTCAGGGATGCAAAGGAAGGTGGGGCCCTAAAAGAGACCCTGAGGGCTCCTGGGGACTACTGGGAGGAAATGGGTGGTCTGGATGCAAAGGATCAGGAAGCAGTGGGGATTGTGGGCCTAGACATCAGTCCAGGAGTCTGCAGTTCCAAGAGAAGAAATGGGCCAGTACCCAGGCTAGGAGGGGAGCTGGGAGGGTGAATGATGCTGGGGGAGTCAAGGTGTGGTGGGCTCTGCTGGACTTACCCAGGACACCAGAGACTATGCATCCCAGGGAAGCAAAGGGAGGTGAGAGTGGGACCACCCTCAGAGGACTCCTGAGGACCACAGGGGGGAACTGGGTGGGTCCCGATGCAAAGGATCAGGAAGCAGTGGTGGCTCTGGGCCAAGAGGCTAGCCCTGGTGTCTGGGGTGCCAAGACAAGAAATGGGCCGGTACCCTGGCTAGGAGGTGAGAGGCAGTGGAGGCGCTGGGAGGGTAAAAGAGGCCGGGGGAGTCAAGGCATGGTGGACGCCACTGGACTTACCCAGGAAAGGTGCTGGCACCAGGATGCCGGAGGCTGTGCAACCCAGGGAAGTAAAAGGAGGTGAGGGTGTGACCAGGCCCAGAGGGCTCCTGGGGACCAGGAAAAGTACTGGCAACCAGGACACCTGGAGGCTGTGCAGCCCAGGGCAATTCTTACAACTTTAAATTAAGTTTATTGTCTATCTGCTTCTCTTGCCTTACCTCACCACTTGCTTCTTATCTAGATACAAAGAAAACTGTGTTGTTTTGTATATAAAGGTAAAGTATAGATGATACAGAACCCCAAATTAAGCATACAATGATATATGTATGTGGGTACGGTCAGGTCTGCACACCTAGCAAACAGACTGTTTTTCCTACAGTGCTAGTGATGGAACCCAGAGCCTTGCACAGGGTGAGCAAGCACTCTATTAACCAGCTCTATACAGACCTATCTCACTATGTAGCATGGGTTTGCCTCAGGTTCACAATGGTTCTGCCTCTACCTCCTAAGCACTAGAATTCCAGGCATGTGCCACCATGCCCAGCTAAGTACAGAAAACAGAGTAGACACATGTTTAAAATAATGTTAAAACCCACATGCAGCTGAGCCTGGTTATACAAGCCTATAATCCAAGGTACTTGGGAAGCTGAGGTAGGAGGATTCCAAGTTCAAGGTCTGAAGGGCCACAGTGTGTGTGAGTTCAAGGCCAATCTGTGCAACTTAGGAAGATCCTGTCCCAAACTAGAAAGTAAAACATATGCCTGGAAGTACTACAGCTCAGTGGTAGACTGCTTGCCTAGGGTGTGTGAGGCACTAGGTTCAATCCCCTAGTACTACCCAAAAAAAGGTTAAAAATTTGGTAAATATCTACCTTCATAAAATAGCATGCTTATAATTGAGCCGGCTAAATCTTGCTGAACTCTGCAGTGGCTACAGTGGCTGAACTCTGCAGGTAGCTAGAGCATAAACTTATAAATTAGGTATGATTAGAATGTCCAAGAGCTTAACGAGCGGGCTGAGAATATTCCACATAAAGATGAATGATAGTAAAAAATTAAGGCTCAAGAGAAGTGCAATCAGAACTCAGTCAGTGACAATTTGGAGTTTGGGAAAAAGGGAAAGTAGAAACAAGAAATACAAAAGGAAGTTGAAAACATACTTCATGGCAGTTTCTAAAAATTCAATACTCTTTTGGTTTAAGATTTTATTTTTAATTATGTGTATATGTGTGTGTATATGTATGTAAATGCCCAGGACTGCAGGTGCATTTGGAAGCCAGAAGAGGGTGTCAGATCTCTGGAGTTGGAGTTACAGGAGTTGTGAACCACCCAATGTGAGTGATGGAATTAAATCCATTTACCATGTTATATATCCACTGCATGGTCTACTTCTAAACATTTTCATTATCACTTGTACACTCCTTAAACAGAAGTTTCCATTGTTTTCTCCCCCTCAACACCAGCTAATCTCTTATTTATTTATTTGTGCTCAGGATTAAGCAGAGGGCTTCACACATGCTCAGCAGGCTGTCTACCATGGAGCTGTACTCCAACTCATTCTACTTTTTATTTCTAAGGTGTGGTGGTTTGAATCAGAAATGTCTCCCATAGGCTCACCTATTTGAACACCTAGTCCCCA
Organism: Nannospalax galili; assembly: GCF_000622305.1. Classification (NCBI taxonomy): domain Eukaryota; kingdom Metazoa; phylum Chordata; class Mammalia; order Rodentia; family Spalacidae; genus Nannospalax; species Nannospalax galili. The sequence continues at coordinate 2,999,314 of NW_008337053.1, read as the reverse complement.
GTTGGTGGTGTTGTTTGGGAGGTTTAGGAGACGGAAGTCTTGCTAGAGAAAGTACATCACTAGAGGCAGGCTTTGAGAGTTTAGAGCCTTGCCCCACATCTAGCTCATTCTCTCTGCTTCCTTCATGTGGATGAAGATGTGACCTTTCAGCTTCCTGCTCCTGGTGCTTGCTGTCACCCCTTGATAGACTGCAATCCTCTGCAATGCTAAGTCAAAATAAACTTTCTTCCTTAAGTTGCTTTTGATCACAGCAACAGAAAAGTAACATTTCAATATGTCTTATTAAATAAATCCATATTTTATTTTACCCTCCTAATTTGTCACTTCCCCCAGCCTGATGGAGAAGCTACTATTGGCAATTCCAGTTACAAGAGTACAAGCATGATACCAAAATACAGGAGAGAGAAATAACAAAGTAGCTGGAATCCCTGTGCAGGGGAGGCAGAGACAGACAGATTCCTTGGGCTTAACACCAACCAGATTAGCATACTGGACAAACTCTAGGCCAATGGAGATTGATGGTGCCAGAGGAATAACATTGAAATTTGCCTTGTTGCTTCTACATGTACATGTACAAATACACAATGATCCATGCAAGCAAACACATACACACACACACACACCTGTGTCAGAGATTCCCCAAGACTGACTCCTATGTTCAGACATTTGCTAGAAGGATTCACAGATCTCAGAACTACTAAGCGTTCTTTTCACAGTCAGAGCTTATTGCAGTAACACTGCTAAGTACACAGTCCCAGAAAGAAAGTTAGGTGCTTAGCATAAGTCATATTGCTATACAACCTACACACAGTGAACCGCCTTTATAAATTAGAGAACTGTGAGAACACACCCTAAATTCAAGTGCCCAGATAAGGTGCTGAGCTTACAAATAGGCCCTCTAAAATTATAGCAGCCCCTGGTCAGATATTGTAAATTTTTACAATATGCCACCAAATGAAGATCCATTTTGGTCAAAAAACATCACCTCTCAAAAACGGTAACAAAAATTATGTATCTATGAAATAAATTGTCAGCCTTTTATACTTTAATTCAATTAGTTCCAATTGCTTTCTTCATAAGGTATCATTAAAAGAAGTATATCAAGGGGTCGGGCGTGATGGCGCACACCTTTAATCCCAGTACTTGGGAGACAGAGGCAGGTGGATCTCTGTGAGTTCAAGGCCAGCCTGGTCTACATAGTGAGTTCCAGGACAGCTGGGGCTACAGGGAGACCCTGTCTCAAAAAGACCAAAAAAAAAAAAAAAAAAAAAGCAATATATCAAAAGAATAGAAATTTTCAAAGTCAAAAAGCTTTAAAAATTCAGGTCATGTCACTTCTCTGCTCAGTCTTCAAACAGCTAGGCAACATGTCTATGATCTCAGTCTTCAGGAGGCTGAGGCAGAATCCCCATGAATTTAAAGCCATGTAGGATACATACCTAGTACCAGACCAGTCAAGACTATACATATAGCGAGACCATGTCTCAAAATTAAAACCAAACAAAACCTCAGCTTCCTACTAATCTAGTCAGTGGTAAAATCTTTACAACAGCCTACAAATCCACAAACACATCTGGGCCTCTCTGCCCTCACTGGCCACTCTCTGCTTCTTTTCCCTCAACTCCAGCCTCCCTCTTCCATTTGCTTTCCCTCGGGCTTCTGCTCTTCCTAACCCACTGCCCACCTTAGCCTCCTACCCAGTAATATGTTTCCAATGGACTTTTCTCATAGCTCTGTTATCCTCGGTACAATCTTGGTAAAAAGCAGCTGTTATTTGGAAACCAATGTTTAGTGCTAAGACTGTGGCCACTGTAATCAGACTTCCAGCTCTATCACTTCACCATGGAAAGGATAGCCTTGAAAAAATTACTTAATCTTTCTGATGAGTTGCAGCTACTTCTGTGGAGGGTTACTGAATGGTCCATGACTACATTTGTTTTCTTTCTTTCTTTATAAATGCTGGGGATCAAACCAGAGGCCCAGACATGCTAAGCAGGTTGTCTACCACTGAGCTCCACCAATGAGAACACTTGTGAATGTACCAACTACAAGTGTTTAGTTCATGTAGGCACATGTCTGTGCCCCATTTGTCCTCTACTTGAAGTGCCCTTTCTCCACCTTACCTATAAGACAAGTCCTTTAAGGTCAAGGACCCTACATAACACTTTTCTTGGTCCTTCTACCAGGAAATCACCTCTCTTCATCACTTTTTTCTTTACTTCATGCCTTCCTTATAGCAATAAACACTCAAAACTTCAAAGTTAGCATAATTCATCTTTTCCCTACTAGAGTTGAAGTAGCACAGGTGTAGGGGGCATCTATACTAATCTCATCCAGCAAATAAACAGCACAGCCCAATTAAAGACCAAGTCTCGGTTACTAAAAGCACAATATGGGCTTTATATGTGTACCATACAGGACAGTTATTCATCTCATGAACTGTGCAAATACTGTATGGTTTGAGTGGGAGCAAAATAAATGTACACCTTTTGCTACTCTGCTCCATCTATGAGGGACCATAATACTAACATTACTGTTTACCAGAAAAAAAAAAAAAAACACTCTTTACATGCATGTGCATCTTTGGGGGCAGGTATTTTACAGATAAGAAAAAGATTCAAGTCAGTGTGTCTCAGGTCACAATAATAAAACGTAATAGGATCAGGAGTGAAACCTGGTCCACTTGGCATAGAAATGTGTGGCCATAGGACTATGAAATATTCAATCAAACATGGTAAATTGCATCTGCAAAATAAGCATCAAAGGCAAATGATCAACCAGTAAGAGATAACAGAATCAAGTGTTATCATTATTTAAGACAGGGTTTCTTCTACATAACCAATTGGCCTCAAACTAGAGATCTTCCTGCCTCAGCCTCTAGAATAATAACAGGGGATGTCACCATATCAGGCTGAGTCTTTAATCAAATAATGTATATTCAATGAGGATAATGCTAACTCCAATTTATTTGCATGCTGTGAATAATCTGATATGTAGCCACAATCCTAAATGGGGGGGGGGGGGCATAATTCCAAAAGAAACTGAATTCCAATCAGAATGCACATAACATCGAGGCAGTAACAATGTGTGTGTCTTTGCTGTTTGTCTCTTAAATCCTAGGCATATTGTGCACCAAGATGCTCAATAAACATCTGATGAAACTGGTGGTAAGGCCAGGTGTGGTGGCGCACGCCTTTAATCCCAGCACTTGGGAGGCAGAGGCAGGAGAATCTCTGTGAGTTCAAAGCCAGCCTGGTCCATATAGTGAGTTCCAGGCCAGCTGGGACTGTAGGGAGACCCTGTCTCAAAAAGATCAAAAATAAAAAATAAAAAAAGAAACTGGTGGTAAATACCAAGAAATAAGCATAATTTTTAAATGACAAAAGCTTGCATTACTAAATTCTAGAGTTAGAAATAATGACCCTATTTCAGGTAATATTTTGCTTGTTTATACATATACTATAGAAAGTGGTAAAAGAATCAAAATTGATAGAAGGTGCCTGGGAAGAGAAGGGATGTTAAGAAGAATGTCTAACAAGGGCATTTCCTTGAATCCTTTCCCTCTGAGGATTCAAGTCACCCAGGCGCAAGTAGAAGCTTAAAAATGAATGGAAAAAGTAAGAGATTTGACTGTTGTAGCATTTTGACTTATTTTTATTTGCATGAGTGTTTTGCCTGCAGGTATGTAAGCACACTCCACATGCCTGAAAAAGGCCAGAAGAGGGCATCAGATCACCTGGAACTGGAATTATGGGTGGTTGTTAGCTGCCATGTGGGTACTGGGAACTGAATCTAGGTCCTCTGCAAGAACAGTAAGTGCTCTTAACCACTGAGCCATCTCTCCAGGCCCCTAAATGCATTCTTTTTATACTGAACATTTTATCTTAAGCATTTAAATTATCATTTATGAAGAACACAAAGTTCACCCCTAAGCAGTTCCAATGTCAAAGACTAATTTTTCCAAACTAGAACAGTACATCTCTTTCATGTGAACAGTAAATTAAGTTTCCCAAGTAAAATCTTCCATACATTATATTTAGTAAGAGATTGAATGTAAGTATCAAGAATGCCCATGCTGTGCTAGACTCAAACTTGAAGCTAGTAATTCATGCTCATTTATTACTGTCCAAACTATCCTACTGCTCGAAAGTAACACAACTATTAACTATTTTACTAATGAAATTTCAAGCATATATAACATTTCAATTACAGCAAACTTTCACTTTTGTGAGAAACTGGTTCAACCACTGCAAAAGCTGTTTTCTAATGAAACTAGTTAAAGTACGAAGACCTAGAAGAATTCCAGAACAAAGTACAGACTGCATGCAAACTGTAGCATACGGGAGTGCCTTGAAGATATAAATTGCACTTTTTTGGAACATTTTCTTAATCTGTGATTATAATTTCTCACCAAACATCTCAGTTGACTGGTATTTATTTCTACCATCGAATACTTTTAATTCTGTATCCCACGAATGGTTTTGCTATTATCAGTACTTGGAAAAAATAATAAAATTAAAATGATCTAAGGTCTTTGTGGCTCCACATTTCAAAGGGAAAATGATGCAAGGAACACAATACATTCTGCTTTGCATTTCGGCATAAGTAGCAGATATTTCCTTTGTGACTTCATCTGCCTAATCCAGACGTCTCTTCTGTAACGCTCTCCTGTAACGCCATCACTACTGCTGACAGACACAACTCAAATATCCATGCTGTCATTCCCATCAGCCAGACTAAACTGTAGGTATCCTTAAAGGGAAAAGGCTGGTCCCCATTCTGCTTAAGTAATGTTCAATAAATTTTTGTTGAATGTATTATAAGAATGAATTTCTCTCCAAGACTGTTAATAAATAATTATGAAGGATGAGAAAAGAACAGTATCAAACTGTCAAGGACCTAAACAGTCTAGAAAATTAAGCTGACTTGCCAAGGTTAAATAGCAACACAAATTATGTCTCAAACCAGAAAACCAAATTTCTGGTGATGCCATCGAGCTCTGATCCAGAGCAAAACTCACCCAGCATATGCTTTCCAATGTTATTTTCTCTAATTTCTTGAGAAAGCTTCATGATAAAAAAATATTTGGTAAATTATTTAAAATTCAATTAGAAGCAATTCCTCCTATGTAATACACAACTGAAATACTATGCGATAAGTTTTAAACAAGAAAAAAACAGAAAAGAGTAATAAATGGCATGCAGATCCTTCAGAGAATGAAAGCAGTCAGGCTTGTCAATGGAGACACGTTGCTAATTTTTACATCAAACCTCATAAAGAAATTAGAACAAAAATGAGGGGAGCAGCCAACAAACATGAACTGTGACTATAGAATACTCAACAGTTCTTTTAGGGACCTCCCAGATTTCCTGGGCACCACAGTAACGAATCACTTTCAACAAGCCTATTACCGCTTTTCTTCTTCCCTGTTCTAAATGACAAGATAGGAATGACAAGATAGGCTGGGAATGTAGTTCCATGGTAGAATGTTTGCCTGCCATGTGCAAGCTCCTGAGTTCAATCTTCAGCACTGAGGGGAGGGAAAAAAGACAAACCCACAAATCCTGCTAAAGTTGTTGGGGTTTTTTGTTTATTATGATTGTCTTGGGGTTTTCACTTTGGTTTTTTCTGTTTAAATTTTTTATTTTTATGTGTATGCATCTATTGCCTGCACGTAGGTAAGTGCACCCGTGTCATGCAATGCCCGAGGAAATCAGAAGAGGCTCTCAGATCCCCTGGGACTCGAGTTACAGATAGTTGTTAGCTGCCATGTGGGTGCTGGGATTCGAACCTAGATCTTCTGCAAGAATAATCAGTTTTCTTAACCACTGAACCATCTCTCCAGCCCCTTTTATTTTTTTAAGACTAGGTCTCATGATAGAACGCAGGCTGGTCTCAAAGTCATCATCCTCCTGCCTCCTAAATGCTAGAATTACAGGCATGTGTCACCATGCCCAACTTCTTTGAAAGGAGTCTTAAATTATAACAAGAAAAACTAGAAATGTGCTAATCAAATTGTGCTGCACCTGGACTATAATAGACCATATGATTATATGTTATGTACAGGGAGATGGATCTCTTTAATGTTAAAATATACTTATGCAACACACACACACACAATGATCCCAGTCTTGCTCTAACAAGGAATGACTTATTATGCAAGTAAGACTTGAAAAAAGACAAACTGTAAACATAGCTCTAGATTTTTTAAAACAAGATGACTTTTAAAAGTAAGCTACAAGATCTCTACTGCCTTTTCTTAGTACTTCATATTGGGCAAACTGCTTAGGTTATGAGCCTGTAGCCAACATGCAAAATGGAGATAATGGGATCTTTCCATAGACTTACTGAAGCCTGCAATAAAGCTACTAAAGATAGCTGGAGAGATGACTCAGTGGTTAAGAGCACTGGCTGCCCTTACAGATGACCCAGGTTCAATTCCCAGCACCCACACGGCAGCTAACAACTGTCTCTAACTCCAGTTCCAGGGGACTCTAAGGCCCTTTCCTGGCCTCCTCGGGCACCGTATGACACGGGTGCACTTACATGCAGGCAATACACTCAATATACATAAAAGTAATAAAAATATTTTTTAAAACTACTGAAGAAAACAAAAAGGGGAAGGCAGCAAACAATGGTCTTCAATGGCTTTTAATACTGTAATCGCATATATAATCTAGCTTTGAATTTTTTACCCTAACACTTTAAAAAGAACACACATGAATGTATAGTTTGTTTTTGAGTCAGGGTCTTGCTTGTCCAAATGCTATCTAATGTAACTAGCAGATATTAGAAATTACATTCCTTAGGTTTTACTTCTTAGGTTTTCAAGGAACTTTTTACTGGGGAAAAAAAATCCATTTTTAAGAGAGGAGGGAAAAAAAGAGCAGCTCAAACTAATCTGCAAAAGACATCAAAAACATTGTCCCACCTTAGTTTAGCAGAGGCAGGAGGAAGCAGGCAAATTCAAGGCCAGCCCAGTCCACACAGTAAGTTTTAAACCAGCCAGAAATACATGGGGAGATCCTGTTTTTTAAAAAAACAAACAGCCGAGTGTGGTGGCGCACGCCTTTAATCCCAGCACTCGGGAGGCAGACGCAGGTGGATCTCTGTGAGTTCAAGGCCAGCCTGCTCTACATACTAAGTTCCAGGACACCTGGGGCTACAGGGATACTCTGTCTCTAAGAGACCAAAAAAAAAAAAAAAACTTCAAAGAAAAAGGCCAAAATAAGGGTGAAACATTTTCCCAATTATACTTGCCAGACTGACACTAAAAGAGAAGAAACTTTCTCTATGTGCAAATATTAAATACCTTTTTAGGTAAAATCCTTATGTCTAAAGGCAGGTTATGTTCAAACCAACCCAATATCCAAATGTATAGTTTCAAGTTATCAAAGACAGAACTTAACCTAAAGTGCAAATTCTCCAATTTAAAAATCACATTAAATCCAGGACAGCTGGGGCTACAGGGAGACCCTGTCTCAAAAAGACCAAAAAAAAAAAAAAAAAAAATCATATTTAAAGGGCAAACAACTAAGTCTACCAATCAAATAACTGACAGTCACTTGTGGTCTTGAAAGAATCATAAATGTCAAATTCTTAGGTATCCTCCATCCTTAAACCTCACCTAAAAATAAAATTTCTAAATTAGGATATAATCATGGGTATATTCATTTAGACCTGATAGCACCTCGACCCAAACTTTTTGCAAGATTTAGAGAGATGGCTCAATAGTTAAGAGTGCATACAGCTCTTGCACTGACCTGAGTTCAGTTCCAAGCACCCATGTCAGGCAGCTCACATCTAACTTCAGTTCCAAGGGATCCTGTGCCATCTTCTGGACCCCACAGGCATCTGTACTCACACATATGCACCCTCCCAATACACAGGGTTTTTTTTTAAGGTTTTTTTATTATTACCATCTTTAAATATCTTCCAGGGTTTGTGAGAAGGTTCAGTGGATGAAGAGACTTGTTACCAGGCCTGATTTCCTGGGAACCCACAAGGTGAAAAGCACCAACTCCTGGTTTCCTCTGATCTCTCCACCAGGTGCTTGGTCTGTGAAAGGCCTGTGCTCACCCCCAAACATTCACACAAAATAAAGGAATGCAACATCTCCCAAACTACCTTTCAACTACTGATTACTTTGCAATTTACATTCAAAGTCTTGTAAGTAAAAAAGATCTTCAAATTGGGGGGGTGGGGGAAGTATCTTGAAAATCAAATTAAATTCAAGCATGGCAAAATACTAGCATGTCTTTATCACCTCCTTCAAATTCTAAGTTTGAAGTAATACCGTTCAGATTCTCACAGGCGAATCAAAACAGAAAACAGCTGCCCACTTTAAAAAGCACATGTGAAAAATGTCTGTATACTGACTAGAGGGGCAAAGGAAACAAATTATGCTTTTCCCTACCTGACTACACATTTCTGAGTGAACACATGACATTGAAGTGTTAATATACTATGAATTGCATATTGCTTTTCTAATAACAGGGAATTATTTTGTAAACTTGTTAACTTTTTAAAGTCACCGTGTTAGAATAAAAATAACCTTCTGACTGAAAATGTTCCAAGAAATCTACAGGCTAACTCAGAATCTTTCAGTTATTGGCAACTAAGCAAGTCAAGCAGCGTAGCATGTAATAATTTAAGCAAATCATTTTCCATACCCTAGAAGCACCCAAAAAACCTTATTTAAAAATTTTCAAGTTGCCTGTGTAGTCTGTCAATAAAAGTAAAAATTAAAGCAGAATTTGAAGGCAACTGTATAAAGAGAGCAAAGGATTTCACCCAATTTTTGCTTCAATGTGCAGCAACACCTATCCTGCTAGAGGTCTATTTAATAAATACCAAGCCAAGTATCAGCTATCATTTGTCAAAGTAACTGAGCAACCATTACCAAACATTCATGACCTTTCTTATCTCATTTGGGAGCCCCAAGTTAAAAATAGTTCCTTGGCAGGAACTAGACCTTGGAAATTACAGTGACAAATAAAAGGGTAGGAGCTTCAACATCAAGTGAAGAAAATCCAAAATTCATCTTCCAAAGGCTTAATACCATAAAGCTTTGGGCTTTTGAAACAAGTATTTTGCCATACCATTGAATCAAGTGAGGTTAACTGGCACTCTGAACCCAACCCACCAGGTTATACATACTCTCACTCAATCGTGTAAAGAATTGAATTCTTTATTTGTGATATCCATAAACGTTGCTATTCTATATTTCTATCCAGGAAGGCAATTTTCTCCTATTATCAGGGTTTTTTTGTTTTGTGTTTTATAAACAACAACTTGAATTCTATTGCATGAAAGGGCTACAAATATACATGTTAACCAAGCAGAATACACAGATATTTTGCTTTACAACTTGCACCTAAAATACCAGTATACATAGCTGGTTCATTAGTTGTCATAGCAATTTGGGGCTAACGCCCAAGCTATGCATAGCAGTTTACATGTTCAAATCTCAGGTAGAGTGACTGAGAAGCACTGTTAACTACATTCCTGTGAAGCCCATCTCAGCTACAAGTAGATGTAACTTACAACTTGCAAGTTTGCCCAGATTTTTGATGGCAAACTGCTAAATCTGAAGCAATTGTCCTAAAGTTTTTTTAACCAACTGTCATGCAGCTATACTGCCATCCTACCAGTAGATGGTGCTACATAGGTTGGGAGGATTTTCATGAGGACAACAGTTCAGTTTTAGGAAAAAACATTTTTAAACCTGCTCTGAAAATACAAAAATGCATTTAGTGTTAAGGGCAAAATATCACCCTTTTATTGTAACCATTACAGACAAACCAGTAAGGATGAAACTAGGTCATCTGAAAATTTTAAACAGTTTATATGAATGAAAACACATGCTTAAACACAAACTATTTCTTTCAAACTACACAGTACATATTTTGAAGTAAATTCTCATAGAAAGTGACCATGTCAAGATGGTAAGCAAATCGCTTAATACAAAGAGATGGATGCACAGAAACTTTTTAAAAAGCCATATCCACCACTTTAAAAGTTTTGTCTGTAAGGGGTAAAATTTAACACAGCACTAGCAGGGTAACAGGGGGAATAAAACTCACACTTAAGTTTCTCAAAGTACACATCAAAACCAGAAAAATATCACTTAAAACGGTAAGGAATGGATCCTAGAAAAAAATGTTAGACATGGATGGTCAAACACAATTTTTATTAAAAATAAAACGTAAAAATGATTTTGTACATATGCGTCCAAATTTCAGGCATGGGATCCAAGTAGGTTTCATAGAAAACGCTGTAGCCAGGTATCAAGTCCTTACAACAAAGTAAACTACCCCCCACCCCCTCCCAGGTTTTGCTACAATCAGCAAGTTTCACTCCCTCCCCCTCCCCAAAAACACAAATTAAAACAAGACAATTTGCTAGTATAAAAACGACCAAGGTCCAAGTAATAATAAAAAAATAGAGTCCATCAATGACTGTAACACAAAATGTGTGTGGGGGGCCCAGTCCACCTTCAGAGGGAGAGAAGCGGCAGGCAAACGGGGGCGGGGGTGGGGGGGCGCCCACTCCGAAGCGGCTCCCCCGAGGGCAAACCGGGGAGGGCGGGAGGGGGCGGGCAGAGGAGGGCTTGACCCCGCTTGGGCTGTCGGGAAGGAGCGAGCCTGGAGCCGCCGGCGGGCCTCCCGTGCGGGGCCCCTAGAACGAGCTGCCCCCGTAGCCGCCCCCTCCGCCGTAGCCGCCTCTGTAGGGTCCACTGTTGCTGCGGCCGCCCCAGCTGCTGCCGCCGCCGCTCTTCATCGGCCCGTACGAGGACTGGTGCTGGCTGTAGCTGCCGAAGCCGCCGAAGCCGTTCCCGTAGTCGCTGCCGCCGTACGACGAGCCGCCGCCGCCCCCGTAGGCGTTGTAGCCGCCGCCGTAGCCACCGTAGCTGTTGTAACCGCCGCCGCCGCCCTTGGCCAGGCCGTTCTGGTCTCGGCCGCCGCCGCGCCCCCGGCCGCCGCGCCCGCCCCGGGCCGCCCGCGAGCCGCCGCCGGAATGGATATCCTCCTTGGGGACCGCCTTCTTCACCTCCACGCGGTGGCCCTGGATCGGGTGGAACTTGACCACCGCCGCCTTGTCGGCCGCGTCGTGGTTCTGGAAGTAGACGAAGCCGAAGCCCCGCTTCTTGCCCGACTGCTTGTCGGCGATGATCTCGGCCTTCTCCACCGCGCCGAACTGCGAGAAGTGCTCGATCAGGTCGCCCTCCGCCACGTCGCCCTTCAGGCCCCCGACAAAGAGCTTCTTCACCTTGGCGTGGGCCCCGGGCCGCGCCGAATCCTCGCGGGACACCGCCCGCTTCAGCTCCACCGTGTTGCCGTCCACCGCGTGCGGCGAGGCGGCCATGGCGGCGTCGGCCTCCTCCACATTGGAGTAGGTCACGAAGCCGAAGCAGCGGGAGCGCTTGGTCTGGGGGTTCACCACCACCACGCAGTCCGTCAGGGTCCCGAAGGCCTCGAAGTGGCCGCGCAGGCCCGACTCACTCGTTTGCACGTTGAGGCCGCCGATGAACAGCTTGCACAGCTGCGAATTCTCCATCTCCGCCGCCCGGGCCTTGCCCCCGCCCTGCGCGCTCCGCGTCGCCGTCGCCGTTAGCGGTCGCCGAGGCCTCCCGGCAGCCGGGGCCCAACCGCCGCCGCCGCCGCCGCCGCCCCCGCCGGGGAAGGGAAGGGAGGGGAGGGGAGGGAGGGGACAGGCGCGGGCCGGAGGGCGAGCCGAAGACACTGGCACAGCACCGAGGCCGCGGCCGCCGCCACCTCCGCTCCCCTGTCAGGGCACCACACAAAGAGGCCGCTGAACGCGCGCGCACCCTCCCCGCATCGCGCGTCACCAGCGACGCCGGGCCTGCTGACCAATCGCCGCCCCGCTCGTCTTAGTCCCGCCCACCGCGCCGCGGCGCCGCTCTCCCGGCCGCCGCCCGGCCATCCGCGGTCTAGTCACGCCGTCGGTGCCTGGGCGCCGCCCCCCACTCCCCGTCGTTCCCACCCCCGGGAGTGCGGGGCTCCCAGCCCAGGGAGTCGCGTCAGCCTTCGCGCGGTGCGCGCTGCGCTTTCTTTGGGCCCCGCGGCTGTTCCCGCCGGCTCCCCCCCCCCTTTCCGTGTTCCCTCCGCAGCTCCGCAGTGGCGTTGGCGCCAGCCCCTTGAGAGACAGATGAGTTGAGCCAATCGCTGCCATCCCCTCGTACGCACTTACGTTTTCCGCGGCCGTGGGACGGGCGCGCTCTCTGGTGTGCGCTTGCCCGCCGTGCCCTGTGCGGAGCCGGCTGTCTCACGGGCCTCCTCTCGTTGGGGGGCGGGCGGACGCGGGGCGCTGCGGGGCGGCTCCCAACAGATGGGCCGGGGGCCGGCGGGCTCTTTGAAAACTTGACTGTTGGGGCTCGGGGCCCAGGTCCGCCCGCCGCTTCTGGGCTGGCCTACACCTGGCGTCCTGCCCCCTGTGGCACAAAGATGGAGGCCAGAGCCTTGGCCCGAAGGCGGTTATTAGCCGTTTACAGTGTTCGGGTAGCTCCGTCTATCTAGAGTGACAAGCACCCCGCACAGAAGCGAGCCCAAGCCAGTGTCAAGTAACAGGACGCCTGAAACGGGGTGACCCAGACAAAGCCCGAGACCCGGCCGCCGTCCCGCCCTGCCCACACCCCCCTGTGTCCTTTAGGGATGCCTTTCACACGTCCCCTGGGACTCACGTGCTCATTTTACATCAGTAAGTGTTTTAGGTATTTAATCACATCACTAGCTAATTGTTTTGAGACGTCTCAACTCTAGCCCAGGCTGGTCTCGAACTCAGAACAATCCTTAGCCTCTCCAGTGTTAGGATTACAGGCATGAGCTATGGAGAAGTCAACAGACTTCCACAGAACTTCTAACAGGTTAACAGGTTTCTTGTACCCTCTTGTCTCCCCATCCATACATTCTCATTGTCTGCCTCTCCCCTCTAGAATGTAACAGAATTACTGTTTTCTGCCATGTTGCCAGTATCTATTATACTGTCCACACAGCTGGATAAACAGAACTTTGTGAGGCACTATACTGACACTGACAAGATGTCATTTAGTTTCTACCACATGGAAGACATGTTTTATTATTTCCATTTTAAGATAAAATTAGAGTTTTTAAGATATAACAAAAATCATTCACACTCAGGTTTTGCTAATTTTTGATACAAAGGTGGAAAAGAAGTATAACAATGTTTGAAACCTGGAAGCCTAAAATACCAACATACCAGAAGTACAAAATTCAAGAAAAGGAGCTATTTTAGTGGGGATATATAGTCGTGAATGTTTAAAGTGACAGCGGCATATCCATGGGGCAGTGTTTTCTAGGATGCATGATTGTAACTCAGACCAGAGTTTCAACTTTAAGAAGTATATGTTAGAGTTGTACAAATAAAGTGTTAAAACAGTACAAAATGGCTGGGTGTGGTGGCACTCGCCTTTAATCCCAGCACTCGGAAGGCAGAGGCAGGCGAATCTCTGTGAGTTCAAGGCCAGCCTGGTCTACATAGTGAGTTCCAGGACAGCAAAACAGTACAAAATGAATTCCTAAAGGAATAACTACCATAGCCCACTTTTCTGCATAAGTTAAAATGCCTAAAGTAAAAGCTTTCTCTTACATTGTTTTTTGATATGTTTGTTTTTTGAGCCAGGGTCTCCTGTAGCCCAGGCTGGCCTGGAAAACTCTGTGGTTAACCTCCAACCAGTCCTCCTGTCTCCGAATCTTGAGTGCTGGGATTACAAGTGTGCATCATGACACCCATCTTATGCAGTTCTGGAGACTGAACCCAGGGCTTTGTGAGTGCTAGGTAAGCACTCTACCAACTGTACTCCATCCCCAGCCCTCTCATATACTGTTTTAAAATATTATTTCACACAAGCTACAGAGGTATACACTAAAGGTTTAATTTCTTGTTTTGTTTTTTGGGGTTTTTTTTTTTTGTATTTTTTAGAGAGGGTCTCCCTGTAGCCCCAGCTGGCCTGGAACTCACTATGTAGACCAGGCTAGCCTCAAACTCAACAGAGATCCACCTGCCTCTGCCTCCCAAGTGCTGGGATTAAAGGCGTGTGCCACGACCCCCAGCATCAAAGGTTTAATTTCTATTGCAAGCTTCCTAAGTACTCGTAGAAGATAGGGATAATTGGAGGAAACAGAGGCTTATTAAGAAAACTAGGATACAGTCAGGCATAGTGGTGCACACCTGTAATCCCAAGATCGCTCCAGGCCAGCTGAGGCTATAGGGAGACCCTGTCTCAAAAAAAAGAAAAAAGAAAACTAGGATAAAGTTCTTTGAGGGCCTTTTCTAGGTAAAGGTATGGTGTTATGGTCTAAATATGAAACCATATCATGGGTGGGCAGCATTGATTGCCAGTGGATGGGCTCTTGAGAAGTGATTGGATTTTGAAAGCCCTGATCTAATAATGAATTAATCTCTCCAGGGATTAATGTGAGAGCATTATTGGGAGGTGGTGAAAAGCACAAGGTGGGGCATAGATGGAGGGAATAGGTCACTGGAGGTGTGCCCTGGAAAGATGTATCTTGTCCCCACCTCTTCTCATTTTCTACCCTCCTGTCTGCCGGCAAAGCAAGACACTTTACCAAAGTTGTCCCACCATGATGCTCTGATGGCACAGAAACAGTGGAGTCAGCTAGTCACAGAATAAAAACCTTTGAAACTGAGCCAGAATAAATCTTTCCTGCTTTGCTTATCTGGAGTCTTTTGTCACACTATGAAACTTTGGAATATAGGGAATCAGTTTCCTACCCATCTTGTCATTAGTGGAGAAAAAGTACTTTCCCACTTTACCTTTTAGATCATTACCTGAGTTTGAGAGATTTCTGACTCCACCTTCAAAAACAAAAAGTTTGGCCAGGTGTGGTGCTGTACACCTTTAATCCCAGCATTTGGGTTGGAACCAGTCAGGTCTCATAGTGAAATCTTGCCTCAAAACCTTTTTAATAGCTGAAATTTAGAAAAACACTTGGTTTTTATTCTTCCTGCAGACTTTACTGTCTAAATGATTAATAGAAGACCACACAGCCCATGGATTTGCAAACTGGAAAGGATGTGTTTACCTAAATCATACCTAGAAAAGAGAAAA
Organism: Nannospalax galili; assembly: GCF_000622305.1. NCBI lineage: Eukaryota > Metazoa > Chordata > Mammalia > Rodentia > Spalacidae > Nannospalax > Nannospalax galili. Next base: position 2,984,202 of record NW_008337053.1, on the reverse strand, counting down.
AAGGGTGAAAAGAATGAGTTTAAGGAAAAGGAAACAAGCTAACTGTGTTTCCAGAAAGCGACTGTGGCTTTTTTTCTTTCTGCCTCTGTCTCTAGAGCTGGACTGCAGGCATGAGCCACCATGCCTGGTTTATGCGGCACTGAGGAATCAAACCCAGCTTTGTGCATGCTACTCAAGCATCCTACCAACTGAACTGCGTTCTCCTGCCCCGGCTGTGACTTCTAAATCAACATTGTATTACATCCGTTTGTTTTTATAGTTAGAGTTCTATTATGAACCACCTCCCAGCAAGTTCATATATTAAAAGCCTTAGTCATCAGTAGCAACAAATGTAACTGTCATTGAAAATTAGGTCTTTAGAGAGGTAATTAAGCTGAAATGAGGCCATTAGTGTAGAGACATAATCCAATGTAATTTGTAAGAACAGGAAGAGATGCCAGGGGCACATATACACAGAGGGATGATCATATGAAGAGACAGGCAGGCAGCAAGAGAAGCCTCAGAACTCAACCTGCCAGTGTTCCACCTGAATACTTTAGTGGCCTCTTCCACCCTCAAAGCCAGCAGTAGTGCAGTGGAGTCTTTTTCACATTGAATCACGCTGATCTTGATTCTTCTCTCAATCTAGGTGAAGTGGACTGAATATTTTTCCCCAAAATGCATATGTTGAAACTCAGTGTGATGGTATTTGAAAGTAAAGCCATTGGGGATTCGGTTAGGAGAATGAAGTCTTCAGGGATGGAATGAGTGCCTTTATTTTTATTTTATTTTATTTATTTATTTATTTGGTATGTTTGAGACAGGGTCCCGGTAGTCCCAACTGGCCTGGAACTCCCTATGTAGACCAGGCTGGCCTTGAACTCACAGACATCTACTGTCTGTGCCTCCCAAGTGCTGGGACTAAAGGCATGAGCCACCACTCCAGGTGTGTGAATGAGTGCCTTTATACAAAGGGCCAGAAAGCTAGCTAACTCTCCTCCCACCATATGAAACTACAGTGAGAAAGTTAGCAGAGTGCAACCTGGAAAATCCTTCACCAGATCCCAGTCATCTGATCTGGAATTTCTGACCTCTAGAACTGAGAAATTCATTTCTGTTACTTATAAGCACTCAGACTGTGGTACTTTGTTAGAGCAGCCCAAACTAGGACCCAACGATAATCCCTATTTAAAGCCAGTTGATTAGCAACATTCATTCCATCCACAATCTTTTTGTTGGTTGTCTTGTTCTGTTTCATTTTTATGAGGCAGAGCTCACGTAGCTCAGGCTAACATCCAACTTGCTATATAGTGGAGGTTAGTCTTGAACTCTCGATCCTTCTGCCTCAAAGTGCTGAGACTTCAGGGCTGTGCTACTATGCCTGCTCTCCAGCCACAATCTTAACTATCCCTTGTCATGTGGCATAATGCATTCACAGATGCCAGGGCTTAATATGTAAACATCTACCTCAGCTGGGAACAAGACACTATGGGGCTGGAAAGATAGATAGGGCTGAGTCAGGAAGGATTTTTTATTTATTTATTTATTTATTTATTTGGTCTTTTTGAGACAGGGTCTCCCTGTAACCCTAGCTGTCCTGGAACTCACTATATGGACCAGGCTGGCCTTGAACTCACAGGTGTTCTCTGCCTCCTGAGTGCTGGGATCAAAGGTGTGCGCCACCACACCCGGCTAGGAAGGATTTTTATTTCTTGCTGAGGGTTTCAGCCTTTAATTCTATAAATAAAATGGTACCCTTGGAGTACTATAGAAGTGATTGTGTTTAGAAAGCTTCCCTGTGAGCAATGTGGAGAGGACGAACATGACGCAAAGGAAGCCCGTTTAGAATCCTTGGGCAATACTAGTGGGCCTCCCAAGGCCAGAAATAAGGCAGAGGCAGTAGTGACTGGCTAGGAGGGAGAAATTATTTGAGAGAGGTTTAGGAGTAGAAATTTACTTGATGTGGTGATTAACTGATTTTAGAGGTAATGTTACTTCCTTCATGATAATTCACCAGAAGGAGGAAGATCAGTTGGATTCTTTGATTGTACTGTTATTGCAGTGGAGAAACCATCTCTCTTGCACTTCATAATAGAACCTACAGTTGTACCTAAGCACTTTGCTCTCTAGGCTTTACGATAACACTTCCCAGCTTTCTTTGTAGTTAGTTGTGGTCCTGTGACTATATTATAGTCAATGAAATATAAGCTAAATGTCTATATTGTAGTCAATGAAATGTAAGCTAAATGTTGAGTGGCAGCTTCCAGGAAACAAATTCCTTCTGCCACATTTTAATCTTGTTTCGAATGTAGATGTGAGAGCTAGGTGTTGTATAGCATGCCTGAAACCTCAGTACTTGGGAAATGGAGGCAGCAGGATCTGCTAGCCTTGGCTACATAGGAAGGGGTAGAGAAAGGAGAAAGAGGAGAGAGAGAGAGGAGAGGAGAGGGGAGGGGAGAGAGGAGGAGAAGGAGGAAGAGGGAAGGGGAGAGTGAGGGAGAGGAGGGGAGGGGAGGGGAAGGGAGGGGAAGGGAGGAGAGGGGAGATGTATAAGGGTTAAGGGGACATATGACATACTTCCTTGGAGCCCTGAGCAGGTATCAAGTACTGTTAAAGCAATGTTAAAATCAGTATGATACGTTCTTGTAAGCACTTTAGGCTTCATTTTCCTGTATATAAGCAATTTACTATAATTTCTATTTCAGTTTACAGTGATATTACAATTTCCTGTAAATGAGTGAATGGGCATTTTGATTCCATAATTGTCAGCTGTTACCTGCCTACCCTGGCTGTCTTGAACAAAAGGTCTGTGATTCAAACAGCTAACTGGACTGCCTGTATGTCAGTGACAGTAGTGTCAAACACTCCATGGATACCTTTAGAGGACTATGCAAAGATCACAGCTGGTTGGCTCTTTATTTTTTATTGCTTGTACGTTTAGTGATTGATTTAGGGAGGGCATGTGTGTGCCATGGCATGTACCTGGAGGTCAGAGGATAACTTGCAGGAGCAGTTCTCCCATTCCACCACGTGGGTCCCAGAGGAATCAAACTTAGGTTGTCAGGCTTACTAGCAAACACCTTCACCCACTGAGCCATTGCACCAACCTCTGCCCTGGCTCTTAAAACTGCAGCCTCAGTACAGCTGTGTGAAACAGTTTGTAGCCAGGTGTGGTGGCGCACTTAAGGGTTTTCTTTTTTTCTTTTTTTTTTTTTTTCCTTTTCTTTTTTTCTTTTTTGGTCTTTTTGAGACAGGGTCTCCCTGTAGCCCCAGCTGTCCTGGAACTCACTATGTAGACCAGGCTGGCCTTGAACTCAGAGATCCACCTGCCTCTGCCTCCCGAGAGCTGGGATTAAAGGTGTGCGCCACCACACCCGGCCTAAGTGTTTTCTATATACAGACTGAAGATCCTTAATCTGAAACATTGAAATGTGAGTCGGGCATGGTGGCTCATATCTGTAATCTCAGAACTTGGGAAGCTGAAGCAGAAATTTTGCTGCAATTTGAGGCCAGCCTAGTGAGATCCTATTTCAAAAACACCAAAAAAGGGTTGGGTGTGATGGTGTACACCTTTGATCCCAGCACTTGGGAGGCTGTGGCAGGCAGATCTCTGTGAGTTCAAGGCCAGCCTGGTCTACATAGTGAGTTCCAGGCCAGTTGGGGCTACAGGGAGACCCTGCCTCAAAAAAGACCCCCTACCCATAAAAAAGAAATAATTTCTACCAGACTTTTAAATAGTGGATTAATATTGTTCTTTGACAATTTAATACATGTACGAAATGCATTCTGATTACTATCCCCGTCTCTCATCTCCCTCCCATCCATATCAGATTCTTCCTCTTTCCCAAACTGATGGCTTTGGTTTGGTTTTGTGATCCATTTTATTTATTTAACCAGGGCCATCCATATGACCATTATACCCATTGGAGCCTGGTGGGGTCACCAGTAGGTACACAATTAAAGGCAACACCTCCCCCTTCTCTTAATCTTTCAGTAGGAAATAGTTTAACAGTGAAGGGTAGGGCCCCTTTGGCTTCTCCCCCATCCATGCCTGATTCTTTGGGGGCCCATGAACTCACAGCAGTTATGGATGCTTACACTAGTCCTTGACTAGAAGATGGTATTATAGCCCATCTTCCTATCTTCCAGCTCTTACACCCCCACCTTCCACAATATGCACGGAACTTTAGAGGGGATTGTACCACAATTTTTATTATTAGCCTCTGATTCCTAGATGATGCTCCAACTTTTTCCTCCTAGACCAGAAGGGGCAGTGCTTCCCCGTGTGGCCTAGAGAGGGACTGCTGTGACTGGTTCTGGAGAGGCAAGCCTGTGATTTATACTTAAGGTCTATGATGGGAGCTAAAATGCAAAGCTGTGGTTGGATCAAAACAAATGGTCCCTTCTTGGGTGATCTGAAGCAGGCTTCTCAGGCTGACTTAGTAAGTCAGCTGAAAGACACGCTCCTGTAATGCTACAGTAAGCCCAATAAAAGCTTCTCTCAAGTGGTCTTTTCGTACCTACATTTAAAAATACAGACTGACCTGGTAAAAGGAAGAAACAGCAGAGCAGCAGTGGCAGTGAGACCTAAGCAGCTGGCAGGCCAGACTCTGAAAGCAGCAAGGTGACCCACTGCGTGACAACTGAAGCAGTGACACACCCGAGATGTTGAGAGTGGCCAGGGCAAGCAGGGGGACAGTGGAAGGTGAGGGGCCAGAGGGCGGAGGGTTGAGAGCGAAGAAGGATAAAAGGCTCCACAGAGCCAAGAAGAGAAACCGCACACTCAGGTCACCAAGAGAATTCCACAGTAATGCCAAGATTTTAGAGCCAAGGGTTTCGGACACCCAGGCCAACAGCTGCTGTCAAGGGCTGAGGAATTCCAACTTCTGAGGTTCACAGAGACATGTAGCATTTACAGGGCTAAAGAGCCCCAATATCTGAGAGCTGTAACACTAGAGGGTGACACCCACTTTTGTTCCCACCTGCCTACTGCCTAGGCTCACCATTGCCAAAGACCAGCACCTGAAGAGCTTCTCCTTAGCTACCACAACTATCTGAGTAGAGCAAAGGGACCCTTCAACCAATGGGTTGGCAACAGATGGGAGAGATTGTACTCCAGCAACAATCCTATATCTGAAAGCTGGGACTCATACCCTATTAATTAAAACTAGGGTTTAAATGCAAGGAGACAAACCCAGAATATCAAGAGGCTGCCGTGTTTACCAGACTGTCTAACATTGGGTGTTTAGGTCAGAAAGAAATAAACGTGTATCATATTTAAATCTAATGTTAACTGACACAAGAGAATTCCATGATCGCTATTTGTATCTGGAAAATATCCATTGAAATCCTTTTTTTTTTTTTTTCTTGGTCTTTTTTGAGATAGGGTCTCCCTGAAGCCACGGTTGCCCAGTTGGCCTGGAGCTCACTATGCAGACCAGGCTGGCCTGGAACACACAGAGATTTGCCTGCCTGTGTCTCCTGAATGCTGGAATTAAAGGCGTGTGCCGCCACACCTGTTTTCCATTGGAATCTTATTCAAGTGCCTTAGACTAAGTATGATAAGTCATCTTACAAGGATATTGAAAGGTACATTTTATTATTATGCCACTTTCAATGGCAGAAACTAAGGCTATAACCACATTGTTATAGCAGTTCTGCCGTCTATACTATCCCGCCTTCTATTGCATAAAGAGTTTGTTCAACATGTTAAGCAGAAGAATAGAAATGCAATAGACTAAAAACAGGATAAATCATGGTCACATCTTTCTGAATCCCTTTGCTTCTCAACTCAGAATTTTAAAGTGTTTAAGAATTTAAGGAGTGCATTGTTGCTTTTATGTTATCAGTGTGTCTGGTTACTTGCACCTGGGCATAGTTGTAGTATAGTGATGTGCCATATAATACTTCTTTTAATTACTAGCTGCATAAAAAATAGCAGTCCCATAAGAGCTTATCCCGTAGTGACACTGGAGCTGTTTAATCTTAGTTTATATGAGTACATGTTGTGATGTTTACACAATGAAGTCTCTTAATGATGCATTTCTTAGTATGCTACATGTCCCTGTGGTTAAGTGATACATGACTGTAGTTTCAGAATGTTCACTTGCAGCTGGGCGTGGTGGCACACACCTTTAATTCCAGCACTTGGGAGGCAGAGGGAGGCAGATCTCTGTGAGTTCAAGGCCAGCCTGGTCTACATAGCAAGTTCCAGGCCAACTGGGGCTACAGGGTAGACCCTGCCCCCCCATTCACTTGTGCAGAGAAACACTTATTGTTTAATCCTAGTTTGAATATTCATATTTGATAAAGGAAAAAAATAAAAATATGAAGGATGAATCTCAGTGTCTTGTTATTGACAGTGTTGAATGGACCCTCTTCGTCTGTGGACAGCAGGCAGCATGCTGAAACTTTCATTTTGCTGGATTTTTGTTATATAACGAAGGGTCTTGCTCTGTGGCTTTGGCTGGCCTGGTACTCACTGTGTAGCCCAGGTTGGCCTTGAACCCATGGAAATCCTCCTGCCATGGATTCCTGAATGTTGAGATTACAGGTGTGCACCATCATGCCTGGCTTGCACCAGGCCTTTTGTCTGTGTTTGATTCCCTAGTTTGGTCTGAGGCCTTCCTGCCTTCCCATGCCTTCTTTGGTTAGCCCGCAGAAGCCAAAGTGGCCATCCCACCCCTTCCTTCTGTCACTACATTCCCAAAGGAACAAATCCCAAGTCCCAAGGCAATGTCACACTCCCCAGAGTTTAGCTTTCCCATCTCTGTTGTTTCATCCTATCTCCAGAATCAGATGGTACCCCATAGATGGTCAACTTTCTCCAAAAGGTCAGTAAGAAGATCATGATATCACCTGCTATGATGGTTAATCTTTTTTTTGGTTTTTGGTTTTTGTTTTTGAGACAGTCTCCCTGTAGCCCCAGCTGGCCTAGAACACAGAGATCCACCTGCCTCAGCTGGAATGAAAGGCGTGCACCACCACACCCAGCTGATGGTTAATCTCAATTGTGACTTAATTTAGAATCACCTAGGTAAGGCACATCTGGGTGTGTCTGTGAGACTATTCCTAGGAAAATTTAATTGAGGCGTGAAGACCCATATTATACAGGGGCAACACCTTCCCATGTGCTGGAATTTTGAACGGAATAAAAGAGAACGGAGCACCAGCATTCATTTCTCTCTCCTTCTGACTGCAAATGCATTAGGACTAGCTGCCTCACTCCCCTCCCACCACACCTTCCTCCATCTCGATAAACTATATCCCTTCAAACCATGACCGCAAATAAACTCTTCTTTAAATGCTTTGATGTTTCATCATAACAACAAGGAAAGTAACTGACACGCCTACTACAGGTGGACTTTCAGCTCCAGAAATGCTTTTGTTTTTTGAGACAGGCTCTCACAATGCAGCCCTACCTAGCCTGGAATTCACTCTATGAACCATGCTGGCCTCAAACGCACAGAGATTCACCTGCTTCTGCCTCCCATGTGCTAGAATTAAAAAGCATGTGCCACCAATGCCCATCCAGGAACTCTTTTTGACAAGGAATATGGTCATGAAAATTGGACTGTTGCTTCTGTTACAGATGGTTCAAATTTTGTTTGCACATAGACACAGACATTGTACAGTAATGCTTGTTCTATGGACCCAGAGCCTTAATAACATTCTCTTGCATGGTTCCATGAATGTTACTAATTCAAACAGTTACATGCTATCAAAACAAAATAGTAATGGTGACTCCTGTTTTTGGATCCTCAGTTCCAGACTAGTTGTTTTATAAATACGCAATGACATCGATTCAGTTTGGACAAGATCATCAACTCCTTGCCATAAGATTAAACAATTGTCATATCAACATATAGGACATATGCACTTTGAAAATTCTTTTTAATTTAATTGCTTTAATTTATACTTATAAAATACATTATATATGTATTTATATTAGTCTAAAATTGCTCTATTTTAATTTTCAATACTTTTGCTGCTTAATCCAGTTAGGGTTAGTAGAATGGTCAGGTTAGTGTTAGGATTAATGTTAGGAGTTAAGGGTAGGGGTAAGCTGGGGTTAGGGTAAGCATTAGTGTTAGGGTACGTGTAAGGTTAGGTTTTAGTACTGTTGGGCTTTGGGATTGTTAGGGTTACAGTTAGGGTTAGGGTTAGGGTTAGGATTAAAGGTAGGATTAGGGTTAGAGCTACAGATAGGGTCGGAGTTAGGGTTAGGAGAGGTTTAGAGTTAGAATTAGTTATAGGGTTTATGTTGATGTAGACATAGAAGTAGGTATAGGTTTAAGGGAAGATTAGGGTTAGGATTAGAGGCAATCTTAGGGTTAATGTAGTTTTCCCTTAAAATTAGGGTTAGAGTTAGGGTTAGAGTTAGGGTAAGTGTAGGTTCAAGGTTAGTGTTAGTTTTAGGGTTTAGGATTAGTGTGAAGGGGTAGTATTAGGGTAGGTTTTATATTAGGTTTATAGTAAGGTTTTGGTTAAGTTTAGAGTAGGGAAAGCATAAGGGTTTGATTTAAGGGGCTGGTATTAGGGTTAGTGTAGTGGTTGAAATAAGGTTATACCAGTTTTAAAATAATTGGTTAAGGCAAGGGTAGGGTAGAGGTACTGTGAGGATTAAAGTTAGGATTAGGATTAGCATTTAGTGTTAGACTAGGGCTAGAGTTAGGGTTAGTATTAGGGTTAAGGTGGTGGTTATTGTTACAGTGAGTTAGGGGTATCTTTAGGATAGGGTCAAGGTTGGGTAGGGTTAGGATTAAAGTGAGTTCAGGGTATACTTAGGTCAGGGTTATATTTAGGGTTAGAGTAGTGTTATGCTTATGATAGGGCTAGGGATTATAGTTAGGTTTAGGGTTAGAATTAAGGTTAGGTTTATTGATACAGGGTTAGAGTTGGGTTCATATTAGGGTATGGTTAAAGATTAAGGTTCGTGTTATGGTTTGGGTTTAGGGATTAATTTAGAGTTAGCTTTAGGGCTAGAGTTAAAGTAGGGTTAAGTTTAGTAGAGTGAGTGTTAGGTTCAAGGTTAATATTGGTTGTTGGGTTGGGGTAGGGCTGCTTTTAGAGTTATGCTTTTGGTAAGGATAAGTATAGTGCTCTTAACCGCTGAGCCATCCCTCTAGCCCAAAATGCCCTGTTTTTTAAAATGCTTTTTCCACAAATGTTAAGGGGGAAAATTGAGAGGAATGATTTTGCTGTTTCAAGAGTTGCAATAAACATACAATTTAAAGTGTAAGTTGCTTTCAAAAACTGTAAAGAATCATTTGCTAAAGCAAAGTAGTTCCTGTGGAGTTAATCCTTTATTCCCCCTTTCTTGTTTATGTATTTGATTTTTGAATAATAAATGAGCTTGTTCAACTATGGCTTGTCCTTGGGGGTTTTATAGAGAATGTCATGAGAAGAACAAACTTCCCAAAGTATTAGGAAATACATATTTTTGTTTAATAGGGTGTCTTGACTTATTTACCCACATTGACAGAAGGTGAGGCTATTGATCATGCCTTGAGGGAGAATTTTCTACTGATAATGAGACATAGGGGTCATTGTTAGTTTTAGGATTAAGGCTAGTATAGGGGTCAGGTTAGAGTTAGTGTTACTGTCAGGATTAAGGGTTATAATTGGGGTACAGAGGAGAAGTGGGATTAAATTTAGGGTTGGGCTTGGGGTTATATTTTGAGTTATGGTTAGGGTTAGCAGTAGTGGTAGGATTAAGGGTAAATGTAGTGGTAAATGATAGGATTAGGGTTAAGGTTAGGTTTGGGGGTTTATTTTGGGGTTAAAGTTAGTTTTAGGCTTGGTGTTGGTGTAGGGGTAGGGTCAGGAAACATTAGAGTTGTGGCTAGGAGTAGTGGTAAGATTAAAGTTAAGGTCAGGATAGGGTTACTGTTAGGGTCAGGAGTTAACATTAAGGTTTGGATTAGGAGTTAGCATTAGAACCGGGCATGGTGGCACAGGCCTTTAAACTCAGCACTCAGGAGGCAGAGGCAGGTAGATCTCTGTGAGTTCAAGGCCAGCCTGATCTACATAGCCTACATGCGAGTTCCAGGCCAGCTGGGGCTACAGGGAGACCCTGTCTCAAAATGACCAAAAAAAAAAGCATTAGGGTTTGGATAAGAGTAGGGCTAGTGTTACATTTACGGTTAGGATTAGGGGTGGGGTTAGGATTAAGGATTTTTAGGATTAGGTTTAGGAATTAGTATTCGTGTTTGGGTTAATTTCAGGGGTAAATGTAGGTTAAGGTTAATGGTAAGGTCAGGGTTAATGGTAAGATTTAGGGTTGTGGTAAGGTTAAGGTTAATGTTAGAGTTAGCATTATGGGTTAGGGTTAGGGTAGTGCTAGGGTACAGTTAAATAGGAGTAGGGATAGGGTTAAGGATAGGGTTAGGAATAAGCACAAGGGTTTAGTGTTAATGTTAGAAGGACGAGGCTACAGTTAGGTTTAAAGTTAGGGTTTGGGTAAGGTCAGGGTTAGAGTTAGTGTAGGAATGCAGTTAGGGTAGGCCTAAGCTTAAGGTTAGAGTAGGATTAGGGTTAGGGTTGGGGTTAGCTTTAGTTTGAGGGTGAGATTTAGAGTTTAGGTTAGGTTTAATGCCATGGTTAGGTTTGGGTAAGAATAGGGTAGTATTCAGGTTAGATTTAGGGTTAGGTGATTAAGGTTAGGCTTACTGTTAGGGTTAACGTACGATAAAAGTTAAAGTTAGAGTAGGTGTCACGTTAGGGTTATGGCTTAGATTAGGTTAGGTAAGGAGAAGGATTAGAATTACCATTACTGTTAGGGTTAGATGTCACGTTTGGGGTTAGAATTAAGGTAAGGGTTACATCCAGAATTGCAGTGTTAGGTTTAGTGTTAGATTTAGTGTCAGGGTTAGTATTAGGGTTTTATGTGTGTTAGGGTTAGGCCTAATAGGATTAGGGTAAGCATTTGGTTTAGGGCTTAGTGTAAAGGTGGGGTTAGTGTTATTATTGATAACAGTGGCAGGGTTAGGGTTAGGCTTAAGGTTTGGTTTAGGGTTAGGAGTAGGGTCAGGGTTAGGTTTCGAGTTAGTGTAGCATTAGGGTTACTGTATGGTTAGGGTTAGTCTTTAAGATTCTGGTTAAGATTTAGGGTTTGGGTTAGATTTAGAGTTAATTTTAGGGTTAGGGTTTAGGTGGGAATATGTTTTAGGATTTGGGTAGGAGTAGAGATAGTATTACATTTAAGTTTAGGATTGGGGTGGGATTAGGTTTAAGGTTTTTAGGGTTAAGATTAGGTTTAAGAGTTAGTGGTTATTTGGTGCTCATCAACGAGTTCAGGAGGGAGTCAGTTACCCCTCCCACCAAATCAGTTGACCTTAGCTACATGTGGGGGAGGGGCTAAGGCTATATAAGCTGAGAAGGATATATAAGCTGAATATATAAGCCACGAGGCACATCTGTTGCCAATTTGTGAAGCTGTTGGGAAGTCACAGGATCTACATTTGAGTGTGGACTTTCCAGTGCAGCCATAAATGGGGGGGGGGCACCCACTCTTCTGTAAATAACCCCTACCCTGTACTCTGTTAGCAAGCCAAATAAGCTAGTTAGGGTTTTTTTTTTTTTTTAAAAAAAGAACAGAGCTAATGGAAACCTTCATTATTCCACCAAAGTCGACCCCATGTTGGCAAATCCTTTGGTCTTTGATTTTTTTTGGGGGGGGCGCGTCTTTTTGTGTCAGGGTCTCCCTGTATCCCCAGCTGGCCTGGAGCTCCCTGTATGGACCAGGGCGACCTCAAACTCACAGAGATCTGCCGGGCTCTGCCTCCCAAGTGCTGGGATTAAAGAAACGTGCCACCACGCCTGGCTCACCCTACCTTGACATAAGGGTATTCTTTACAGGTAATGTTGGCAACATGGTATGCTGCTTCCAGTTACTTCTGGGGGAAAATGTGTTAAATATTGCCTCTCTTTGGAATACTAAAAATAAAAATATTCTAAAGAAAGAGTTAGTGGTTATTTGGGTTAGTTTCAGAGGTAAGTGTTGGTTAATTTCAGGGTTAATGTTAGAGTTTAGGGTTGCAGTACGGTTAAATTTAGGTTTAGGTTTGATGTTGGTGTATGGATAGGGTTAGGGTTAAAGTATGTTTAGGGTTAGGCTTAAGGTTAGTATAGGGTTAGGGTAGATTTAGGGTTTTGGTTTGAGTTAGTCTAGGGTTAGAGTTAAGGTTAGGTTTAGGTGTTACGGTTAGGATTAGGGTTAGGATTAAGAGTAGTAGAGAGCTGTTTAGAGTTAATGTTAGTGTTATAAGTAGGCATACTGTTAAGTTTAGACATTTTTGGGTTAGGGGTAGGGTTTTGGTATGGGTAGGATTAGTATTAGATTCAGGATTAATTTTATTATTAGGGTTAGGATTCTGAGTTAGGATTAGAATACAGATATGGTTAGGAATAAAGTTAAGGGTTAGGGTTAGATTTAGGGTTAGAGTTAGTGTTAGGGTTGGTGTAATGATAGGGAAGTAGCAGTGTTCTGGGTAGAAGTAGGAGTAGGGGTATGGTTAGGGTTAGTGTTAGGTTGAGAGTATTGTTAAGTTTAGGGATAGGGTTAGGAGTTAGGGCTACTATAAATATTAGGGTTAGGTATTGGGGTAGTATTAGGGTTGGTGTAGGGTTAGAGTTAGGATCAGAGGTTAGGGTTAGGGTTAGATTTTCAGATCAAGATACATTTAGCAGTTAGGGTTAGTCTTAGTGTTAAATTTAGTATATGATTAAAGTTAGTATTAAGGTTATTGTAGAGATATGGTTAGGGTTAGTGTTAGGTTTAGGGGTTATGGTTAGGGTTAAGGCTAGATTTATGGTTAGGTTTAGGGTTAATGCTCAGGTTAGGGTTGTGGTAAAGGTTGGGTTATGGTTAGGGTTAGAAGATAGTGTTGTTTTGGGTTAGTGTTACACATTGAGGCTTACATTACAGTCAAATTTAGCACTAGGTGTAATATTAGGGTTAAGTTAGAGGCTGTGTTAGGATTAGGGATAGGAGTAAGGATTAGGATAGTAATAGGACTAGTTTTAAAGTTAGGGTTTGGAATTAGGTTTAGATTTAAGATTAGTGTTATGGTTCATTTAGTCATAGGGTTAGGGTTAGGATAGGATTATAGTTTGTTTTAGGTATAGGTTTTAGGGTTAGGGTTAGGGTTAGGGTTAGTGTTTATGTAGGGGTAGCAGTAGGGTTGGTTAAAGGTTAGGCTTTCGATAATGCTTATAGTTAGTGTGAGGATTAGAGTTGGGGTTAGGGTTATGGTTGGAATACAGGTAGAGTAGATATACATTTCAGATTAGGGTTATGAGTTACAGTTAGTGTTAGTTTGGGGGTTAGGGTTAGGATTTGTGGTGGGGGTGATGGTAGATTTAGTGTTAGAGTTAGGGTCAGAGGTTAAGGTTAGATTTAGGACTAGAAATACAGTTAAGATTAGGGTTAGATTTAACAGGGTGAGAGCATACATATGGTTAGAGTTATAGTTTAGGGTTAGGGTTTGTCATAGAATAGGGGTATGGTTAGGTTTAAAGTTAAGTTATGGGTAGGATTAGACTTAAGATTAGGTTTATTTTTAGGGTTAGTGTAGCAGCTGTGTTGGGTAAGGGCTAAGGTTAAGGTTGTGGTTACGGTAGGTATAGGATTAGGATTATAGTTAGGGTTAGGGGTTAGGTTCAATATTATGGTTAGGGTTACTGTTAAATTTAGTATAAGAAGTAGGTTTTAGGGCTAGGGTTAAATTTAAAATTAGTGTTAGCATTTCGGTTATGGTTAGGGTAGGAATATATTTAGGATTACAGTTAGGAGTCACAGTTACTGTTAATTTAGGAGTAGATTTAGGGCTAGGGGTTAAGTTTATGTTAAAGTCAGGTTTAGACTTAGGGTTTCTATTATGGTTACACTGCATGTTAAGATTACTGTTAAGCAAGTCCATTTTGTAAGGCTTAAGCCATATAGACATATAGACATTGGGAAGTTGATAAGAAATCCCAAGCCTACCTGGGTGCTCTAGTTTGCTCTCAAGTGCTGTGACAAAGCACTGTGACAAATACCAACTTGGGGAAGAAAGAGTTTATTTGGCTTACATCTCCCAGTCATAGTTCATCACTGTGGGAGCCCAAGGTAGGAACTCAGAGCAGGAACCTGGAGGCAGGAGCTGGTGCACAGGTAATGGAGGAATGATGCTTACTGGCTTGGCTCCCTGGCCCATGCTCAGCCTGCTTTCTTATACAATACAGAACAATCTGCCCAGGGGTGGCACCACCCACAGTGGGTTGGGTCCTCCCACATCACTCAACAATCAAGAAAATACCCCACAGGCTAGTCCAATAGAGGAAATTCCCCAATCAAGGCTCCCTCTACGCAGGTATGTCAAGTTAACAACTAAAGCTATCCAGCACAATTGATCCCTTGTCAACTTGACAGACAAACACATCACTATTAAACCACAAACTTTCCATTTCTTATCCCCAAGGTATGATGTTAACAGTATCACGACCACAGGCAGTACAACCCCAAACATCAAACAGTTCTTAAAAATCCAAACACTTAAAAGTTCGCTATCTTGTGGAGTGGGGCGTGGTGGCACACGCCTTTAATCCCAGCTCAGAAGTAGAGGCAGGCAGGTCTCTGTGAGTTCTAGACCAGCCTAGTCTACATAGCAAGTTCCAGGTCAGCTGGGACTACAGGAAGACCCTATTTCAAAAAAGGGCTGCTTATAACACACACACACACACACACACACACATACACACACATGCACACACACACAAAGTTCACAGTCTCTTAAAAGTTTCATAACCATGAGCTCCTGTAAAATCCAAAACAAGTACTGTGTTACTACAAAAGGGAAGAATTGGGCACACCTAAGGAAAATCTAAGTCCAGAAAAGTAGCTCAAGGCTGGACATCTGGGATTCACTCATGGTCTCCTGGGCTCCAAAGAGTTTTGGCAGCTCCACTTCTCTGACTCTGCCATCCACAGCACACACAGCTCATCTCAAAGACCTAGGCCTGCTCCATTCCACACTTTCTGCTTCTCTTGATGGTCATACCATGGTCCTAGCTTCTCCAAAAAGCTGGAGTCTCCACTAAAACTGAGGCTGAACCTTCACCAATGGCCTGTTCTGGCCTCTTGGGAGTGCAAAGCCTCAGATTCTCTCCATGACCCCTTCAGTTCTGAGGTCTTCACTGCAACTGAGGCTGTACTTTCAGTAATGGCCTTTCCTGGTCTCTCAGGGTGCCATGCCTCAGCTGCTGTCTGTGACTCCTTCATGCTTTCAACACCAGAACCATGCAGGAGACTCTTACACATTACCAAGTCTTGCTTCCAGCTTGAGATGGAGACTTGGGCCCCCTCTGGACCATAGTTTCTGTGTGCTGACACTGAGGAAATACTTCCCAGAAGATTTTGCAGCAGAGATGTTTGTCTGTTGTTACTTACAGCTGATTTTTCAGTCCCAGCTAACCAGCATCAATTGTTCCAGTAAAACAAATGTTTCATTTCAATGGTTCAGTCTCTTCTTAATCACAGCTGATTCTTCAGCCCCAGCTGACCAGAAACCACAGATTCTCAATTCAAAGATTCCACAAACAGCCCTGATAGTCTCTGCTTCCCTTCGAAGCTTCATCAACCAGGCCTCCATCATCAACAGCTCTTTCAGCATGACTGTTCCAAGCTCTATAGCAACAAACTTTAAGCACTTAATGGCTATTCTAACCCAAAATACCAGCTACTTCCACAATGCTCCCAAAAACAACTGGGTCAGGTCTGACACAGCAATACCCCACTTCTGGTAACAGTTTCTGTTCTAGTTTGCTTTCAGTTGCTGTGACAAAACACTCTGACAAATACCAAATTGGAGAGGAAAGGGTTTACTTGGATTACATCTCCCAGGTCACAGTTCATCACTGAGGGAGCCCAAGGTAGGAACTCAGGGCAGGAACCTGGAGGCAGGAACTGAAGCACAGACCATGGAGGAATGCTGTTTACTGGCTTTGTTCCCTGGCACATGCTCAGCCTGCTTTCTTATATAAAACAGAACAACCTACCTGGGTTAGCACCACCCACAGTGGGCTGGGCCCTCCCACATCACTCAACAATCAAGAAAATGCCCCACAGACATGGCCACAGACCACTCTAATGGAGGCAATTCCCCAATTGAGGCTGCCTCTACCTAGGTGTGTCAAGTTAACAACTGAAGCTATCCAGCACACTGAGGAAGTATCAGAGATCGATGGCTACTCAGAGGGGAAGAGTTGGTCTCATTTAAGAGGGAGATTCTTGGTAGATTGACCAGGCTCCAGTGGATGAAACCAGACCAAAGAGGATTTGAAGACACAAATTTAACTCTATAAGATATGTATATAAAATAGGGGAGATGAAATTAGATGAGGAGTATTAAGAGGAGCTACTACTATAGAGGAGAGGATCTAAAAATGATCAAAATATATTGTATGAAATTCATTTAAAAATTAATAAAAAATGGTTTATCTTGATAAAAATATGACAACAATGATAAGCAGGTAAAAATATATAATAGCAAATAATAAAACAATGAAAAAGTAATTCAATAATGGTAAACAATAAAAATAATGAAAAAAAAGATTAGTGTTAAGGGTAGATGTCAACTAAGGGTTACAGGTAGGGTAGGTTTAAGGGTTGTGCTTTGAATTAGAGTTACAGTTTGATTAAGGTCATGGTTAGGGTTAGATTTAGGTTTAGGGGTTACATTTGGGATTGGGATTAGGATTTAGGTTTATAGGTAGGGTTAGGATTAGGATTTAGGTTAGAATGAGGTTCAGATTACAATTAGATTAGGGGTTAGGATTAGAGTTAGTATGTGGGTTGTGGTAGGGTTTATGTTAGGGTTAGTGTTATGGTTTATGGGGGGATATGGATAGGGTATGGTGGTGACCTTAAAGTAGGTATATAGTTAGGGTTAGAGTTAGGGTTTGACTCAGAAATATTAGATTTAACATTCGAGATAGGGGTTAGGGTTAGGATTCTGGTTTGAGTTTGGTTTAGGATTAGTGTTTGTGTTATTTGTTGGGATTAAATTTCCAGTTGGAGTTATGATTAGGGTTTGCTGTTAGCATTAGCATTAGAGTAGGACTAGAATTAGGGTTAATATTTAGGGGTTAGGTTTATGTTTAAGGTTAGGGTTAGATTTATGGTTCAAGTTAGGTTTAGGGTTAGGTATATGGTATGATGGCTAATCCTGGGTGTCAACTTGACTGGATCTGGGATTAACTGAAATGAGAGAGATCTTCTTGATTGGATCATCTGAAGCTGGAAGACACACCT
>NW_008337053.1:2920012-2966886 GCF_000622305.1 Nannospalax galili | reverse complement strand
GCAGAGGAGAACACCTGGCTTCTTGCTGCTTGCCTTCTCTCTCACTGGTGAGTTCGTCTTGCTGCTGTAGACTGAAGACTAGCTGATCTTTTGGAATTCATCAGACCTTCAGTGCCAGATTAGGACTACTGAGACATCTAGTCTCATGGACTGAGCGACTATGGATTCTCAGCCTCTCCAGTGTGGTGCAGCCATTGTTGGACTGCTCAGACTCTATCCTGTGAGCTAAGCTGATAAATCTCTATACATATATATCCATTCCACCGGTTCTGTTTTTGGAGAACCCTGACTAATACATATGGTTAGGGTTAGGGTAGAGTTTAGGGTAGGATTAGGGTTAGATTTAAGAATTAGGATATGTTTTAGATTTAGATTATGGTTAGGGTTGGGCTAGTGGCAAATTTAGGCTTAGTGTTAGTGGAAGGGGATGTTTAGGGTTAATATGGTTAGGATTATGGGCTACTGGTAGCGCTATAGTAGTGGTATGAATAAAGTTAGGCATTGGTGTTAGAATAGGGGTAGGGTTACGGTTAGTGTTAGGGTCAGGGTTAAGCTTAGGGTAGGATGTGGGTTAGTATGAGTCTAGGGATGGGGTTAAAGTAGGGTTTGGGCTAGGGTTAAAGTATAGTTAGGTTTAAGTTTAGGCTTAGTGTTAGAGTTAGTGTGTTACAGTTAGGTTTAGATTTAGTGTTTGGGTTAGATTAGAGTAGTGTTAGTGATAAGTTTAATACAAGTGTAAGGATTGAGGTAATAGAAGGATAGGAGTAGGGTTGGGATGAATGTTAGGGTTAATGTAGGATTAGAGTTAGGATTAGAATAGGGGTCATGTTAGGGTTAGACTTTGTGGTTAGGGTTAGTTTAGAGTTTAATTGTGATTAAGGGTTATAAGGTAGATTTAGGCTTAGAGCAAGGAAAGTGTTAGTTTTTACAGTTAATGCAGGGGTTGTGTTAGGATTAGGCATTAGAGTTAAGGTTATGTTAGGGGTATAACTATGGTTAGTATTTAGTGTTAGGTTTATATTTACACTTAGAATTAAGGTTAGGGATAGGGACAGATATTAGGGTTGGGGCAGGAATAGGATTAACATTAAGATTAGGGTTCGAGTTAGATTTAGGGTTTGGATTAGAGTTAGGTGTGTGGTTAGGGTTAGTGTTAAGTTTTGATAGGGTTAGAGAAAGAGTTATTTAGAGGTTAGTTTTATATTTAAAGTTAGAATTAGGGTGATGCTTAAGGTTGGGGTGGGAATAGCAATAGGTTTGGGTTTATGAGTTAATGTTACTTTTAGGGTAAGGAGAGTATGGGGTTAAGGTTTTGGTTAGGGTTAGTGGTTAGGGTATGATAATGTTATGGTTAAATTTAGAGATTAAGTTTAGTGTTAGAGTGGGTATAGGGTTGGGATATGATTGTGGATAGGGTTAGGTATGTGGATAAGTTTAGTTTTAGGGTTATTTTTGGTGTCAAAGTTAATGGTAGTATTAGAGTTAGGTTAATTTAAGGGTTAGTATTAGAGTAGGATTAAGGTTAGTATTAGATTTAAGGTGGTTTATGTATATATTTAGGTTAGGGTTAGGATTAGTTTTTAAAATTAAGGTTATATTTAGGGTTATGGGCAGAGGTTAGGATCAGGGTTAGGGTTAGGATTAGTTTTTAGATTAGTGTTGGTGTATACTTAGGGTTAGGATTGAGTAGGGTAAGGTTAATGTTAGTTTTTGGTTAAGAATTATGGGATATGGCTGGGCGTGGTGGCGCACACCTTTCATCCCAGTGCTTGGGAGGTAGAGGCAGGTGGATCTTTATGAGTTCGAGGCCAGCCTGCTCTACATAGTGAGTTCAAGGACAGCTGGGGCTACAGGGAGACCCTGTCTCAAAAAGACAAAAAAAAAAGAATTATGGTATATGGTTAGGGTAGGTAGCATTATAGACAGGGTAAGGCATTAGTGTCAGTAGGTATAGAGGTAGATTTAAGGATCAGGTTAGGGTTAGACTAGGGTTAGGGCTAGAGTTTAGATTAGGGTAAGGTAGGGTTGGGGTTAGATTGAGTGTAGGGACAGGGTGGTATTAGGGTAGTGTAAGGATGAGAGTAGGGTTAAGTATTAAGGTTAGGATCAGGTTTATGTTTAGTGGTTTAGGTTAGGTATATGATGAGATTTATGGTTAGAGTTAGGGTTAGCTTTAATGGTAGTGTTAGTTTTGGGATAAGGGTAGAGTTCTATTTAAGGTTAGGGTTATACTTAATTTTTAGGGTCATTATTGGGATTAATGTAGTATTAGGTAAGGGTTAGAGTTAGTGTTAGGGTTAGAGTTGGGGTAATATTAGGTTTAGGGCTAAGGCTTAGGGTTATTTTAGTGAAGGGTTATGGCTAGAAATATGACTAGAGTGAGGACTAGAGCTACAATTATGGTTAGACAAAGGATTGGGATAGAGTTAGGGTTAAGGGTATTGCTAGGGCTACAGTTAGAACTAGGGCTGAAGAATTTGAAGAGTTTGGTTTAGTGTTAGAGTTGTTAGAGTTAGTATGAGTGTTAGGGTTATGTTTAGCATTAGGGGTAGTTTTTATTGTTAAGATTAGGGTAAGGGTTAGGGCTATAGTTTGGATTAGAATTAGGGCTATGGCTAAGGTTAAGGTTAGGATTATGGGTAGAATTAGATGAAAGCATTGACTCTTAATTCCTAACCTTTAGGAGTTAGGTTTGTGGTTAGAGTTAGGGTAATCATAGCATTTAGGATCACTGTTAGTGTTTATGTTAGGGGTTAATGTAAGGGTGATAGGATTAGCTGTATGTTCCGGTTGGGGTAATGTTAGAGTAAGGATTAGGTTTAGGGGTTAGGGTTAGTGTTAAAGTTAGATTTAGTATTAGGGTTATGGCTAAGGCAGGTATATAGTTTTGGTTAGGTTTAGGAGTTAGCATTGGGGTTAGGGTAAGAGTAGGGTTATTGTTTCATTTAGCATTAGGGTTTGAATTAGGGCTGGGGTTAGGCTTAGCATTAGGGTAGTGTTAGAATTAGGATTAGGGACAAGGGTTAGAATTTTTGTTATGCCTAATTTCAGGAATAGTATTGGGATTAGGGTTACTGTTAGGGTTAGGCTTAGGGTTGGTGTATGGGTAGGTACAGGATTAGGCATTAGGGTTAGGGTTAGGGGTGTGTAGTGGTTTGAATAAGTGCCCCCCATAGGCTCTAAGTATCTATACACTTGGTCCAGATTCATGGCCCTGTTTGGGGAGGGTTGTGGAACCTTTAGGATGTGTGGCCACGCTGGAGGAAGCACATCACTCGGGGGCTGGCTTTGATAGTTAAAATCCATGTCCTACTTCCAGTCTATCTTTCTCTGCTTCCTGTGCTTGCTTGAAGATATGAGCTCTCAGCTTTATGCTCTGGCTGCCTTCTGCCCTGCCTCCCCACTATGATGGACTCTTCTCCCCCTCTGGAACCCTAAGCTCAAAATTCTTCCTTCTATATATTGCCTTGGTAGTGGTGTTTTATCACAGTAACAGAAAAGTAACTAATACAGGATGTTGTTAGGATTTGTTTTAAGGTTAATCTTAAAGGTTAGTGTAAATGTTAGGATTATCATTAGAGTGGGGTTAGGATTATTTTAAGTGTAGAGGTTGGATTAGGGTAGGGTTGCAGTTAAGGTTCTGATAAATGTAGGATTATGGTTAGGTTTAGTGTTGGGATTAGCGTAGAGCTCATGTTAGGGATAGATTTAGGGATTATGGTTAAGGTTAATGTTAGGGCTACACAAGGGATAGGGTTAGGGTTACATTTAAAGTTAGGATTAGATATTAGGGTTAGGTTTAAATTTATAGTCTAAGGGTTAACATTAGGTTAGAGATAGGGTTTAATGTTAGTGTTAAGGTTAGAGTTAGAGTTTGAATAGGGCTATGGTTAGGATTAGGGTTAGGGTTAGTTTAGTGGTAAGGTTAGGTACTATTAGGGTTAGGATTAGGGTCAGTGTTGGTTAAAGTTAGAATTAGTGTTAAAGTTCATGTTGTATTAGGGTTAGAATTAGGAGCTTGTGTTAATGTTAGTCTTAGGGTTGGGGTAGAGTTACATTTAGAATTAGGGTTTGTCTTAGGGTTAAATAGTGGGGCTAGGGTTGGGGTTACTCTTGCAAGTTATCATTATTATTAGGCTAGGAAGGGGACTAGAGTTAAGGTTTTCATTAGGATTAGGGGGTTATAGTTGTATTAGTGTTAGAGCTAGGTTTAGGATTAGGATTAGAGTTAAGATTTAGGGTTAGGGAACATTATCATTAGGCTAAAGTATAGTGATAGGGTTAAGATTAGGGTTAGGTTTAGGGGTAGAAATAGTGTTAGGGTAGTGTTAGGGTTGATTTTAGGGTTAATGTTGGTGTAGGAATGTTTAGGAGAGGGTTTATTTGGGTGAAGTAGTAGGGTTAGGGCCATGGGTAGGGTTAAGGTCAAAGTTATGGTGCTTTTATGGATAGGATTATGTTTAGGGATTAGGATTAGTGCTAGTTTAGATATTGGGTTAGTATCAATATGGTTAGGATTATGGGTTAAGGTTAGGCCGGGCAAGGGTATGGGAAGGGTTAGATGTTAGTGTTAGCAGAATTTGGGTTAAGGTTATGCTTAGGGTTTTTTGTTTGTTTATTTTTTACTAGGTTTGGGTTAGTGTAAGGCTATGGCTATGATTTGAGTTAGGGTTAGGGTTAGAGCAAGTGAAGGGGTAGGGTTGTGTGAGAGAATGGTTAGGGTTAGATTTTGGTTTAGGTTTAGGTTTTGGGTTAGGGTTAGTGTTAAGGGTTAAGGGGTTAAGGGGTTAAGGTTAGTGTTAGGGGGTTAAGATTTAATATAGAGTTTAGTTAGATTTCTATTTCTAGTTTGTGATCTTAGGGTTAGAATTAGGGTTAAGTTTAGTGTTAGGGTTATGTTTAGGGTTAAGGTTAGCATTAGATGAAGGGTTGGGGTTTCAGTAGGGTGTTAGATTTAGGTTAAGGGTTATGATTATGTTTAAGGTTAGAGTTACATTAAGGGTCATTTTATGTTTAGAGTTATGATTAAGAGTTTTTATGCTTAGGATTAAATTTAGGGTTTGGTTTAGGGTTATTTTAGGGTTATGATTTGGTTTAGGGTTTGGGTTAGGTTTAGATTTATGGTTAAGATTAGGATAGATTAGGATAGGGTTAAAGTTAGAATTACTTTTAGGGTTAAGGTCAGGGCTAGAATTAGGACTAGAGCTATGGTTATGATTAGATAAAGAATTAAGTTTAAGGTTAATGTTAATATAGGGCTAGAGCTAGGAATAGGGCTATGGTTATGGTTATTTGAAGGGTTTGATTTAGTGTTAGAGTTGTTACAGTTAGTGTAAATGTTAGGGTTATGTTCAGTGTTATTTATGGGTGATGTTTATTGTTAGGATTAGTGTAAGGGCTAAAATTAAGGTTTGGGTTAGAGTTAGCACTATGGCTAAGGTTAAGGTTAGGGTTTTGGATAGGTTTAGATGAAGGTTTAGGATTTGGGGTTAGGGGTCAATCTAGAATTAGCATTATGGTTAGGGTTCAGGTGAGGGTATCTCATTATTACATATCACAATGCTTCTCTGTCTCATCACAATAGTTACCCATCCTATCACAATGTTCCACTGGCTAATCAGAATGTTTAACTGTCCCATAATAATTTTCCACTGTCTAATCACAATGTTCCATGGCTGCATCACAATGATGCACTGTCCTGTCACAATGCTTCATTATTGCAAAACAGTAGTCCACTATCCTGTCTCAATTCTTCATGGTCTCATGACAGTGCTCCATGTTGTTGCATCACAACAGATCAATGTCCCATCACAATGCTCCATTGAGTCATCACCATGCTCCATTTTTCACCATAGTAATATAGTGTACAATTACTATGTTCTCCTGTCTCATCACAGATTTCCACAACTGCATCCCCATTGCTCTTTGTCCTATAACAATACTCCATTATTGCATCACAGTGGTCCTCTATCTTATTGCAATCCTGATTTTTCCATGAGAATAATCCACTGTACCAACTGAATCTTTCCCTATCTCATGAAAATTTCCATTGTTGCACCACAATAGGGAACTCTCCTATAACAATGTTCCAATGCTTCATCACAATGGTGCATTGTCCCATCACTGTGCTCCAGTTTCATCACAGTTCACAAATGTATCACAATGGTCCACTGTCCTATAACAATGTTCTATTGTTACATCTCAGTGGTCCACTTTCCCATCCCAATACTCAGTTGTCTTGTCACAGTGCTCCATTATTGTATTAGTTTGGTTCATTGTCCTATCAAAATGCTCCCCTGTCTCTTAACAATGCTCCATTTTTGCATCGAAATGTCTCAAAGTCCTGTGCTTACCTTCTCATCATATTTGTTAACTATTTCTATACAATAATACCGTGCTCATCACAATGGGCAATTAGTACATCAGAATTGTCAATTTCACCTTCAAAATGCTACATTGTTTTATCACAATGTTTCATTTTACACCAGAATTGTCCTCTAACCTATCAAATGCTCCATTGTTGCAATACAGTGATCCACTGTCACATTACAGTGCTCCATCTAGTATGTCATCACCATGGTCCAATTTTGCAGCAGAGTGATTCACTGTCTTATAACAGTGTTTCATTGTTACATCACAGTGGTCTACTGTCCTAATAGCATGCTTGGTTTTTACATGACAATGATCAGCTGTCCCATATGAATGCTCCTCTGTTGTATCACAATGCTCCATTGTTGCATCTTAGTTGTTCACTGTCCCACATTTCTCCACTGTTCAAGACAATGCTTGATTGTTGTATCACAATGGTCCACTGTCACAACTCTCCATTCTTTCATCACAATATTCCACTGTCCAATCACAGTGCTCCCCTGTCTCATCACAATGCTCCATTGTTGCATCTCAGTTGTCTGCTATCCTATCACAATGCTCCAGTCTTTTCACAATGGTCCAATAGCCTAACACAATGCTCCATTGTTGTATCACAAATGTCCATTGTCCCATTACAATGCTCTGCTGGCATCATCATGGTCCATTTTTGCGTCACAGTGGCCAGTGTCTTATTCCAACACTCCTTTATTATATCACAATAGTTCATTGTCTTAATACTGTGCTCAATTTTAAATGAGAATGGTCCTCTGTGCCATATGAATGGTCACTATGACTTAAAATGCTCCCTTGTTGCATCATAATGGTAAATTGTCCTGTATCAGTGCTCCCTTGTCTAATCATAGTAGTCTACTATCCCATCATAGTGCTTCACTGTCTAATTACAATTTTCCATAAATGCATCCCAGTGATCCATTGTCCTACAACAATGCTCCATTTTTCCATCACAGTAGTCCACTTTTCCATCACAATGGATGCTCAATTGTCTCATCACAGTGCTCCATTGTTGCATCATAATTTTCTAATAAGCCATCAAAATGTTCCCCTGACTTATCACAATGCTGTTTTTGCATCACAGATGTCCACTGTCCCATCATAGTGCTTATTGCTGAATCATAGTACTGTAGTACTTTATTATAATTCTCAATTTTTTACCTAAGAACAGTCCTCTGTCCTATTACAATGCTCTACAGTTGAATCATAATGGTCCATTGTCCCTTCACAATGCTCTCATGTCTCATTATAATACTCAATTTTTGCCTCACAATAGTCAACTCTCCCATCCCAGTGTTTACTATCTCATAAAAGTGCTACACTGTTACATCACAGTGGTCCACTGTCCTTCTACAATGCTAAATTGCTGTACCATAAAGATTCATTCTGTCTTAGTCACTTTTCTGTTGCTGTGAATAGAAACACTGACCCAAGCAATTTATAGAAGGAAGAGTTTATTTGGGCTTACGGTTCCAGGGGAATTATGGTCTGTCATGGCAGGGAGGCATGGTAGCTGGAGGTGGCTGGAGCAGGGGCAGCAGAAGCTAAGCTCTCACATCATCACACAGACACAGGAAGCAAGAGAGTGACTGGAGATCTGGCAAGGCTTAAGAACTCTGTAAGCCCACCCCCAGTGACATGCTCCCTCCAGGATAGCCACACCTTCTAAAACCTCACAAAACAGGGCCATCATCTGGGGACAAAATTTCCAAACACTTGGAGCTTACGGGGGGCATTTTCATTCAAACCACCACACATTCTCACATTACATTGCTCCACTGTCACATCACAATGCTCCATTTTTTTTCTATCATGGTAGTTCACTGTCTTATCACAATGGTTAAGTGTACTATTATAATGCTGTACTTGCCTCAACAATGCTCTATTGTTACATCTCAATGATCCAATGACTTATCACAAGACTACATTGCTACATCACAATTGTCCACTCTTATATCAAATGATACCCTGTGTCCTCACAATATTCCATTATTGATTCATAGTGGTCCACTCTACAATCACAGTGCTCTCTTGACTCATAGCAATGCTTCATTGTTACATCTCACTATCCTATCACAATGCTGGACTGTCTCATCAAAATGTTCCAATATCCTATCACAATGGTCCATTGTTGCATCACAGTGGTGCAATATCCAATTACAGTGCTCCATTGTGTCACCACCATGGCCCATTTTTGCATCACAGTGTTCCACTGTCCTATTCCACTGTTCTATTGTTACATCAGAATAGCATGCTCAATTTTTACATGAGAATGGTCTGCTGGCTCATATAAATGCTACCTTACAGCATTACAATGTCCAGTTGTTGCATCACAATGGTATATGATCCTATAACAATGCTTCCCTGGCTCATCACAATGGTCCAATGCCATATCACAATGCTCCAATGTTACATAACAATGATCAGCTGTCCCATACCAAAGTGTCCCTGTTTTACCACAATGCTCCATTGTTGCATCTCAGTGTTCCACTGTCAAATAACAATGTTCCACTATCTCATCACAATGATCCACTGTACTATCACTGTGCTCCCCTGACTCATCATAATTCCCCACAACTATATCCCAATGTTCTACTCTCCTAAACAAAGTTCTGCTATATCCCAAAGGTCCACTTTGCCATCACAATGCTCCACTGTCCCATCAAAATGCACTATTGTTACATCATATTTGTCCATAGTCCAGCCAAAATTCTACATTGTCTTATCATAATGCTCTTTTGTTGAATGTCAGTGGTCCACTGTCACAGCATCAGAATTGTTAACTGTCCCATCTCAGTGCTACATTGTCTCAACATAATGCTTATTGTTGAATCATAATACTGCAGTATTTCATCATAATGCTCCATTTTTAGCTAAGAATGGTCCTCTGTATTGTCACAATGCTCTGCAATTGATTCACCATGGCCCACCATTCCTTCACAATTCTCTCACATCTCATAATGCTCTGTTGCTACCTCACAATGGTCAACTCTCCCATCCCAGTGTGCCACCATTTCATAGAGTGCCACACTGTTGGATCACAATAGTCTGCTGTCCTTTCACAGTACTACATTTTGCACCATAAAGTTCCACTCTCCTGGGGCTGGAGAAATGGCTCAGTGGTTAAGAGCATTGGCTGCTCTTGCAGAGGACCCTGGTTCAATTCCCAGTACCCACGTAATTCCAGTTCCAAGGGATCCAACACCCTCTTCTGGCCTCCATGGGCATTGCACAACATGGGTGCACTTACATACATCCAGGCAATACACTCATACACATAAAATTAAAATAATAAAAAATATATTTTTTTACAAAGTTCCACTCTCCCATCACATTGCTCCTCTATCTCATCACAATGCTTCATTTTTTCTCAAAGTGATTCATAGTCACAATGGTCTAATATCACAATGGTCTAATGAACCATCACAATGCTGCACTGCCTCACACAGTGCTCCATTTTTGCATCCCAGTGTTCCAGTGACAACACAGTACTACATTATTGCATGACAACTGTCCATTGTCCCATCAGATAGCTTCTGTCTTCTCACAATGTTCTACTGTTGCTTCAGAGTGGTTCACTGTACAATCACAATGTTCCCGTATCTCATCACAGTGCTCCATTTTTGCATAGCTGTGGTCTACACATCCTATAACAGTGCTTCATTATTTCATCACAATGGTTCACTGTTTCATTACAGTGCCCCACTATGTCATTGCCGTGGTTCATTTTTGCATCATGATGGTCCACTATCCTAAGCCAGTGCTTCATTTTTACATCACAGTGGTCTACTGTCCTAATAGTATGTTTAATTTGTACATGAGAATGCTCCATTGTCTCATATAAATGCTTATTGTCACATCAAAATGCTCCATTGTTGCATCATAATGTTCCATTGTCATACAACAATGCTCTCCTATCTTTTCACAATAGTCCACTGTCCCATCGTAATCCTCCTCTATTGTAATTCTCCACAAATTCATCCCTATAATCCATTTGCCCTACAACACTGCTGCATCACTAGATCACAATGGTCCACTTCTTCACAATGCTATTATCTCATCAAAATGCTCCATTTTTGTATCACAGTGTTCTACTGAACCATCAACATGTTCCTGTCTCATCAAAATGGTACATTGCTGCATCATGAAGGTCCACTGTCTGATCATATTGCTCTACTGTGTCATCACTGTTTATAAGTTGTTGTATAACATGGTGCACTGTCCTATTATAATGGCCCACTCCTCCATGTCAGTGCTTCCCTATTTAGTCACAGTGATCCATTGTTGGAACTCAGTGGTTCACTGGCATATTATAATTCTACACTGTTTCATCACAATGGTACCGTGTACCATTACAATGTTTTACTTTCTCATCACAATGGTCCAATATCCTGTAACAATGCTCCCTTGTTGAACACAATGGCCCATGGTCCCATTACAATGCTCCACTCTGACACTGAAGCTGTATTGTTCCATCACAGTGATCTACTGTTCTATCTCAATGCTCTTCTATCTCATCACACTGATGCTTTTCCGCAGCACTATACCCACTAGTGTTATCTAACATTCCACTCTCATTACAGTGCTGCCCTGTGTTCCATCACTGTGCTCCACTCTCATCATAATGGTTCACAGTCCTTCAAATGCTCTCCTGTACCATCACAATGATCCATTATTCCCTCAAAATGGTCTACTCCCATCCCATGTTTCACTGTATCATCCTAATGCTCCATTGTTTTGTCCCAATGTTGTTCCGTTATTACATCACAATGGTCCACTTTCTCATTCTAATATTTCTCTATCTCATTTAAAGGACCCATTTTTGCCTCTCAGTGTTCCACAGTCCCATCTCTTTGCTTCACTGTTCTGACAATGCTACATTTTTGCATCACAATGGTCCACTGTTCCATCATAATGCTCCACTGTTTCTTCACAAATGTAGAACCAATGGTCCACTGTCCTACAACTATGCCCCTATAACTTATGTTATACCACAGTGTTCCTCTGGCCCATCACAATACTCTCATGTCTCATCACAATGCTCCATTATGGCATCTCAGTCGTGAACTGTCCTATGACTATTGTCCACTGTCTTATCACAATGGTCAAATATCCTATCACAGTGCTCCACTGTTGCATCACAATTGTACACTGTCCAATTACAATGCTCCAGTGCGTCATCACATGCTCCATTTTATCATCAAAATGCTCCACTGTCCTTTCACAGTGTTCCATTGTTATACCATAATGGTCTAATATTATAATATCTCAATTTCTAATATGGTCAAATTTTACACGAGATTTGTCTGATGTCTCATATAGATGTTCCCTTATCACATCACAGTGCTCCATTGTTACATCACAATGGTGCACTGTCCTATAATAATGCTCCCCTAACTTACCCAATGGTCCCATCACAACACTTCACCCTCTCATTGCAATTCTCCTCAAATGCATCCCAACTGCCCATTGTCCTACAACAATGTGATAGAATAATGGATCACTATCAGGAGACAGTAGATCATTATGATAGGATGGTTGATCATTAAAATGAAATAATGGAGCATTGTGATGAGAAAGAGAAGTATTGTAATAGTACACTGGACCATTTTGTTGAAATATAGCAGAATTGTGATATGACAGTAGACCATTTAGCTGCCACAAGAAGCATTGTGATGACAGTGGAGAATTGTGATGGGACATTGGGCCATGTGATATAATAGTCGAGAATTATGACAAAATAGTGAAACAATATGATGGGACTGTGGATCTTTATGATGCAACAATGTAGCATTGTGATGAGACAAGGGAGGATTTGATGGTTATGGAGAACACTGTGGAGCATTGTGATGAGACAGTGAGTATTATGATGGGAAAATGGACAATTGTGATGTAACATTGGAGCATTGTTGTCTCATCACAATACCACTTTGTTACAGCACTGTGATCCACTGTCCTATTATAACACTCCACTGTCTCATTACAGTGCACCACCATTGCAATATAATGGTCCAGTGTTCCATCATAATGCTCTTCTCTCTTATCACATGGTCCACTTTCCCTTCAAAATGTTCTCCTGTCTCATCATAATGCTATGTTGCACCCACAAAATGCTCCATTTTCCTTTTACCATGCTTTTCTGTCTCAGTGTAATGCTTCACTGTTGTGTCACAATGGTCCACCACCCTATTACAATGCTGCATTTTGACATCACAAAGGTCCACTCTCCCATCATATTGCTCTACTATGTCATAACAGTTCTCCATTGTTGTATCACAATGATCCACTGTCCTATCACAAAAGTTCACTGTCCATTACAATGCTTCATTGTCTCATCACAATTGCTGCATCCCAGTGGTCAAATTTGTATTACTTTCTTTCAACATAATCGTCCATTGTACCATCACAGGGCTTCCATTTCTCAATAGAATGCTCCATTATTTCATTTAAATTGTCTACCATCATATCGTATGGTCCACTGTCTCATCACAATGGTGAAATATCAAAATGCTCCACTATTGCACCACATATTCCACTGTTTCATTACAATGCACCACTGTGACATCACCATACTCCATTGTTACATCACAATGGGGCACTGTCTTATGACAATGTTTCACTGTCTCATCATAATTCTCCACAAATGTAACCAAATGGCCCACTGTCTTATAACAATGTTCCATTGTTACATCACATTGTCCACTAGACCATCAAAATTCTCCACTGTCTCCTCACAATGGGCAATTGTACATCACAAAGGTCACTTTCCCATCACAATGCCACATTGTCATTTTTCACAATGCTCCATTGTTACACTACAATGAACCTTTGACCCATTAAATGCTCCTTTGTGTCATCACAATGCTCCATTTTTGCATCAAATATGTCCACTGCCCACAATGTTCTACTTTCTCATCAAAATGACCCACAATCCCTTCACAATGCTGTCCTGTTTCACCACAATGCTCCATTGCTGCCTCACTATTGCCATTCTCACTATTGCTTCACTGTCTTATCACAATGCTCCATTGCTGCCTCACTATTGCCATTCTCCCTCACAGTGCTTCACTGTCTTATCACAATGCTCCATTGTTTTGTCACAATGATCCATGTCCTATCTCAGTGCTCCATTATTACAACCCAATGATTTGCTGCCGCATTTCAGTGATCCCATGTCTCATCACAATACTCCATTGTTGCATCTCATGGGTCTACTTGCCTATCACATTGCTCCCCTCTCTAAACACAATGTTCCATTGTTGCATTACAATTTTCCATTGCCACAAAACAATGTTTCAGTCTTTCATCACAGTGCTCCCCTGTCTCATGACAATTTTCCATTGATGCATCACAAAGGTTCACTGTCCTATAACTGTGCTCCCTTATCTATTCAAAATGCACCATTGTTTCATCAGATTTGACCACTAGCAGTTCTACCTTGTCTCATCATAATGCACCATTCTTATATCTCAGTGGTCCACTGCCCCCATCTGTTCCATCCATTCTCTTCTGTTCCATCAGAATACTCCACTGTATCATTGCAGTTGTCCATTCCATCATCACAAGTGTCTACAGCTCCTATCACAATGAGCCATTCTTACCTAAAAATGGTCCCATGTCCCACCACAATGGTTCATTATTGTATCTCAATGGTCCAGAGTCCATTTACAATGTTCTACATTGTCATCACAATGGTTCACTGTTTCTTCACAATACTCTCCTATCTCATTACAATGTTCCAGTGCTGCCTCACAATGGGCACTCTCCCACCTCAGTATTCCCCTATCTCATCTCAATGCTCCCTTATTGTATCCCAATTGTCAACTACTTCATCATAATATGCCATTATTATATTCCAATGTTCCACTGTCCTACCAAAATGCTCCCTTGGCCATCTTTGTGTTCCACTGACCCATCTCAGTGCTCTATTTGTCTCATCACAATGTTGCATTGTTACATAACAATGGTCCACTCTTGGATCACAATGCTCCCCTGTCTCATCCAAGTTCTTCATTGTTGCATCCCAATCCTCCAGTGTTGCATCAAAATTGTCCCCTATCTTACTGCCATTCTTCATTGTTGCATCATAATGGTCTCCTGTCTCATCACAATGATCTCCTATGTCTTCACAATGCTCCACTTTGCATCCCAGTGGAGAATTTATCATCACAGTGCTGTCATATCTCAACATAGTGCTCTATTGTTGCATCCCATTACATAATTTACCATCACAATGTTGTCATATCTCAACATAATGCCCATTTTTCTTCCCAATGGTCACAATGCTTTGTTTTTATATCACAGTGATCAACTGTTCCATCACAATGCTCCTGTCTCATAAGAATGTTCCCTATTTGCATCACAGTGCTCCCCTGTGTCATCACAATGTTCCATTATTCCACCACAGTGCTCCACTGTTACATCACATGCCCCACTAACTCATGATGCTCCGTTTTTGCATCAAAATAGACCATTCATCACAATGTTCCACTCTCTTATTAAAATTCTCCATTTTTTGTTTCACAGTTATTCGCTGATCTATCACAATGTTACACTGTCTCAACACAGCAGTCCACTGTCCCATCATAATGCTCCCCTTTCTCATCACAATTCTCCATTATTATATCAAAGTAGTTCACTGTCTCATCACAGTGCTCCATTGTTACCTCATAATTGCCAACTCTGTATTTATAGTTATCCTGTCTCTGTGTTCCATTGTTGAATCACAATGGTCCACTGTCCCACCACAATGCTCCATGTCTTGTTACAATGCTCTGTTGTTGCATCATAGTGTCCACTGTATGACCACTACACCCTCCTGTTAACAGTATTTGCCCCTTCCTCCCTTGGTCCCAACAACAAACAGAAGTATGATTTCACTAAACTGTAGTCTAGGAAACTAGTGAGTCTATTGGGCTTACTGAGCAGTGGGTGAGGGTTTGCTTACAGAAGTGTGGGTGTGCCCCTACCCAAGACCACACTGGAAAGCCTTCTCATCAACTACATAAAATGGCCTCCCATTTTCCTCAGCCTATATACCCTTAGCCCCTGCCCCCAGACCATGTGCAACTAGGAGCCAACTAATTGGTTGAGAGGTGTGGCTGACTCTCCCAGCTCCTCTTTCCTTAACTGTGATGATCATAGCAACAAGCTTAGCTGTGCTCTTAGGCAAACAGGGGCAACCAAGTTTGGGAAGATGGCATCTGTCCATCATTTGTCTATTGAAGGACAATCCTATGTAATATTCCACCCCTCCTCCAACCCATACATTCTTTTTGTCACTTTTCCACAAGAGTCCCTGAGCCTTGGAGGGGGCAACATAGATGTAGGATGATCTTTCCCCCATTGTAGGAAGATATTGAACCCTTTGGCCTTTTTATCATTTGTTTTCAGGATGTGGCTGTTGACCCATCTCAGTGGTATTTCTCCTACTATAAAAACACAAATGAAAACAAAGAAGCAGGGACATCCAAATGGACACTGACTGTAGTAATAAGTTATGGGCATAAAAATAAATGCTTGGAAGGCACCTTAACAAATGCATCACATTCATCTAACAAAACAATTGTGGTGGCTTCCCCACTGGGGCCTATAACTTCTGCCACCGGGAGTTGGCCTGACTTGCAGTACCAAATGTGTATTCCTCCCTGAGAAGTGGACCTTAAATCTAACTAGAAATTTGTTGGTTGTATATATATACTACTCACGCCTTTATTGTGCCAGAAGGCACATCTTGCTTGGCATGTCAACAGAGCAGCACGCAGGGTCTGTCAATAAGCAGAACTGTTAGGGACAACACTTCCCCAGTAATCTGCTTAGCACCTTCTGGTACTATGAAGTTCAGCCATCTGGTGGCAGAGAGTTTTCAGCTTGGTCCTAGCTTGATTTCTTTCCTTTCCTGTGCTTATACCATGCACTGTCAGTAATAGGGTCTTACCATCTAGTTCTGGCATGCAACCACCATTAATGGCAGTAACCTTTATTGTTTTGGGGCTAGGAGCCTCCAGGGCTTCCCTGGCCAACAACTCATAGGGAGCAACCCACCCCTACCACTGGGATTTTCATTTAACAACCATATAGCTTCTATAAGGTCCTTTAAAAAAAAACTCCTGTAGGGTTTGTGTGTGTGTGTGTGTGTGTGTGTGTGTGTTTATGTGTGTGTGTGTGCATGCACGCACGTGCACGCTTCACAGTTTTAATTGTTTCAGTAACCCATTTAAAAAAATTATCCTCAGCCCAGGTATGCACATCCTCCGTATTTATTAAATGAGTGCCCCTGTCACAATAAATTTTTTGTGAGCACTGATACATGACACTGAGTTGGGTGAGGCCTTTCATGGTAGCCTTACTTGTTGCTCATTTGCATAAGGCCTGTGTAAGGCCTGTGGCATGTCCACACAAGTGAGAGCACACTTGCACCTTTCAATGGCTGTCAGGAACCCTATATAATCTATTTGTCAGTCCCTTACAAGGTAGGCAGACTTATGTACCTGTCCCATCATGGCATCCATGGGTCGTAACCAGCGACAAGACTCACAGAACTGGACAGCCTGCTGAATGTCAGCGTATTTTACTGGAATGCCAGACATTCCAGGAGCTTTGGCTATTTTCAAAGCTGGTTCCCCTGTGGCCACACTTCATATGAATCTGGTAAACTGCTTTTAGAGGCGCCTGAGGGCAGATAGCCTTTACCCTGGTAAGAACATCAGTTTCCTGATTTCCCAGGGGACGCATAAAGCAATGGACTGCCACATAGTAAACCATCAGGGGCACCAGCTTCTGCTGTACCTTATTATCTATTTTCTTTTATATCTGTTGTCCCCATAGTGGCTATTCCATCACCATCCAGTTTTCTCTCTCCCATTGGGCCATCCATAAGGATAAGCCTTTGAATACCATCCAACTGTCAGTTCAGATAGTCATTGGCCAAGGCGCTCACGTTACTACTGTCCATATAGTTCTTAATGCAGACCGTTGGCTGCTCTCTCCTTTTACTTTTCCTAGCCATATAGTGTCCACGTTCATCTGTATTGCCATAGCTACCATCCTTCTTTGGCATCCGTGCTTGTGCCAGCAGTATACCAGGCATCAGCAGGAGTTGGAGGAGTCCCTTCTACCACTCTGATTTTGCAGGAGGGTTAGCTACAGGAGGTGAAGGAAGAGGCTCTGTGGTTTGAAACAACACTGGCCCTAGTCTGCCTGCATAGCACTGGTGATCGAGCTTGCTGACTCCACCCCTTGCTGTTGTAAATATGCGTGTCATTTTTTAGCATTTAGTTTTGTGCTACCCCTGACAGAGTCTTGGCCGACAGGCCGTTCATCCATCCTTTTATGGGATGTGTTGTTTTTACAGTAGCCAAGATGAAGCCTGTAGTGGATTTCATCGTTGCGATGTATGGTATGCTGCCAGCGGTTGCTGTTCTAGAGCCATGTACTGGACTTCTGAACCTTTCCATGACAGGGATCAAAATCCATTTGAGACCGTCTGCCCTGGTTACTGCCACCATTAGCCCCATCCATAGCCCTTGGGGCTCCTTGTGACTTCCAAGGGCAAGGGACATTAGGGTATAAGGGCATGAAGCTATTTGACTTGTTCCATCAGAATCTTGGCTTGCTCAAAGGCATTTTGGGCCTTTCCATCTCGATTTTATGTAGTATCTTTTCATCTAGTTATGCAAGGGACAGGTGACCTGGGCATCGTGGGGTATAAAAATTCGCCAATATCCTAGAAGCCCTCAAAATACCTGTAACTGTTTCCCATTCATTGTCTTAGGCTGTTCTAAGATTTTTTTCAACAGCCATGCTGGGTATCATGCCAGTCCTACCTGACCAACATTCCAAAAAATTTTACTGCCATACCAGGTTCTTGTACCTTGTGCAGATTAATTCCCCATCCTCTCCCCTTCAGGTACTCGTGTGTGTCCCCAAAATGAGCTTTTAAATCTGTAGGGCACTCAGAAGTTAGCATTAAGTCATTTATATAGTAGAACCTCTTTACATAGGGTGGGCAGGGAAATAGGATCACCTTGGCCACCATTCCATGACAAAGGGTAGGGCTGTGGTGAAAACCTTGGGGAAGTACTCCAAAGGTTCATTGCTGTCCATTCCATGTGAATGTAAATTGGCCTTGGGATTCGGCAGCTAAGAGGATACTACAGAAGGTCCATTGTGGCATAGAAGGACCTCATTTCCTGCACCAGTTTTCAGTTAGAAGTGCAGTTTGAGCACAGCTGCATGGAAGGGAGGCACCATCTTATTCAACTTGTAATCTATAGTCATATTCCAGAAGCCATCTGGCTTCCTAATAGGCCATATAGGACTATTGACAGGGATCTGGGCTGGGTGGATAAACTCTACACTTTTTAGCTCCTAGATGGTTTCTATAATTTCATCTTGACCCCCAGGCAGCCTGTACTATTTGATATTCACCACCCTTCATGGGATGGGTAATTTTATGGCTCCCATCTTACCCTCCTCCACATAATTTCCTTCACTGTTTGCACCTTCATCTGGAGTTCCCCAACAGTAGTACGCAAGGTTTGTCCCACTAGGGCTTCCAGCCCTAGAATATCCTCTTGCAGGAGAGAGATGCATACCTTATGCTCCTTGAGAGAATAATTGACCATGGCCAGAGTTAGTCTAGTCTGTTTTACCTGTATGGTTTCATCACCATACCTGTCCATTGCCATGAATCAATGTCCACTCTGCTCCAGTATCCACTAGGGCCCACACGTTTTTCATATTGGTGGGGGACCAATAAATCCTCAATTTAACATGGGGACCATGGCTACTCCTTCAGGGGAGTGGCTGGGAGTACTCTCATCCCAAGAGATCGCCTTCTTCTGTAACAGGTGGTGCAATGGGAGCCACCTGCCCCTCTTGGTCTCCTGTTCCTCTTACTCCTGTGGTAAGTTGCTGGTCTGACCTTAAATCCCTCCACAGGCTCACCAGCACAGTGTTTGATTGCCCATCAGTTTTTTCCCTAGCAACTCCTGCCTTGCACAGGTCCAGTCACATCTGTGCTTGGGAAACACGAAGGGTCTCTTTTGCTGGGTCCTCCCCGACTTTCCCTTGCACCTACTTGCTTTAGCACTTTTCAAAACCAGCTTACATGTTGGTTCAAATGATTTAAATAGCTAAAGCCTCTCCTGCCTCATACAGGTCACACTGAACCATGAGACTCAGCACTGCCATCAAAGCTCTGTACCAGTCTTGTGGTCCTTGCCAAATAAATTTCTTAAGTCTCCAGTAAAAACAGTCCTGTCTGGGCCTGTGAACTTGGTGACAAACACTGATTCCCACATACCAAGTTCCCTCAGTAGTGCTTGTCTTTCTATGGTTTTCCAGTCTCTGTTCTTTATGGGAACGCTAACTACAGATAACCACATGTTCCTAATGGCTCATATCAGCCAATCCATCAGAGACTGATTTTCTTTGTATTGCTTTAGATTTTGAAGTCTTTGTCTTAAGGAGGGATGAGAGTTTATATTGCTCTTCTTCTGTAGCACTTAAACTAATTCCATCTGCCCCCATGTCCCATTGCTTCACAAACCAGTTGGTTAGGTGCTTCTTAATTGTTTGAATGCCTTCCCTAGTTCCAACAGCTCTGGTGCTGAGTGTTCTCTGATTACCATAGTCTCCTGCACCAGACTTTTGATAAGACCTCCATCCGCATATTGGACCATACACTTTTTCCTTTCTTTGTACTAAAGATCAAACCCAAGGGGCATCTTCCACCATTTCTAGGTCGCTCCCTTTCTCATCACTACCTGACTTCCTTCATGGGTTCCAGGTTTTAGGGTCCCAGGATGGACTTTGTGTTATCAATCTAATCTGGGCTTTCTTTCCCGCCATTTAACACCTCCATTTCTTTTTCCTCTTTTATCCAATTTACCAGCAAGGTCAGAGGCCAGTACCGAAGAGGCCAGCCATATCCCTTTCTTGCTCCGATTCTCTTTTTACAATTTCAGTTTCTCTCCAGGATACTGTTCCTGCCTGGGACAGGTCTCTTATTACACATAGCAGCAGCCAGGCTGCCTCTGCAGCTGCTTGTTGATACTGCCCCTGGTGTGCTACTCCCAGGGCTTGTAATGTTTGCTGTAGGCCTTCTGCTGTTTTCAAAGTATCTCCCTATTCTTGTGGTGGACCCCACAGATCAAGCAGGTGAGCAGCTCCTTACAAGAGGACTGCATCCGGGGATTTCCACCACCAACTTCATCTGCCTAGGTAGCCTCACCTAAGTTACACATCTCACTATCTACTGTGCTATGCATGCCACTGCTGCTACCCCCACCAGCCCTATGGGGCTAGCCCATCATGTCAAAATTTCCTCTGCCAACAGTCTCCTCGCATCCAACTTTGCTTCAGTTGTTGGTCTCCTTCCCCCAAACAGGTATAACACCATCACTCTTCCCAAAGTCATCCTCAGTTCTGTCAAATCCTGCTGACTATGCAAAGTGTCACTAAAATTCCTTTGAGATGAGTGTAAATAACATCTGAATCCCTCCTTCTCTGGTCCCAATGACAAGCTAAGGTACAATTTCACTCAACTCTAGTCTGAGAAACCAGTAAGTTTATTTGCCTTACTTACAGAGCAATGGATGAAGTTTTACTTACGAAATGTAGGTGCTCTTCCCCAAGGCTCCACTGAAAAGTCTTCAACAAGAATGGAGGCTTCTCCACAGCTACATCAAATGGAACGAGAGCTTCCTCAGCCTAGATACCCTTAGCCCCTCCCCGCCCAGACCATGTGCAACTAGGACCAACTGATTGGTTGGGAAATGTGGCTGACTCCCTGACTTTCTTTCCTTGCAATGTGTCACAGTCAAGAAACTTAGCTGTGATATTAGGCAAGTAGGTGCAATCATCTTGGGAAGATGGCGTTTGTTCATTGATTGTCTGTTGGAGGACATGCCTATGCAACATTTGTCTAAACAAAATTCATTTTTGCATTATGATTGTCCACTTCCCATTACAATGCTCCACACTCACATCACATTTGTCCATTGTTCTTTCACGATGCTCTCCTGTCTCATCACAATACTCCAGTACTTCCTCACAATGTTCCATTCTCCCATCACAATGCTCCACTGTTGCATCCCAATACTCCACTTTCTCATCACAACACTCCACTGTCTCATCACAAAGCTCAATTGTTGCATCACATGGTTTTCTGTCCTATCACAATGGTCCAATGTCTGAGTATAATGGGCTATTTTTGCAGAACAGTGGTCTATTATACCATAATATGGCTACATTGTCTCATCACAAAGGTCCATTGTCTCATCACATGCTCTACTGTCTCATCACAATGGCCTACCGTCCTATCACAATGCTCCACTGTTTAATTATAAAGTTATCCTATCCTATTATATGCTCCCCTGTCACCACCATTACATCACAATAGTCCATTGTCCCATCAAATCCTCCACTATCTCAGGACAATGGTCCATTTTTTATCACATCACAATTCTCCACTGTCTCATCACAATACTCCCTTGTTACTTCACAGTTGTCTACTGTCCCGTTAGCTGTTCCACTGTCTTATGTCAATACTTCATTGTTGTAGCACAATAGTACAGTGTCCTATCACAACAGAACAGTGTCCTAAAACTGTACACCACAGTCTCATCACAGTGTTTAAGCTTTACATCATAGTGCTCCACTGAACTATCACCATGTTCCACTGTCTCAACACAATGGTCCATTATCCTGTAAGGCTCCCGTTTCTCATCATAATTCTCTATTTTTACCTCAAAATGGTCCACAGTCCTATTACTGTGCTATATCATTATATTACAGTGGATCACTGTTCAATCACAATGCTCCCCTATCTTGTTACAATGTTCCATTGCTCCATGACAGTGGTCTACTGTCCCATCATATTGTTCACTGCCCCATCCCATGCTCCAGAGTCTCATCACAATGGTTAACTGGGCCTTCACTATCTTTCAATGTCTCATCGCAAAGCTCCATCTTACCACCCCAGTACTCCAGTCTCATCACAATTACCCATTTTTACATCATAATGGTTCACTGTCCCATTACATGCTCCACTATACCACAACAATGTTTGAGGTTGTTTTTTTTTTTTTTTTATCTCATTAGCCATTTTAATATCTCAGATGCATCGCACTGCGACTGCCAACACTGCCACTGCTGCTACCCACCCCTGCAGTCCAGGTGATTGGCTGGCTGGCCCAGCCACATGTTCACGCCTCCAAGTCTGTGGCCCTGCCCACCATCCATTGTGGGGAGACTCTTCCTCCTCAGTCTCCCGAAGCCATGTGAAGAAAGCTGTGACAGACTTAAGGACTACGTCTTGCCCTGCTGCTCAGCAGGGTCCTTGCTGCTCTCCCAGCTATAGAAAGCTAAGCCTAAATCTAACCTTAACCCTAAGCCAAATGATAACCCTAAGTCTAGACATATTCCAGCCCCTAACCCTAACCTTAACCCTAAATCTAGTCATAGCCAGAACTCTAACCCTTACCCTTAAGTCTAACCATAAAACTAAATCATACCTTACATATAAACTGAACTCTAACCCTAACTAGAATCTTTCCCTTACCCTAGCCATAACATTACCCCAGACCCTAATCCTCATCCCAACCCTAAATCTATCCTAAACTTAACCCTAACCCTAGGTGTAACTCTATACTAACCATAACCATTCTCTAACCTAACCCTAAATATAACCCTAAGCCCAACCCTAACCTTAAACCTTAACCTTAATACTAACTCATATCCTAACTAGATCAAATTCTAACTATAACTCTAACAATAACCCCTACTTATAAACCTTAGCCCAACTAACCCTAACCATTCATCTCACCCTATCCCTGAACCTTAAAACAATCCTAACCTTAAACCTAAACCAAAGCCTTCATCTAAACCTAACCCTAACTCTAAATCCTAAAATTTAACCCTAAACCAAGCCTAGCATTAAGTTGAACCTTAATTCTAATCCTTCATCAACCCTAACCCTAATCCTAACCCTAATGATTTATCCTAAAATAAATCCTAACTTTAACACTAACTTTAATCCCTACCCTAACCCCTAACCCTAATACAGCCCTAACCCTCTTTGTCTAACCATAACAAATACAACCCCAACTTTTATGCTAGACTAGCCCTAATCCTATCTCTAGCCCTAGCCCTACCAATGTCCTTAACCTTAGCTCTAACCCTAACTCATAAAGACACCCACCCTAACCCTAAATCTAACACCAAGTATAACACTAAACCTAACCTTAACCCCTAATCTTTGCCATAACCCTAACTCTACCTTAACCTTACCTTAACCATACCCTGCATCCTTAACTCCAACCTTAAATTTAACCTTAACCAAAATATCCTACCCATAAATCTTTATCTACCTCTACTGCCTACCCTAAACCAAAAACTAATCATAAATTTAACATCCCGTTACCCTAAACCTAAACCTAGTCCCTACCATAAACCCTCATCCTAACCATCCCCAACCCTGGCACTAATCCTCACCTTAAAACTAAACTCTCATCCAATCTGAAACTAATCCTAAACTTAACCTAATCCTTACTTTAACCCTTAACTCCTAATTCATAACCCTTACTAACCTTAACCCTAACACTACTAATGACATTAACACTAACCCAAATCTAACTGTAACCCTACATTAACCTTCACTGTAACACTAACATTAATCCCAAATATAACTCTAAAACTAATAACAACACCAAACCCTAACCTTAATGCTAATACTAACCCTAAACATAACCCTACTTTAACCCTAATCTTCCCCTTTCCTAGACTCATAATAACCCTAATTTTAAACTAACTCTAACCCTTTGTCTAATGACTTATATAAACCTACCATAATCCTGATCCAAATCCCTAACCCTTCATCTAACCCTAACCCCTAAAACTAAGCAAACCTTAACTTTAACCTAAATATAACCCATACACTAAAACTGACCCCTAACCAAACCACTTCTAACACTACCCCTTAACACCCAATCCTAACCAACCCTAACTTTAACCCATAAGCTACCACTGCCCATTCCTAACACTATCTCAAACTCAAACCTTAACCCTAAGCCATAAACCTAATGCTAATACTAACCTTACCCTAAATCTAACACTAAACCTAACGGTAAACTGAACCCTAACCCTAACACTTCATCAAAATCTAAACTTAATCCTAATTCTAACATAATGATTTACCTTAAATCAACTAACCCTAACTTTAATCCTTACCCTAATGACTTACCTTAAACCAACACTAACTTTAATCTTAACCCTAATCTCTACACTAACTCTAACATTAAATTAACCCTAACCCTAAATCTAACCCTAACTATAGTCCTACATTAACCCTAACCCTAACTGAAATATGAATCCTAAAAACCCTGATACTAACCTTACCCTTAATGCTAAAACCTGACCCAAATTGTAACCCTAACAATTCATCTACCTTAACCCTAACACTGAATCTTAACACAACTCTAATCCTAGCATTAAACCTAAAACTTTGTCTAACATTTACCATAAAACTAAATTTCAAATTGAGTTTTACCTAACCCCAGCCCAAAACTTAACACTTTGTCAAGCCCTAAACCTAATCCTAATCCTATGACTTACCCTAAACCAATGCTATGCTTAATCCTAACCCCAATCTATGTCCTAACCCTAACAATAACACTAAAAATTCCTCTACCTCTAGCCCTGGCATTAGCACTAGCAATACCCTTAATCTTAGCTCTAACTTTAACTCTAACCTTATTCCCTATACCAACCCTAAACCTAAATTTAATACTAAACCATATGTACATTAACCATAACCCTAACTGATCATCCAAACCTAACCCTTCATCTAATCCTAATTATAACCCTTAAACTCTAAAGCCTAACCCTAAACACAACCCTAACCCTAACTCTAACCCTAACCTGAATACTAACCAGTAAAAAGACCTCCACCTAACACTAACTCTGATCCTAACCACTAAATTTAACCATAACACTACACTCATGATAACCCTAACCTTTCATCTAAATTAATACCTTCCATAACTAACTCTTCATCTAAACCCAACTCTAACACTAGCAAGTAACCTTAACCCTTCCATAACACTAATATTGAGTAAAATCTAAAACCTAACCCTTACCCCATCATTAATCCTAACCCCAAACCTAACCTTAACTCTTACCCTATCCTTAACCCTATCCCTAACCCTAACCCTAACTCTTACCCCTATCCTTAACCCTATCCATAAACCCAACCCTAACCCCTACCCCATCATTAATCCTAACCCCAAACCTAACCCTAACCCTTACCCCATCATTAATCCTAACCCCAAACCTAACCCTAACTCTTACCCCTATCCTTAACCCTATCCCTAACCCTAACCCTAACTCTACTGCAATCCTATCATTTCCCTTCCCCTACACTTACAATAACTCTAATCGTAACCCTATCACTTTGTCTAAATCCAGTCCCTACACTTACCCTATCCCTAATCCTAAACTTAACCCATAACACTAACCCAACCATAACCTTAATCATTACAGTAACAACCATATGCTAACCTTGTTCCTAACCCTAAACCTAACTAAATCCAATCCCTATCTTAACATTAGGGTTAAGCCCTTGCACTAATATTAACACTAATATAGCCCTTACACTAACCCTAATACTAATATTAACAATAGGATTAACAATAACAATCCTAACTAACCCTAATCTAAACCTAACCCTCACCCTAACCCTAATGCTTAATCCTTAATGTGTAACAATAACCCAAACCTAATCCTAACCCATAACATGAACTCTATAGTACCCTAACCCTAACCCAAACTCTAACCCTAATACTAACCCTAACACTTAAAACGAATTCTAATCCTAACCCTAAATCTACTGTGATGTTTTAAATGAAAAATGTCCCTCATAGGTTCAAGTATTTGAACACTTGCT
Source organism: Nannospalax galili (assembly GCF_000622305.1). Taxonomy (NCBI): domain Eukaryota; kingdom Metazoa; phylum Chordata; class Mammalia; order Rodentia; family Spalacidae; genus Nannospalax; species Nannospalax galili. The sequence goes on along the minus strand of NW_008337053.1, from coordinate 2,940,557 downwards.
GTTTAAGACCAGTTTGGGCACTGTAGAGATTTAGGAGGAGTGGCCTCGCTGGAAGAAGCGGATCACTGATTCCTATTTGCTATTGGAGACATGAACTCTCAGCTTTCTGCTCCAGCTGCCTCCTGCCTTGTGTCCCTTGCCATTATGGATTCTCCCTCTGAAACTGTAAGCCAAATAAATTCTTCCTTCCATAAGTTGCCTTGGTCATGGTATTCTATTACAGCAACAGGAAAGTAACTAACACTGAAGCTGGTGCCAGAATGGGCTGTTGGTTATTATTGGTAGCACTTAAGCAGTTCTACAGTGAAAAAGAGCAAGAGGAGCAGAAGGAAATAAAAAATGTACATTTTGAAAAGAAAGAGAGCACTGGGGAGCTTACTGTGGCATCCAAGGTGTGTCCTTGAAGAGAGGCTGTAATTGATAAGATTACAGCCATTGAGCCAAGAGTGGTAGTGCACACCTTTAGTGCAGGGCAGAGGCAGGCAGATCTCCGTGAGATCAAGGCTAACCTGATCTACATAACAAATGCCAGGCCCCAGTTGGTGCTATAGGGAGAGCCTGTTTCAAAAAGACCAAGAAAAAAAAAAAAAAATTAAGGAGAGCCTTCCAGATATGCATTTGAGCAAAGGAAAAAGTGCCCTCTAGAAAAGACCCACCTACTTTAACTTACAAATTATGAAAGAGCCTCAGGGAATTTCTATTCCTAAAAAGTAACTGCTTCTGCATTCAAAGGCTACTAATGTGGAAGGGGGAAGGGAGCCAAGGTCCATCCCAAGCTGTCAGTTGAACTTGTCAGTGGTACTGGCTTTAGAGGCATGAAAGATGCAAGAGTGAGGGGGTGCTGCTATTAAGTCAGGCAGTATGTAACAGGGGTATCCCTACAAGAAAAAAGGCCCCAATAGGCCAGGAGGCCCTGAGAGGCCATTGTAAGAAACTCTGAAAGTAAAGCCTAGGTTTCAATGGAACCCCCCACCCCAAGATGTTGGGGATGCCAGAACTGTGACACATTTGCCCAGGAGAGCTGCATACAGGGAGTAAAACCAGCCCAGGATATAGATATATGTTGCAGGCAGCAAAGCTGGAGGGACTGAGCTATCTAAGTCCTTCGAAACTAAAGTCCCAGACATTAGACATGGAGTTAAGGGATTTAGTATTTTCCTGACTGGGTTTTGGTCTTATTTCAGTCTGGTATTTCCTCAGTCTATCCCATACCTCCCTTTTGGAATGGGAATATATATTCTGTACCATTATGTGTGGAAAGTATGTTTTATTTTACAGGATCTTACAGTTAAGAGATTACCTTGAGTCTCAGAAGAGACTTTGGACTTTTGAACAGTGTTGAGATTGTAAAAGACTAAGTTCTTTTTTTTTTTGGTCTTTTTGAGACAAGGTCTCCCTGTAGCCCCAGCTGTCCTGGAACTCACTATGTAGACCAGGCTGGCCTTGAACTCACAGAGATCCTCCTGCCTCTGCCTCCTGAGTACTGGGATTAAAGGCATGCGCCACCATGCCTGGCTAAATTGAACTAAATGCATTTTGCAGTATGATACTATGAGGGGAAAACTGTGACAGGAACCACCCTTTCAAATTAGGTTAACTGGGGACAAAGTGAGAACTCACTGCTTTTTTTCCTGATTCTGCCAGCAGGGGGCCCAGGGGAGTCATCTCCAAAGTCTAAGCCTGTGTAATAGATTCTTGACAATATTTACAGCTAATTCAACATCATTCCAAATCACTCCAGCACTGGTGGCCACCAGGGTCATGGGACCTCTTAGCATACATGATGGTGGATCACATATGGGAGTCTATGTTACTTGGGATCACGCACAGGGGTCTCTATCCTATGGGCCATAAAAGGGGTGGGGGACCATGAGTCAGAATTCCAAATGGGGTATTTACAGATGTAAAAACAAAGGTTATACACCTGTTTTTAAATTTTTATTATTTTTATTATATGTGTATGAGCGTATTGTCTGCATGTGTATAAGTGCACCAGTGTCGTGCAATGCCTTGGGGAGGTTGGAAGGTGTTGGATTCCCCTGGAGCTGGAGTTACGGATGTTTGTTAGTTGCGACGTGGGTGCTGGGAATCAAACCTGGTCCTCTGAAAGAACAGCCAGTGCTCTTAACCACTGAGCCATCTCTCCAGCCCCTTTATACACTTGGTTTTTTAAAAATTATCTATTGATTTATTTACTGATTTATTGATTTTGGTCTTTTTGAAACAGGGTTTCCCTGTAGCCCCAGCTGGCCTGGAACTCACTATGTAGACCAGGCTGGCTTTGAACTCACAGAGATCCGCCTGCCTCTGCCTCCCAAGTGCACCACCATGCCCGGTTTTACACCTGGTTTTTTTTTGTTGTTGTTGTTGTATTTTTATTTTATGTGTATGCATGTATTGCCTGCATGTAGGTAAGTGATTCCATGTCGTGCAATGCCTGCAGAGGTCAGAAGAGGTTGTTGGTTCCCCTGGGACTGGAGTTACCAACAGTTGTTAGCTGCCATGTGGGTGCTGGGATTTGAACTTGGGTCTTCTGCAAGAACAACCAGTGTTCTTAACTGCTGAGCCATCTCTCCAGCCCCTACACCTGTTTTTTAAGAAGACAAAAGGAAAAGACTAGTTATCTTGGGTAAATTGAAACCTGTTCTCTTAGGCAAGCAGGAGGGCTGGTTTCTCAGGTTATCTGCTCTGGGTTTTTTTCTCAATTAATTTTAGTCTTCATCTTCAATATGACCATAAGCCTGTGGGAGCCAGGGAGCAGAATGTGGTGGTTTGAATGAGAAACGCCCCACACAGGCTCAAGTATGTGAACACTTGGTATACGGGTGCAGTAGTATCGGTTTGTGGAAGTTTAGGAAAAATGGCCTTGCTGGAGGAAGTACATCACTGGGGAGGGGCTTTGAGAGTTCAGAGCCTCCAGTTGTTTTCTCTAATTCCCAGGTGTGTCTGAAGACGTGAGCACTCAGTTTTCTGCTCTGGCCACCCCTATTGCCCTGCTTCGCCTCTGAAACCAAAAGCCCAAATAAGCTCGTCCATGTTTTCTTTTTTTTTACAGATAAGTTCAAACTTTATTTTTAAAAATATCTTATTCATTATTTTTATTTTATGTATATGAGTGTATTGTCTGCATGTATGTAAGTGCACCCATGTCGTGCAATGCCGCGGAGGTCAGAAGAGGGCTTTGGATTCCCCTGGAACTGGAGTTAAGGACGGTTCATAGCCACCATGTGGGTGCTGGGAATCGAACCTGGGTCCTCTGCAAGAGCAGTCAGTGCTCTTAACTGCTGAGCTATCTCTCCAGCCCAAGTTCAAACTTTATTAAAACTACATTTTATTTATTTATTTATTTTTATTTATTTTTTATTTTTTGGTCTTTTTGAGACAGGGTCTCAATCCTAAACCAAACGCTTACTCTAACCCTAACACTAATCCCAACCCTAACCATAATTACTAACCACTAATCCCTAACCATAATTACTAACCCTAGCCCATCCTTAACCCTAATCCAAACTCTACTCCTACACTAAATCTAATCATAACCCTAAATCCTAACCCTAACACCTAACCATAACCATAATTATTAACCCTAACCCATCCTTAAACCTAATCCAAACTCTACTCCTACACTAATTCTAATCATAACCCTAAAACCTAAACCCAACTCTATCCTAAACTTAATTCTGCATCTACCCTTTATCCTAAATCTAAATCTAGCCCTAATACTAGCCTCTAACCCACCCCTACCATAATGCAACTTAAATTTTTTTTAATTTATTTTTATGGGTGTGAGTCTTTTCTTGTATATATCTATAGGTGCACCATGTGCTTGCAATGCCTGTGGGGGCCAAAAAAGGGCATTGGATCTCCTGGAACTGGAGTTATCAACAGTTGTTAGCCACTATGTGGGTGCTAGAACTGAACTGGGTCCTCTGCAAGAGAAACCAGTACTTTTAACTACTGAGCCATCCATCTCTCCATCCCTATCCACAATGCAACTTTTAACCATAACCCTAATTTTAGCCATATCCTTACCTTAACTCTAAACATACTCTACCTTAAATCTAAATCTAACCCTAACCCTAGCCCTAACCCTTAACCCAGACCTACCAGAATGCAATTTCTATCCATAACTGTAACCCTAACCATATCTCTACCATAAACCTAATGTAAGCCCATAGCCATAAATCTAACATTAACTGGACCCTTACAGTAACACTAGCACTAACTTTAATCATAACAGAAGTTCTACCCTTAACCCTAAACCTAATCATAACCATTACCCTAGATCCAGCCCTAGACCTCATCCTAACGTAGGTACCTTAAACTCAACCCTAAATCTAGCCAAAACCCTTACCTTATTTAACCTAACTATATACCGAGTCAGGACTCACCCTGTCACACTTTGCCTGCCTCTGCAGCTCTCTTTTCACTCTTTAGTTTTTCTTTTCTTATCTTGGTTTGTTTGTTTTTGTCTTTTTGAGACAGGGTCTCCCTGTAGCCCCAGCTGGCCTGGAACTCACTGTGTAGACCAGGCTGGCCTTGAACTCACAGAGATCTGAGATCTGCCTGCCTCTGCCTCCTGAGTACTGAGACTAAAGGCATGTGCCGCCATGCCCGGCTTCACTCTTTCATTTTTCATAGCTCCAAAACCAGTACCACGTAGGAAATACTTCAGGTTTTGTTGCTAGTTTAAGATGAAGCCTTGCACCTTTGAACCACAGCTGTAGCAACCCTTGTGTGCTAATCCTGGGGAAACACTTCCTTGGGCAGTTGCTTTCCAAGGTCAAGGGACTCCTTCAGTGATACCATTTTAGGCTATCTCCTTTCAAACAAATATTCCTTTTCAACAGTTGGAGTCTTTGATGGGTGAGGTCTGGACTTCAGGGTACTTTTCTATTGTCCCAGTGCTCAAAGAGTCTCTAACAATTACAAGCTCCTTCTTTTATTCCTAGCATGCCTTATCTACAAATTTTAATTTGTTAAAGCTCTTTACATGGACAAGTCACATTTTTTATATCCTTCTAATATTTTTGCTGCTCTTTTTGAGCTGTGGACCTGGATATGAGTACTGAATAATGTGGATTGTGCAGACTGAATATTATCTTGCCTTGAAATCTCCTCTCCCAAACATTAGTCCATTGGTTTTCTATTCATACTCAATTTATCAGGACATGAGCAGAATACAGTCAGATTTTTGCCAGAATATAATCTGAATGGCCTCTAGCCCAGTTCCACATGTAGTCCTTTTCCCTGTAAAACCTCACAAGGAGGCCTCCACATTCCAAATTTCTGTCTTCTGTTCTTCCAAACTCCCACCACAATGGCACATTAAACTCTGCTTTCAACATGTGAGGTCCAAATGTTGTTTCAGCCCAAAGTTCCAATTCTTCCACATCCCCCCTGCAAACCAGCTTTGAAGGCTGTATCTAGTCTTTGTGGCAGAGAATACATGGCAGTAGGAATTTGAGACAGTTGGTCACATTACATCTGCAGTCAGGAAGAGAGCAATGAATACTAGTTCTCAGCTCACTTTCTCTCTCTCTCTCTCTCTCTGCCTTTTTTTGAGACAGGGTCTCCCTGTAGTCCCTGTTGGCCTGACATTCACTGTGTAGACCACGCTGGCCTTGAATTCACAGAGATCTGCCTGCTTCTGTCTCCCAAGTGCTGGGATCAAAGGCATGTACCACCACGACCAACTGCTATTTTTTAGATGTATATTTTGAATTTTTGTGCATTTCATAGAAAACTTCTTAATCGTCTTTATACCCCTCCCCTATCCCCACTCCCTTATAGGCCTCACAACCCAATTTCATGAATTCTGTCATGTGTTACAGCCTATCAAGTTGTTAGCATACCCTGAGGTTCCTCAGTGCAAGTTCATCCACTGGGCTATAGTCAGCCATCTAGAATCTCTCTCTTAAAGATCAACTCTCCTTCATCCAGCAGCATCAGCCACCAATAGTTCTTCGGTTAAGGTTTTGACCTGCTGCCCATTTCCCCAGCTTCATGTTGGGTCTGAGTTTGCATGGGTCTTGTGCATGCAGACAACATTACTGTAAGTTCAAATGAGCAAAGCCATGGAGCCCGTAGGACTCTGCTTCCTTATGGTCACGCACCTCCTCCCCTGACTCTTATCTTTTCACCCCCTCTTCCACAAAGACCCCTGAGCCTTAGGTGGGTGAAGTTTAATTTAGGAGTCCTGTGCAGGGACCCACACTCTGAAGACTATTATTCTCTACACTTTGGCCATTTGTGGTCTTTTGTGTTCATCACCCTCTCTTGTATGAGGAAGCTTTGCTGATGACAGTTGAAAAATGCAGTAGTATTCTCTTGTTCCACCATGTTCCATGCGCCTTAGGTGTAGAGGTTCCATTGTAGGTCTATCACTTAGGGTTGGGCATCTCACAGACACGTATTCTCTGTGTGTGACCAGTTGTAGAACTCTGTAATAGTCTCTGTCTGTGCAAAAGAAGTTTCTTTGATGAGTGGTACCTGGCAAACTTGTCTGTAAATATAAGAATCCATATTTAACATATAGTAAGAAATTATGTTTGTCTAGAGATGTGACAACCTTAGGGTTTTCTCTAAGCTCTATGACCTCTCCAGCCATATGTATTTGGCTATGCTTACAGGATTACATGAGTTTCCTCCCATTGAGTGGGTTTTAAGTCCACTTAGGTAGCTGCTGATTACCCCCCAAATAAAACTGCCACTACTGCACCAATGTAGTTTGCTGTGCCAGTCTGATGTGGTTATTAGGCTTTAAAGCTGGAGTTGGACCACTGATGATTTCATCTTTTTTTACCACTGAGTAGAACTCCATTGTATAAATGTAACACATTTTCATTATCTATGTGTCAGTTGTGGGACACTTGGGTTGCTTCCATTTTCTTAGCTGTTATGAAAAGAGCAGCAACAAACATGGATTTACAAGGATCTCTGCAGCAGAATGAATCCTTTGGGTATATGCCAAGGGGTGGAATAATTGGATCACATGTAGATTCATTTTTAGTTTTTCAAGAGTTCGCCACACTGCTTTTCATAGTGGTTGCACAAGTTTGCAATCCCATCATCAGTGAATGAGGGGTTTCCCTTTCCCCACATCCTTGCTAGTATTTGGTTATCGATCTTAGCCAGTCTGACTGGGATTAGATGAAATCTTAACGTGGTTTTGATTTGCATTTCCTTAATTACTAAGGATGTTGAACACTTTTTAAGGTGTTTCTTGGCCTTTTAATGTATTCTTTTGAGAATTCTCTGTTCAGATCCATAGCCCATCTTTTAAATGGATTTGTTGCTTGCTTTGTTTTTTGTTTTCTTGTTCTTTATATATTCTGGATATTAATCCTCCATCAGATGTGTAGGTGTAAGACTTTCTCCCATTCTGTGTATTTCCTCTTCACTTCTTTGGGTGCTGCATTTGCTGTACAAAAGCTTTTTAGTTTAGTGAGGTCCCACTTGTTGATTGTTGACCTTAATTCCTGAGCAACTTCTGTCCAATTTAGAAAGTCCTCTCCCGCACGTTATCTTGTAGGGTACTGCCTATGTTTTCTTCTAAGAGTTTCAAATTTCACATTGAGGTCTTTGATCCATTTGGGGTTGACTTTTGTGCAGGGTGATAGATAAAGATGTATTTTCATTCTTCTGATGGAGATCAGTTTTGCCAGCACCATTTGTTGAAGATGCTGTCTTTCCTCCAATGTATGTTCTTGGCATCTTTGTCAAATATCAGGTGGTTCACTCATGTTTGGGTCTTCAATTATGTTCCACCGATCTATGTGTCTATTATTGTGCCAGTACCATGCTGTTTTTATGACTATAGCTCTGTAACCTAGTTTGATATCTGGTATGGTAATCCCCCCAGCATTGCTCTTTGTGCTCAGGATTGCTTTGGCTGTCCAGGGTCTTTTGTGAGTCCATATAAATTTTAGGATTTTTAAAAAATAATTCTGTGAAGAATGTCATGGGGATTTTGATTAGCATTGCACTGAATCTGCATATTTGTTTTGGTATGAGAGTCATTGCACAATATTAATTTCTCCAATCCATGCACACAGGAGGTCTTTTCATCTCCTGGTGTCTTCCTCAATCTCTTTAACAATTGAAAATGTTCATTGTAAAGACCTTTAATGTCTTTGGTCAGGTTTATTCCTAGATATTTTTGAGGCTATTGTGAATAGAAGGGCTTCCATTACTCTTTCTCTGATTGCTTATTATTGGCATATAGAAAGGCAACTGATTTTTGTAGACTAATTTTGTAATCTGCCACTTTGCTGAAAGTGTTGATCATTTCTAGGAGTTTTCTGGTAGAATTTTTGGGATCTCCTATGTATAATATTATATCATCTAAAAATAGGTATAGGTTTTACCTCACCTCTTTTCCAATTAGTGCTCCTTTAATTTCCTTCTCTTGTCTTATTGCTCTAGCAAGAGTTTCAAGAATTATATTAAAAAGGAGTGGAGATAGTGGACCATCTTCTTTGATTCCTGATTTAAATGGGAATGCTTCCAGTTTTTCTCCATTTAGAATGATGTTGGCCATGGGTTTGTATAGCTTTAATTATGTTGAGGTATGTTCCCTCCAGCTCAATTCCCTCTAGAACTTTTAACATAAACATGTTGCATTTTGTCAAAGGCCTTTTCTGCATCTATTGAGATGAACATGTGATTTTTGTCTTTAAGTCCACTTATATGATTTATTACACTTATGTATGCTGAACTATCCCCGCATCTCTGGAAGAAAGCCAACTTGATCATGGTGAATTGTCTTTTTGATATGTCTGTATGGGATTTGCAAATACTTTGTTGAGAATTTTTACATTTATGTTCATTAAGGATATGGGGTCTATACTTTTCTCTTTTTGTGTGCGTGTCTTTACCCAGCTTCACAGGAGTTGGGAATTCTCCCTCTGTTTCTATCTTTTTGAGTAATTTAAGTAGTACTGACTGTAGATCTTTAAGTGTCTGGTAGAATTCTGCTGTGAAACCATCTGGACCTGGGCCTTTTTTAGTTGGGAGGTTTTGTATTACTGTTTCAATCTCCTTTTTGTTATGGGTCTGTTTAAGTCATTAATCTTTTTCAGTTTAGCTTTGGTGATTTACGTGAATTTAGATATTCATCCACTTCTTTTATGTTTTCAAATTTAATAGAGAATAGGTTTTAAAGTATTCCCTTATCATGTTCTGGATCTTTTGGGTATCTGTTGTGATGTTTCCCCTTTCATCGCTGATTTTGTTGATTTGGATTTGCTCTTTGTTTCTTTTGGTTAATTTAGCTAAGGATCTGTTTATCTGTTTATCTTGTCAAAGAACCACCTCTTAGATTCATTGATTCTTTGTATTGTTTTCTTTGTTTCGATTTCATTAATTTCTGCTCTGATTTTGGTTATTTCTTCTCATGAGCTAGGTTTGGGTTTTGTTTGTTCTTGCCTTTCCAGAATCTTAGATATACTATTAAGTCATTTATTTGTGCTCTTTTGGATTTTTTAATATAGGCGATTTAAGCTATAAACTTAAGATTGCTTTTAGCGAGGCGTGGTGGTGCACACCTTTAATTCCAGCACTTGGAGGCAGAGGCAAGTGGATCTCTGTGAGCTCAAGGCCAGCCTGATCTATCTACCTAGCGAGTTCCAGGCCAGCTGGGGCTATAGGGAGACCCTGTTTCAAAAAGACAAAAATAAATAAACAAATAAATTAAATAAAAGACTGCTTTTAGAATGTCCCAGTTGTTTTGTTATGTTGTATTATATTATCATTTTTATTTTGTTCCGGGAATACTTTTATTTCTTTTTAAACTTCTTCTTTGACCCATTCATCATTCAGGGTGTTGCTTAATTTCCATGAGTTTATGTAGTTACTAGATCTTCTGTTGCTGTTGATTTTAAGTTTTATTGTATTGTGTTCTGATATAATACATGGAATTATTTCAACTTCTTTGTATTTGTTGAAGTTTGTTTTGTGCCCCAGTATGCAGTCAATTTTAGAGAAACTTCCATGGACTGCTGAATAGAAAGTGTATTTTTTGGTGCTTGGGTGGAATATTTAGTAGATGTCTATTAGGTTCATTTGATGCATGGTATTATTTAAGTCAGATGTCTCTCTGTTTATTCTTTGTCCAGTTGCACTGTCTATTGGAGATACTGGGATATTGAAGTCATCTACAATTACTGAGTTTGGGTTAATCTATGTCTTAAAATCCTATAAGTAATTTTTCTTATGAAATAGGATACATGAGTTTGATGCAGATACATTCACGACTGTAATACCTTCTTGGTCAGTTGTTTCTTTGATCAGAATGAAGTGACCTTCTTTATATCTTCTGATCCATTTTAGTTTGAAGTCTATTTTGTCAAATATTGGAATTGCAATTGCTTGTTTCATACTGTCATTTCTTTGGAATATTTTTTTCCGTCCTTTTAAGATAGTGCCTAGCCTTGAAGGTGAGATGAATTTCTTGCAGACAACAAAAAGATGATTTTTATTTATTTATTTATTTATTTATTTATTTATTTATTTTAAGACAGGGTCTCCCTGTAGCCCCAGCTGTCCTGGAACTCACTATGTAGAACAGGCTGGCCTCGAACTCACAGAGATCTGCCTGCCTCTGCCTCCCAAGTGCTGGGATTAAAGGCATTCGCCACCATGCCCGGTGTGAATTTTGTTTCTTAATCCATTTAATTAGCCTGTGTCTTTTGACTGGGGAGTTGAGGCCATTGATATTTACATTTATGATTGAGAGATGTGTATTATTTACTGTCATTTTAATTTCTGTTTGCATTGTCTAATTTTGTTTCCATAATTATACTTTCATTTATTTTCTTTCTGTTGCCTCTTGGGTATAGTCATTCCTTCCTTCAGTTGTTTCTATTGCTTCCAGTATTCTCTCTAGGGCTGGTTTGGTGGACATTCATTCTTTCATGCCGTGGAAGATTTTTCTTTCACCTTCAACTATAATAGTTATACTGAAAAGAATTCTGGGTTGCCATCCATGATCATTTAGAACTTGGTATACTTTGGTCCAGGTTCCTCTGGCTTTCATAGTTTTCTCTGAAAAGTCAATTTGTAATTCTATGGGTTTTCCTTTATATATGACTTGTTTTCTCTTTCAGCTTTCAGCATTCTTTGTACTGTACATTTAGTGTTTTACTATGATATTCTGTGGGGAGTTTCTTTTCTGATCCTGTGTATTTGGTTTCTATGTATACCTGTATGTGTATCTTTCCTTAACTTAGGGAAATTTTTTTCAATAATGTTTGAATATCTTCTCATACCATTTACCTGGGATTCTTGTCCTTCCCCAATGCCTATGATGTATAAGTTTGGTCTTTTCATGGTGTCCCATATTTCCTGCATATTCCAGTCCTGTTTTTTTCTTTTCATTCTTTGCTTGAGCAGTCCAATTCTTCACCTTTATTGTCCAATCTCGATATTCTCTTTCATTTCATTCATTCTGTTGGTGAGGGTTTCTCCTATCATTTCAAACTGGCTTACTGAGTTTTTCACTTCCTTCTTCATTTCAGTCCAAGTTTTCTTCAATATTTCTATCTCTTTTGTGAACTCAGTCAGAAATTTATCTCTATTCTTTTAGTTCTTTGTGTGTTCTTCAAATGTGTTGAATTCTTTGATCATGTTTATGATTGTTCTTTTAAATTCTGTTTCCTGGGTTACCTCCAGAGAGTTGTCATTGAAGAATTCTTCCATAGGATTGGTGATGTTTGATGGGGACATATTTTGGTTTTTTATATTATTATTTTGTTGTGTTTTTGGCATGTGTATTTCTTTTGTTGCTTGTGATTCTGGTATGAAACTCAAGCCTTCCTTTGTTGAGTTTGATTCTGTTTGTATTATTGATATAGCCTGGTTTCTTTCTGCCTGGGTATGAAAAGTTTTTGGTCTCGGCCTCAGGTTCTCTCTTTTGATTTTATATTGGAGGGACCAGATGAATCCACTCAGGCTACTCAGGAGCACCCCCGGAAGGTGAAGTGGCCCTGACTAGTTAGGAGCACTTGTTGCCTCAGATGGATAATGCCAAGGTCAAAGGAGAGGAGATGGGACATGGATGTGCTGGTCCCCAGTAGTTAGCAGGGAATCCTAAGCCCTGGAGCAGTGGGAGAGACTGAAAATGGTCCTAGAGCAGGGGGATGGGCACAGCATGATTTGGGCAGCTCATTCCGAGAAGCCGAGTCACGTGCTCCCAGGCAGTCTATCTCTCTATGTTTGTGTGCATTTGAAGATGTGGGCTCTTGGCTTCCTGCTCCTGCTGCCATGCCTCCCTGCCATGATGGACTCTTATCCCCTGTAATGAAAAGCCAAAATTAACTATTTCCTCCATAAGTTCCTTTTGTCATGGTATTGTGTCATAGCAAAAGAAAAGCAAGTAATGCACTTCTGTATTAATGCTCAAACTGTATTTGTCAATGGATATAAGCATTAGGTATTTAGAAGAGTTTGCTGCTGTTTTCAGAGTTTAAAGTAATGTATGAGTTTGTGGTGGCTTGCATGAAGATTTCCCCCACAGGCTCCAAGCATTTGAACATTTTGTCCCCAGTTAGTGACACTGCTTTGGGAGGATTAAGGAGTATCTTTGCTGGAGGAAGCATGTCACTGAGAGCAGCTTTGAGTTCATAGCCTGGCCCCACCACATTTCTTGTTTCCTGTACCTGTTTGACGATGGGAGGACTTAACTTCCTGCTCCAGCCACCTCTGCTCCCATGACTCCCTGCCATGATGGACTCTTATGCCTCTGGAACCAAAAGCCCAATAAACTCTTCCTTCTTTAAGTTGCTCTGGTCATGGTGCTTTATATCACAGTAACAGAAAAGCAACTAACACACAATGCTGGAATGAAAGAGACAAATGCACTATGTAGAGTAGGCTTCATTGTTGACCTTGCAACTTCTGAACTGCTTCAACATTACAACGGCAAACAACATTAGCAAACCCCACAAGGCAACCACTAGAAAAGCAAGCAATCTAAAGTGGGCTTTGTAAAGTAATATGGATTAGAAGCTGCCTCCCGGTACTCTGTGAACGAGAAGAGTGAAGGTGTGATTGTGTGTGTGTGTGTGTTTGAGACAGGGTCTTCCTGTAGTCCCAGCATACATGAACTCACTATGTAGACCAGGCTGGCCTTGAACTCACAGTGATCTACCTGCCTCTGCCTCTGGGACTAAAGGCGTGCACCACCATGCCCGGCTGTTTGTTTTTTAACTTTACTTTTATCATATTACTATTGTGTGTGCATGGTGGGAAGGGGATATGTGTATGCCACAGAGCTTAATCAGAGGTCAGAGGACAACTCTGTTTAGTTGATTCTCTCCTTCCACTTTTATGTGGGTTCTGGGTATCCAGCTTAGGTTGTCAGGCTTGCAACTGCAAGCAGCTTTACCAACCGAGCCATCTTGCCATCCACATGATGATTTATCTCGATTGTCAACTTGCTTGGAGCTAGTGTCAACTAAAAGACTGACATCTGGGTAGGTCTTTAAGGGCATTTCTAGAAAGGACTGAGGGGAGAAGACCCTCCCCAGAGTGAGTGTCACTTTCTGACAGGGGTCCAGATATAAAGAGGTGTGGTAATGGTGAAAAAGGCGTAAAAGCATATGTACTGTACAAAGCAAACAGTGCTGGTTGCTTGCCTTTGCTGATTGTTGGTGAGTCTATCTCTGCTGCTGCTGCCATTCTTTGCTGATATCAGAATTCAGTTTCATTGGGTTCCAATGTGGACTGAAGACCACTGACTCTCCAGGAATCTTTCAGGCCTTCAGCATCAAAATGGGACTTCTGAGTCCTCCAGCTTCATGGACTGAGCAGCTACCAGGTTCACAATCTCTCCAGCATGCAGACAGCCATTGCTGGATACAAAATCCCTCATTGATAAGCCATTCTAAGATCTCCTTTATAATATGTATACATTTTGCCAGTTCTCTAGACACCCTAACTAATACAGACTATTGTGCCAAGAGTGGTTCTAAAGAAACAGAACTGTAAAGATGAATTTCTTTGGAGGACTTGGTGGTATCCAGACCTGGCTCTCTCAACTAAATCTTAAAGACTCCTGGAGATTATGGATACTCATGTTTTTTTGTTTGTTTGTTTTCAGTCTTTTTGAGACAGGGTCTCCCTGTATGTAGTCCCAGGTTGCCTGGAACTCACTATGTAAACCAGACCAAGGAATTTAGTGACTCTATATATAAAAATTTTGAACATTTTTGGAAAGTAATAAAATCATGTTGAATTCTTGTTTCTAACGTCTATGGATAGAATAACAAAACAGAAGAATGAGCTCAGAGATGAAATTTCCCAGCTCCAGATACATATAAACAATACAAAGTCATCTAAGTATGTCCTGAGAGAGAACCTTCTATCTGCAGCCATCAGGCTCAAGCTGTCAGAACCACACCAAAGCCTTTATCTGACTGATTTACATTACAAGCCTGGAAAAGTGTCACGTAGTTAAAAGGACAGGCCTGATCAGAAACTAAGTGTGAGCCTGTAACAAGGGATGGAAGTGTATGGGATGATCCAGATGAGGCTGGGACTCATGGAACTTCTAGGTTTTGATAAGTTTATTTTGCCTGAAGAAGCTGATTCCCCAGACTTAGTAATAAATACACCCCACTCCCACCACATAGAGTATACCTCTTATTCTTCCATAATGGAATTACTCCTGTATTGTGTGGTCTCAGCAATGACATTCCTGAAGAGATGCTAAGCAAGATAATGCAGATGCATCTCAGTCCCAACTTTCATCATCCATCTTTGCCTCTACACCTGTAACCAGACCCAAGGATCATGATGTATCTAAGAATGAGACAGAGTATGGCCCATGAAGACATCTGCATTACCCTGGAAGTACTTCTTGAATATTCTAATTGATACAAGCAGAACTCTGGGGAATGTGTGGAATTTTAAAGATGTGAGATAATGGTGACAGGAGCATAAATCCACATCAGGCTGAGATTATCAATATGGATCTACTGAGTAGAGCTTTTCTCTGTATGCCAGACCTTATAGTGGGAGTTTCATCTATCCAATTGAATAATAAAAATGCAATGGGTCTAAATGGACACTGAAGTAGTAAGGACCAAGTGACAGCAATGAATTGCCAAAGGCAAGGTAAACGTAGTTGCTTAGTGGACATCATAGTGTTCGTAATGATTTGACTCATACATTTCTTTGGCACTAGCTAATCAATCATATTGTTCCCAAAAGTGAAATACACAAGGAGCCCATGAGTTCTTGCTTAGACTATATAAACAGAAACATTTCTGGAGCAAATGAACTAGTCTACCTTGAATCACAGAAACAGAAAATCACACACCCGCCCCTCCCGCCAACTAAATTTCTGTCTTGAGCAGGTTTATAGATCCTGAACTGAACCCTTCAAATGAAGGGTAGGCTAGGTCCCATGAAGGAAGCACCTTGCTACAAAGCTCACATTTTACTATTAATCCTCTCTCATCCCTCCCCAAAGAGATATAAGGACTTTTAGTTGCATAACTGTATATTGTGAAAAAGAAAGTAATCACAACTTTTGGAATATACTTGAAAGTGGCTCTCAATTGACACTTATCCCAAGACCCCAAATAGCATTGTGGCCCTCCAGTTAAAAGTAGAGGCTTATGGAGATCAGGTGATCAATTGGGGTTATTTTTTAATTGAATTTTTTAATTCTCTGAAATGTTGATATTCACACACACACACAGTACCCTGATCAAATCCATTCCCTTTTGCCTCCCCAATCCCCCCGAACCACTCCCATCGCATCTCTCTCCCAACTTCATATCCTTCTTTATAAATTATGCTTTTAACTCACCAAGTCCAATTAGTGCTGTGAATATGTGAATGGGTGTGGGGTCATCCACAGGGGGCATGGGGAACTTACCAGTAGACACACCCCCAGAGAAAAGAGATTCTCCCTCCCCCAGCAGCCATCAGCTACCAATAGCTCCTCAACTGGGGGGCCTCACAAGCCCCTCCTCTTCCATGCTGTAATTGTTAGCTGGCTTGATCTTGTGCAAGTAACCAAAGCTGCTGTGAGTTCGTGTGTGCAACAGCCATGTCCTGTCCAGGGGATAGCATTTCACATCTCTCCAGCTCTCCTCCCCATCCTCTGACTCTTACATTCCTTCTGGACCCTCTTCTAAGAGGGTCCCTAAGTCTTGGGGGGGAGGCATTGAGAGTTGTCCCATCTATGACTGAATACTCAGAGTTTCTTATTACTACTTTCACAGTAGTGAGTCTCTGCATTAACCACTACCCACTGCAATAGGAGCTCCAAGTGCAGAGAGGCCCCCCCGTATCATAGGAATAAGGCTATCATCAAGAAAACCGCAATAACAAAGAGTAACAAGAATACAGCAGAAAAGTACCCTTACACACTGCTGGGGAAAATGCAAACTATCCTGATTGGTAGGAAGTATGGAGGGTCTTCAAAAAGCTATTAGCTCTACTACTCCTAAATATATACCTAAGGGAATCTAAGCACACCAGAGGTGCACACATAGTCCATGTTTATAGCATTATTCACAATAGCCAAGTTGTGGATTCAGCCCAAATATTGTTTATCCACAGATGAGTGGGTAAATAACATGTCACACACACACACACACACACACACACACACACACACACAAAATGGAGAAATTATCATTTAGGTGGAACTGGAAATCACTGTGTTAAGTAAAATGAGCCAGATTCAGAATTTTCATTTAAATATATTATATACATGACATGAAAGTAGGAGGCTATTTGGAAGGCAAGAAGGAGGCTACTGGGGGGAGACAAGACAGATTCATAGGAAGAAGAGCAGGAGCAAACTATGTGATATGCATGTATTAAATATCATAATGAAACTCATTATTTTGTATGTTAATTAAAAAAAGTAATAAGCTAAAAATAAGAGTAGGCTTTAGAGAACATGAAGAGGACCGATAAAATAACTGAAGTGCAGTCTCCTGACACTCAGCTCACCTCAAGGCAGCAGAGCTTGCTGGACTTGAACAGCCAGGGCTGCAGGGCTGCCACCAGGACCCCCTTCTCTTGGAGTTGTCACTTCTTCCAGCTGGTCTTCTGAGGGCTTCACCGTATCATCTCCTATACCTGGTTATGACTCCTACCAGCACCACCAAGTCAGATGTTTCTCTCCAGGATCCTCTCCTGCGGACCTTGATGCTACAGCAACTGTTGCCAGGGCTTTCTCTAGGCTACTTTACTGCCCATAGCTTTACCCTTGGTATTCTTCCACCAAAAATCCCTTCCCTTGACTAACCTACAAGTTGCCCATTGGTCAGTAAGATCCAGTTTGGAAGTCTTTGAATACTCCTCTAACACTCAATGCAGATCCATTTATTGGGTCTATTATTACAATGACTAGTTTGTGTGTCTGGATTCCAATACTAAATTATCACAGATGATCAAATATATATATATATATATCTGGATGATTTCAAACTAGATTTTTCTACTACGTGAATGACGACAGTCTTAGCCATTTCCTTCTCACAGGGCTGCTGGGAAGACGAAATGAAATCAAGCTATAAACTATGGCCTCAGAAGGCTCTCTTAATGCCACAGGATGGCCTCAGGCACCAAACATCACCCCCAACGCAATTCATAATAGCACTCTCATTCAATTTACTCAACCATGTTTAATTGTAAGAAGAGAACCTAAAAGTGAACTGTCGGTATGACCAAACTCTGGCCCCACCTTGGCGGTATTGCTGCCTCCCGTCTACTTCTCTGGGCGACAGAGCTTCTGGATCTCCTCGGCCAGCCCCAGGCAGTGCAGGATGCGCTTCTTTTCAGCAGCAAGTTCCTGCTCAGAGACCTGGCCCAAGAGCTTCTGAACAAATATATTCTGATCTTTCAGAAAAATGTTCTTATTGACTCCTACATTTGGCACATTCTCCAGGGATCCAGATTTGAAATGGAAGCTTAAGTATCTGTTTCGTTTTAAACCAGGTCCTTTCTCTTCAATCCAGGACAGCAGACTGCAAAGACAAAAACAATTCCTAATGTTAAAAATCAAACAGGATAGGGCTAGGGAGATGGCTCAGTGGATAAAGAGCTTGTGGCACATGCACGAGGACCAGAGTTCAGATTCCCAGGACCCACATAAAAGCCAAGCCAGTAATGTGGCCCACAGGTAATCTCAGAGTGCAAGGGGAGGGGGATCCCTGGGGCAAGCTGGCTAGCTAGACTAGCAGGATCAGTGAGTTCTGGGTTTGACTAGGGACCCTGCCTCAGTGAATAAAGTGGAAAGTGATCAAGGAAGAGGAAGACACTGAACTTCAACCTCTGGCTTCCATAGACATGCACATACATGTGCCCACACATATGTGCAAACAAATATACACACATGTCACAAACACATACATACACAGGAAAAGAAAAGGAATTACACAGGAAGGCAAATGAGTACTTGCTTGTGCCTGACTTATATTATATATATATATAATTATATATATATAATTTGGGGGGGGGTCTTTTTGAGACAGGGTTTCCCTGTAGCCCCAGTTGTTCTGGATTCACTATGGAGACCAGGCTGGCCTTGAACTCACAGAGATCTGCCTGCCTCTGCCTCCCAAGTGCTGGGATTAAAGGCGTATGCCACCATACCCGGCCTCAAAGAATATTCTTAAAGACTACATGCCAGAGATTACCCTCTAGTTGTCAAGGGAGTATATATATATCCACTTCAGCCTTTGGACTCATGTCATGACTCATAAAACCTAAAACTCTCTAAACAGTGTAGTATCTGTCAAAGGGTTTCCCCTCAATCTAATATCGGGCCCTCACCCTTCCCAATCCAGCAGTTCAGGGAGTGATTTCCACGTTCAGATTGACAGACTGACTTCACTCACATGTCTCCCATAAGACAAACTAAATATTTCCTGGTACTGGTTGACTCCTTTGGTTGAGTGAAGGCCTTTCTCACCTCCAAAAAGTATGTCTCTACTCTGACCTCTAGCTTATTCAAGGAGCTCATCCCTTGTTTGGTCTCCCTCCAATGTGACAATGGCCCTGAAATTGCTTCCCAGATAACCTAATCAATTTGCCAGGCTCTCAATATTTCCTGGAACTTCCACATTCCTTACCAGCCCCAGTCCTCTGGAAAAGTACAATCAATTAATGGAATCTTAAAAGCCACCCTAACCCTTCTCTCTCCAGCTACAGAAAAACGATCTCACTTCCATCTGTAATAGTCCTCAAACTGTGCACTCCCTCCAAGCCTTTCCTGTTCAGCCCTTTCAAGCTGATATATGGGCACACCCTTTCAGCCATACCTCCAACAAATCTGACTTCACCAGAAGGCCCTTCTCCTCTACTGACTATAACCCTCTACTTAATTACTTTGAACCCTCCTATCTGCAAACTTCCATGCTCCCATTCCCCATCCTGCTGTAGTAGACTCTCCCCTGTTTCTCCTACCGGGGATCTCACCTTTATCTGCTCTCTGGGCAACCCTCTTAAACCCACATGAAGTCACCCTAACCATTCCTACCACAGCCAAACTTCAGGCCCCCACAATGGTACCATTTCTCCTCCCTAAAAAAGACTTCTGCAGACCCTGGGGACCCTGATACATGATTACTAAATATTTTTCTGCTCCCCTCAATAAGGCTTACCTGCACCTGGGAAGACAAGGAAACCTGATGGCATCCTCTCCTAAGCCCCACCTAACCTTGCCCCTGTTCTCTCTTCTCTCCATCCTCTTGGTACAAGGGCCCAGGTCCTTCCTTGCAACCTTGGCTGGATTGCCTTCCTCATCACCAACCTCCTGAACTGGGATAATTCTTCCCTCTCCTCCTTGTGTTGAGTCTACCTTCACCTGCCTCAGGTGAAAGACCAAGCCTACTTGATCCCCATAGCTGTCTGGCTCTCCCCAACAATGGGACTCCATGCCAGCCAAGACACTCCTGAAATTGAATACACATGTGGGGATGGCTGGACAAAGGAGAAAACTTTCATAAACAGGTAACCATAATTAATTTCCAGATGTCTCTTAGCTACTTAAAACCCTCTCAATGTCTCTTCAGGGAGCCATACCAAAAGGCCCTTCACCTGGCCTACCAAGCCCCTCATTGCCTTCTACAGACCACCATTCCGCGTCTCCTCACCCATCAACCACCTCCACTTCACTATCTACAATCTCACTTGCCCAAGACAAGATGCTGCTGACTGTCATATATAGATTATACTATCCTAAGACACAAAAGTTCAGCAGGGACAAAATATAGTTCAGCACATTTTCTATACTGAAAAATGATTTAGATTAATTTGTGGGTGCTTAATATCAGCACATAAATCAAAACTTCCTATTTATGTCAAACAACAGTTAAATACAGTAAAACTAAAAACCAAAAAACTTTGGCTACAATTCAAATTTTTAAAAATTAATGATTACCACAAATTGTATAAAAAAACCTGATAGAACTTCTTTCAAAAATTAGTTCCCATGAATATTTTGCAAAGCTTACAGAACAAGCTGGATGTGGTAGTAATTCTGAAGTATGAAACTCTCCAGTTTGAGGCCAGCCTG